>NW_027478652.1:0-300000 GCF_051014685.1 Ptiloglossa arizonensis
GTATGTGTATTTTTTCCCTAAGGCATTCTGGTTAAGCGTTCGGAGCAGCAGAATTGCGAAAAATTTTTTGCCTTCTCAAACCATTTCTTGTCTTCAAACTCCCATATCTCGCGAACGGATTGACCTAACCCAAAAATTCCTTATGCATCTGAAAGTAGAAACTCTCCCGATTACAACGGTACGTGTATTTTTCTCCTAGGGCATTCTGGTTAAGCGATTGGAGCAGCAGATTCCGAAAAATTTGTTGTCTTGTCAACCATTTCTTAGCTTCAAAGTCCCATATCTCGCGAACGGATTGACCTAACCCAAAAATTCCTGTTGCGTCTGAAAGTAGAAACTCGCCCGATTACAACGGTTTGTGTATTTTTTTCCTAGGCCATTCTGGTTAAGCGTTTGGAGCAGCAGATTTGCGAAAAATTTGTTGTCTTCTCAACCATTTCTTAGCTTCAAACTCTCATATCTCGCGAACGGATTGACCTAACCCAAAAATTCCTATTGCATTTGAAAGTAGAAACTCGCCCTGTTACAACGGTTCGTGTATTTTTCCCCTAGGGCATTCTGGTTAAGCGATTTGTGCAGCAGAAGTGCGAAAAATTTGTTGTCTTCTCAACCATTTCTTAGGTTCAAACTCTCATATCTCGCGAACGGATTGACCTAACCCAAAAATTCCTATTGCATTTGAAAGTAGAAACTCGCCCGATTACAACGGTATGTGTATTTTTTCCCTTGGCCATTCTGGTTAAGCGTTTGGAGCAGCAGAATTGCGAAAAATTTTTTGCCTTCTCAAACATTTCTTGGCTTCAAAGTCCCATATCTCGCGAACGGATTGACCTAACCCAAAAATTCCTGTTGCGTCTGAAAGTAGAAACTCGCCCGATTACAACGGTATGTGTATTTTTTCCCTAGGCCATTCTGGTTAAGCTTTTGGAGCAGCAGATTTGCGAAAAATTTGTTGTCTTCTCAACCATTTCTTAGCTTCAAACTCTCATATCTCGCGAACGGATTGACCTAACCCAAAAATTCCTATTGCATTTGAAAGTAGAAACTCGCCCGATTACAACGGTATGTGTATTTTTTCCCTAGGGCATTCTGGTTAAGCGTTTGGAGCAGCAGAATTGCGAAAAATTTTTTGCCTTCTCAACCATTTCTTGTCTTCAAACCCCCATATCTCGCGAACGGATTGACCTAACCCAAAAATTCCTTATGCATCTGAAAGTAGAAACTCGCACGATTACAACGGTACGTGTATTTTTCCCCTAGGGCATTCTGGTTAAGCGATTTGAGCAGCAGAATTGCGAAAAATTTGATGTCATGTCAACCATTTCTTAGCTTCAAGATCCCATATCTCGCAAACGGATTGACCGAACCCAAAAATTCCTATTGTAACTGAAAGTAGAGACTCGCCCGATTACAACGGTATGCGTATTTTTTCCCTAGGCCATTCTGGTTAAGCGTTTGGAGCAGCAGATTTGCGAAAAATTTGTTTTCTTGTCAACCATTTCTTAGCTTCAAAGTCCCATATCTCGCGAACGGATTGACCGAACCCAAAAATTCCTATTGTATCTGAAAGTAGAAACTCGCCCGATTACAACGGTATGTGTATTTTTTCCCTAAGGCATTCTGGTTAAGCGTTCGGAGCAGCAGAATTGCGAAAAATTTTTTGCCTTCTCAACCATTTCTTGTCTTCAAACTCCCATATCTCGCGAACGGATTGACCTAACCCAAAAATTCCTTATGCATCTGAAAGTAGAAACTCTCCCGATTACAACGGTACGTGTATTTTTACCCTAGGGCATTCTGGTTAAGCGATTGGAGCAGCAGAATTGCGAAAAATTTGTTGTCTTGTCAACCATTTCTTAGCTTCAAAGTCCCATATCTCGCGAACGGATTGACCTAACCCAAAAATTCCTGTTGCGTCTGAAAGTAGAAACTCGCCCGATTACAACGGTATGTGTATTTTTTCCCTAGGCCATTCTGGTTAAGCGTTTGGAGCAGCAGAATTGCGATAAATTTGTTGTCTTGTCAACCATTTCTTAGCTTCAAAGTCCCATATCTCGCGAACGGATTGACCGAACCCAAAAATTCCTATTGTATCTGAAAGTAGAAACTCGCCCGATTACAACGGTATGCGTATTTATTCCCTAGGCCATTCTGGTTAAGCGTTTGGAGCAGCAGATTTGCGAAAAATTTGTTGTCTTCTCAACCATTTCTTAGCTTCAAACTCTCATATCTCGCGAACGGATTGACCTAACCCAAAAACTCCTTTTGCATTTGAAAGTAGAAGCTCGCCCGATTACAACGGTATGTGTATTTTTTCCCTAGGGCATTCTGGTTAAGCGTTCGGAGCAGCAGAATTGCGAAAAATTTTTTGCCTTCTCAACCATTTCTTGTCTTCAAACTCCCATATCTCGCGAACGGATTGACCTAACCCAAAAATTCCTTATGCATCTGAAAGTTGAAACTCTCCCGATTACAACGGTACGTGTATTTTTACCCTAGGGCATTCCGGTTAAGCGTTTGGAGCAGCAGATTTGCGAAAAATTTGTTGTCTTCTCAACCATTTCTTAGCTTCAAACTCTCATATCTCGCGAACGGATTGACCTAACCCAAAAATTCCTTTTGCATTTGAAAGTAGAAGCTCGCCCGATTACAACGGTATGTGTATTTTTTCCCTAGGGCATTCTGGTTAAGCGTTTGGAGCAGCAGATTTGCGAAAAATTTGTTGTCTTCTCAACCATTTCTTAGCTTCAAACTCTCATATCTCGCGAACGGATTGACCTAACCCAAAAATTCCTATTGCATTTGAGAGTAGAAACTCGCCCGATTACAACGGTATGTGTATTTTTTCCCTAGGCCATTCTGGTTAAGCGTTTGGAGCAGCAGAATTGCGAAAAATTTTTTGCCTTCTCAACCATTTCTTGGCTTCAAACTCCCATATCTCGCGAACGGATTGACCTAACCCAAAAATTCCTTATGTATCTGAAAGTAGAAACTCGCCCGATTACAATGGTATGTGTATTTTTTCCCTAAGGCATTCTGGTTAAGCGTTCGGAGCAGCAGAATTGCGAAAAATTTTTTGCCTTCTCAACCATTTCTTGGCTTCAAACACCCATATCTCGCGAACGGATTGACCTAACCGAAAAATTCCTATTGCGTCTGAAAGTAGAAACTCGCCCGATTACAAAGGTACGTGTATTTTTCCCCTAGGCCATTCTGGTTAAGCGATTGGAGCAGCAGAATTGCGAAAAATTTGTTGTCTTGTCAACCATTTCTTAGCTTCAAACTCTCATATCTCGCGAACGGATGGACCTAACCCAAAAATTCCTATTGCATTTGAAAGTAGAAACTCGCCCGATTACAACAGTACGTGTATTTTTCCCCTAGGCCATTCTGGTTAAGCGATTGGAGCTGCAGAAGTGCGAAAAATTTGTTGTCTTGTCAACCATTTCTTAGCTTCAAAGTCCCATATCTCGCGAACGGATTGACCGAACCCAAAAATTCCTATTGTATCTGAAAGTAGAAACTCGCCCGATTACAACGGTATGCGTATTTATTCCCTAGGACATTCTGGTTAAGCGTTTGGAGCAGCAGATTTGCGAAAAATTTGTTGTCTTCTCAACCATTTCTTAGCTTCAAACTCTCATATCTCGCGAACGGATTGACCTAACCCAAAAATTCCTTTTGCATTTGAAAGTAGAAACTCGCCCGATTACAATGGTATGTGTATTTTTCCCCTAGGCCATTCTGGTTAAGCGATTGGAGCTGCAGAAGTGCGAAAAATTTGTTGTCTTGTCAACCATTTCTTAGCTTCAAAGTCCCATATCTCGCGAACGGATTGACCGAACCCAAAAATTCCTATTGTTTCTGAAAGTAGAAACTCGCCCGATTACAACGGTATGCGTATTTATTCCCTAGTCCATTCTGGTTAAGCGTTTGGAGCAGCAGATTTGCGAAAAATTTGTTGTCTTCTCAACCATTTCTTAGCTTCAAACTCTCATATCTCGCGAACGGATTGACCTAACCCAAAAATTCCTTTTGCATTTGAAAGTAGAAACTCGCCCGATTACAACGGTATGTGTATTTTTTCCCTAGGGCATTCTGGTTAAGCGTTTGGAGCAGCAGAATTGCGAAAAATTTTTTGCCTTCTCAACAATTTCTTGGCTTCAAACTCCCATATCTCGCGAACGGATTGACTTAACCCAAAAATTCCTTATGTATCTGAAAGTAGAAACACGCCCGATTACAATGGTATGTGTATTTTTTCCCTAAGGCATTCTGGTTAAGCGTTCGGAGCAGCAGAATTGCGAAAAATTTTTTGCCTTCTCAACCATTTCTTGTCTGCAAACTCCCATATCTCGCGAACGGATTGACCTAACCCAAAAATTCCTTTTGCATTTG
Organism: Ptiloglossa arizonensis; assembly: GCF_051014685.1. Lineage (NCBI taxonomy): Eukaryota > Metazoa > Arthropoda > Insecta > Hymenoptera > Colletidae > Ptiloglossa > Ptiloglossa arizonensis. Next base: position 4,399 of record NW_027478652.1, read on the forward strand.
AAAGTAGAAACTCGCCCGATTACAACGGTATGTGTATTTTTTCCCTAGGGCATTCTGGTTAAGCGTTTGGAGCAGCAGAATTGCGAAAAATTTTTTGTCTTCTCAACCATTTCTTGGCTTCAAACTCCCATATCTCGCGAACGGATTGACCTAACCCAAAAATTCTTTATGTATCTGAAAGTAGGAACTCGCACGATTACAACGGTACGTGTATTTTTCCCCTAGGGCATTCTGGTTAAGCGATTTGAGCAGCAGAAGTGCGAAAAATTTGATGTCATGTCAACCATTTCTTAGCTTCAAGATCCCATATCTCGCAAACGGATTGACCGAACCCAAAAATTCCTATTGTAACTGAAAGTAGAGACTCGCCCGATTACAACGGTATGCGTATTTTTTCCCTAGGCCATTCTGGTTAAGCGTTTGGAGCAGCAGATTTGCGAAAAATTTGTTTTCTTGTCAACCATTTCTTAGCTTCAAAGTCCCATATCTCGCGAACGGATTGACCGAACCCAAAAATTCCTATTGTATCTGAAAGTAGAAACTCGCCCGATTACAACGGTATGTGTATTTTTTCCCTAAGGCATTCTGGTTAAGCGTTCGGAGCAGCAGAATTGCGAAAAATTTTTTGCCTTCTCAACCATTTCTTGTCTTCAAACTCCCATATCTCGCGAACGGATTGACCTAACCCAAAAATTCCTTATGCATCTGAAAGTAGAAACTCTCCCGATTACAACGGTACGTGTATTTTTACCCTAGGGCATTCTGGTTAAGCGATTGGAGCAGCAGAATTGCGAAAAATTTGTTGTCTTGTCAACCATTTCTTAGCTTCAAAGTCCCATATCTCGCGAACGGATTGACCTAACCCAAAAATTCCTGTTGCGTCTGAAAGTAGAAACTCGCCCGATTACAACGGTATGTGTATTTTTTCCCTAGGCCATTCTGGTTAAGCGTTTGGAGCAGCAGAATTGCGATAAATTTGTTGTCTTGTCAACCATTTCTTAGCTTCAAAGTCCCATATCTCGCGAACGGATTGACCGAACCCAAAAATTCCTATTGTATCTGAAAGTAGAAACTCGCCCGATTACAACGGTATGCGTATTTATTCCCTAGGCCATTCTGGTTAAGCGTTTGGAGCAGCAGATTTGCGAAATATTTGTTGTCTTCTCAACCATTTCTTAGCTTCAAACTCTCATATCTCGCGAACGGATTGACCTAACCCAAAAACTCCTTTTGCATTTGAAAGTAGAAGCTCGCCCGATTACAACGGTATGTGTATTTTTTCCCTAGGGCATTCTGGTTAAGCGTTCGGAGCAGCAGAATTGCGAAAAATTTTTTGCCTTCTCAACCATTTCTTGTCTTCAAACTCCCATATCTCGCGAACGGATTGACCTAACCCAAAAATTCCTTATGCATCTGAAAGTTGAAACTCTCCCGATTACAACGGTACGTGTATTTTTACCCTAGGGCATTCCGGTTAAGCGTTTGGAGCAGCAGATTTGCGAAAAATTTGTTGTCTTCTCAACCATTTCTTAGCTTCAAACTCTCATATCTCGCGAACGGATTGACCTAACCCAAAAATTCCTTTTGCATTTGAAAGTAGAAGCTCGCCCGATTACAACGGTATGTGTATTTTTTCCCTAGGGCATTCTGGTTAAGCGTTTGGAGCAGCAGATTTGCGAAAAATTTGTTGTCTTCTCAACCATTTCTTAGCTTCAAACTCTCATATCTCGCGAACGGATTGACCTAACCCAAAAATTCCTATTGCATTTGAGAGTAGAAACTCGCCCGATTACAACGGTATGTGTATTTTTTCCCTAGGCCATTCTGGTTAAGCGTTTGGAGCAGCAGAATTGCGAAAAATTTTTTGCCTTCTCAACCATTTCTTGGCTTCAAACTCCCATATCTCGCGAACGGATTGACCTAACCCAAAAATTCCTTATGTATCTGAAAGTAGAAACTCGCCCGATTACAATGGTATGTGTATTTTTTCCCTAAGGCATTCTGGTTAAGCGTTCGGAGCAGCAGAATTGCGAAAAATTTTTTGCCTTCTCAACCATTTCTTGGCTTCAAACACCCATATCTCGCGAACGGATTGACCTAACCGAAAAATTCCTATTGCGTCTGAAAGTAGAAACTCGCCCGATTACAAAGGTACGTGTATTTTTCCCCTAGGCCATTCTGGTTAAGCGATTGGAGCAGCAGAATTGCGAAAAATTTGTTGTCTTGTCAACCATTTCTTAGCTTCAAACTCTCATATCTCGCGAACGGATGGACCTAACCCAAAAATTCCTATTGCATTTGAAAGTAGAAACTCGCCCGATTACAACGGTACGTGTATTTTTCCCCTAGGCCATTCTGGTTAAGCGATTGGAGCTGCAGAAGTGCGAAAAATTTGTTGTCTTGTCAACCATTTCTTAGCTTCAAAGTCCCATATCTCGCGAACGGATTGACCGAACCCAAAAATTCCTATTGTATCTGAAAGTAGAAACTCGCCCGATTACAACGGTATGCGTATTTATTCCCTAGGACATTCTGGTTAAGCGTTTGGAGCAGCAGATTTGCGAAAAATTTGTTGTCTTCTCAACCATTTCTTAGCTTCAAACTCTCATATCTCGCGAACGGATTGACCTAACCCAAAAATTCCTTTTGCATTTGAAAGTAGAAACTCGCCCGATTACAATGGTATGTGTATTTTTCCCCTAGGCCATTCTGGTTAAGCGATTGGAGCTGCAGAAGTGCGAAAAATTTGTTGTCTTGTCAACCATTTCTTAGCTTCAAAGTCCCATATCTCGCGAACGGATTGACCGAACCCAAAAATTCCTATTGTTTCTGAAAGTAGAAACTCGCCCGATTACAACGGTATGCGTATTTATTCCCTAGTCCATTCTGGTTAAGCGTTTGGAGCAGCAGATTTGCGAAAAATTTGTTGTCTTCTCAACCATTTCTTAGCTTCAAACTCTCATATCTCGCGAACGGATTGACCTAACCCAAAAATTCCTTTTGCATTTGAAAGTAGAAACTCGCCCGATTACAACGGTATGTGTATTTTTTCCCTAGGGCATTCTGGTTAAGCGTTTGGAGCAGCAGAATTGCGAAAAATTTTTTGCCTTCTCAACAATTTCTTGGCTTCAAACTCCCATATCTCGCGAACGGATTGACTTAACCCAAAAATTCCTTATGTATCTGAAAGTAGAAACACGCCCGATTACAATGGTATGTGTATTTTTTCCCTAAGGCATTCTGGTTAAGCGTTCGGAGCAGCAGAATTGCGAAAAATTTTTTGCCTTCTCAACCATTTCTTGTCTGCAAACTCCCATATCTCGCGAACGGATTGACCTAACCCAAAAATTCCTTAGGCATTTGAAAGTAGAAACTCGCCCGATTACAACGGTATGTGTATTTTTTCCCTAGGGCATTCTGGTTAAGCGTTTGGAGCAGCAGAATTGCGAAAAATTTTTTGTCTTCTCAACCATTTCTTGGCTTCAAACTCCCATATCTCGCGAACGGATTGACCTAACCCAAAAATTCTTTATGTATCTGAAAGTAGGAACTCGCCCGATTACAACGGTATGTGTATTTTTTCCCTAAGGCATTCTGGTTAAGCGATTGGAGCAGCAGAATTGCGAAAAATTTGTTGTTTTGTCAACCATTTCTTAGCTTCAAAGTCCCATAACTCGCGAACGGATTGACCGAACCCAAAAATTCCTATTGTATCTGAAAGTAGAAACTCGCCCGATTACAACGGTATGCGTATTTATTCCCTAGGACATTCTGGTTAAGCGTTTGGAGCAGCAGATTTGCGAAAAATTTGTTGTCTTCTCAACCATTTCTTAGCTTCAAACTCTCATATCTCGCGAACCGATTGACCTAACCCAAAAATTCCTTTTGCATTTGAAAGTAGAAACTCGCCCGATTACAACGGTATGTGTATTTTTTCCCTAGGACATTCTGGTTAAGCGTTTGGAGCAGCAGAATTGCGAAAAATTTTTTGCCTTCTCAACCATTTCTTGGCTTCAAACTCCCATATCTCGCGAACGGATTGACCTAACCCAAAAATTCTTTATGTATCTGAAAGTAGGAACTCGCCCTATTACAACGGTATGTGTATTTTTTCCCTAAGGCATTCTGGTTAAGCGATTGGAGCAGCAGAATTGCGAAAAATTTGTTCTTTTGTCTACCATTTCTTAGCTTCAAAGTCCCATATCTCGCGAACGGATTGACCGAACCCAAAAATTCCTATTGTATCTGAAAGTAGAAACTCGCCCGATTACAACGGTATGCGTATTTATTCCCTAGGACATTCTGGTTAAGCGTTTGGAGCAGCAGATTTGCGAAAAATTTGTTGTCTTCTCAACCATTTCTTAGCTTCAAACTCTCATATCTCGCGAACCGATTGACCTAACCCAAAAATTCCTTTTGCATTTGAAAGTAGAAACTCGCCCGATTACAACGGTATGTGTATTTTTTCCCTAGGACATTCTGGTTAAGCGTTTGGAGCAGCAGAATTGCGAAAAATTTTTTGCCTTCTCAACCATTTCTTGGCTTCAAACTCCCATATCTCGCGAACGGATTGACCTAACCCAAAAATTCCTTATGTATCTGAAAGTAGAAACTCGCCCGATTACAACGGTATGTGTATTTTTTCCCTAAGGCATTCTGGTTAAGCGTTCGGAGCAGCAGAATTGCGAAAAATTTTTTGCCTTCTCAACCATTTCTTGTCTTCAAACTCCCATATCTCGCGAACGGATTGACCTAACCCAAAAATTCCTTATGCATCTGAAAGTAGAAACTCTCCCGATTACAACGGTACGTGTATTTTTCTCCTAGGGCATTCTGGTTAAGCGATTGGAGCAGCAGAATTGCGAAAAATTTGTTGTCTTGTCAACCATTTCTTAGCTTCAAAGTCCCATATCTCGCGAACGGATAGACCTAACCCAAAAATTCCTATTGCATTTGAAAGTAGAAACTCGCCCTGTTACAACGGTTCGTGTATTTTTCCCCTAGGGCATTCTGGTTAAGCGATTTGTGCAGCAGAAGTGCGAAAAATTTGTTGTCTTGTCAACCATTTCTTAGCTTCAAGGTCCCATATCTCGCGAACGGATTGACCTAACCCAAAAATTCCTATTGCATTTGAAAGTAGAAACTCGCCCGATTACAACGGTATGTGTATTTTTTCCCTTGGCCATTCTGGTTAAGCGTTTGGAGCAGCAGAATTGCGAAAAATTTTTTGCCTTCTCAACCATTTCTTGTCTTCAAAGTCCCATATCTCGCGAACGGATTGACCTAACCCAAAAATTCCTGTTGCGTCTGAAAGTAGAAACTCGCCCGATTACAACGGTATGTGTATTTTTTCCCTAGGCCATTCTGGTTAAGCTTTTGGAGCAGCAGATTTGCGAAAAATTTGTTGTCTTGTCAACCATTTCTTAGCTTCAAGGTCCCATATCTCGCAAACGGATTGACCGAACCCAAAAATTCCTATTGTAACTGAAAGTAGAGACTCGCCCGATTACAACGGTATGCGTATTTTTTCCCTAGGCCATTCTGGTTAAGCGTTTGGAGCAGCAGATTTGCGAAAAATTTGTTGTCTTCTCAACCATTTCTTAGCTTCAAACTCTCATATCTCGCGAACGGATTGACCTAACCCAAAAATTCCTTTTGCATTTGAAAGTAGAAGCTCGCCCGATTACAACGGTATGTGTATTTTTTCCCTGGGGCATTCTGGTTAAGCGTTTGGAGCAGCAGAATTGCGAAAAATTTTTTGCTTTCTCAACCATTTCTTGGCTTCAAACTCCCATATCTCGCGAACGGATTGACCTAACCCAAAAATTCCTTATGTATCTGAAAGTAGAAACTCGCCCGATTACAACGGTATGTGTATTTTTTCCCTAAGGCATTCTGGTTAAGCGTTCGGAGCAGCAGAATTGCGAAAAATTTTTTGCCTTCTCAACCATTTCTTCTCTTCAAACTCCCATATCTCGCGAACGGATTGACCTAACCCAAAAATTCCTTATGCATCTGAAAGTAGAAACTCTCCCGATTACAACGGTACGTGTATTTTTACCCTAGGGCATTCTGGTTAAGCGATTGGAGCAGCAGAATTGCGAAAAATTTTTGGCCTTCTCAACCATTTCTTGGCTTCAAACTCCCATATCTCGCGAACGGATTGACCTAACCCAACAATTCCTTATGTATCTGAAAGTAGAAACTCGCCCGATTACAACGGTATGTGTATTTTTTCCCTAAGGCATTCTGGTTAAGCGTTCGGAGCAGCAGAATTGCGAAAAATTTTTTGCCTTCTCAACCATTTCTTGTCTTCAAACTCCCATATCTCGCGAACGGATTGTCCTAACCCAAAAATTCCTTATGCATCTGAAAGTTGAAACTCTCCCGATTACAACGGTACGTGTATTTTTACACTAGGGCATTCTGGTTAAGCGTTTGGAGCAGCAGATTTGCGAAAAATTTGTTGTCCTCTCAACCATTTCTTAGCTTCAAAGTCCCATATCTCACGAACGGATTGACAGAACCCAAAAATTCCTTTTGCATTTGAAAGCAGAAACTCGCCCGATTACAACGGTATGTGTATTTTTTCCCTAGGACATTCTGGTTAAGCGTTTGGAGCAGCAGAATTGCGAAAAATTTTTTGCCTTCTCAACCATTTCTTGGCTTCAAACTCCCATATCTCGCGAACGGATTGACCTAACCCAAAAATTCCTTATGTATCTGAAAGTAGAAACTCGCCCGATTACAACGGTATGTGTATTTTTTCCCTAAGGCATTCTGGTTAAGCGTTCGGAGCAGCAGAATTGCGAAAAATTTTTTGCCTTCTCAACCATTTCTTGTCTTCAAACTCCCATATCTCGCGAACGGATTGACCTAACCCAAAAATTCCTTATGCATCTGAAAGTAGAAACTCTCCCGATTACAACGGTACGTGTATTTTTCTCCTAGGGCATTCTGGTTAAGCGATTGGAGCAGCAGAATTCCGAAAAATTTGTTGTCTTGTCAACCATTTCTTAGCTTCAAAGTCCCATATCTCGCGAACGGATTGACCTAACCCAAAAATTCCTGTTGCGTCTGAAAGTAGAAACTCGCCCGATTACAACGGTTTGTGTATTTTTTTCCTAGGCCATTCTGGTTAAGCGTTTGGAGCAGCAGAATTGCGAAAAATTTTTTGCCTTCTCAACCATTTCTTGGCTTCAAACTCCCATATCTCGCGAACGGATTGACCTAACCCAAAAATTCCTTTTGCATTTGAAAGTAGAAACTCGCCCGATTACAACGGTATGTGTATTTTTTCCCTAGGGCATTCTGGTTAAGCGTTTGGAGCAGCAGAATTGCGCAAAATTTTTTGCCTTCTCAACCATTTCTTGGCTTCAAAGTCCCATATCTCGCGAACGGATTGACCTAACCCAAAAATTCCTGTTGCGTCTGAAAGTAGAAAATCGCCCGATTACAACGGTATGTGTATTTTTTTCCTAGGCCATTCTGGTTAAGCGTTTCGAGCAGCAGATTTGCGAAAAATTTGTTGTCTTCTCAACCATTTCTTAGGTTCAAACTCTCATATCTCGCGAACGGATTGACCTAACCCAAAAATTCCTATTGCATTTGAAAGTAGAAACTCGCCCGATTACAACGGTATGTGTATTTTTTCCCTTGGCCATTCTGGTTAAGCGTTTGGAGCAGCAGAATTGCGAAAAATTTTTTGCCTTCTCAACCATTTCTTGGCTTCAAAGTCCCATATCTCGCGAACGGATTGACCTAACCCAAAAATTCCTGTTGCGTCTGAAAGTAGAAACTCGCCCGATTACAACGGTATGTGTATTTTTTCCCTAGGCCATTCTGGTTAAGCTTTTGGAGCAGCAGATTTGCGAAAAATTTGTTGTCTTCTCAACCATTTCTTAGCTTCAAACTCTCATATCTCGCGAACGGATTGACCTAACCCAAAAATTCCTATTGCATTTGAAAGTAGAAACTCGCCCGATTACAACGGTATGTGTATTTTTTCCCTAGGGCATTCTGGTTAAGCGTTTGGAGCAGCAGAATTGCGAAAAATTTTTTGCCTTCTCAACCATTTCTTGTCTTCAAACCCCCATATCTCGCGAACGGATTGACCTAACCCAAAAATTCCTTATGCATCTGAAAGTAGAAACTCGCACGATTACAACGGTAAGTGTATTTTTCCCCTAGGGCATTCTGGTTAAGCGATTTGAGCAGCAGAAGTGCGAAAAATTTGTTGTCTTGTCAACCATTTCTTAGCTTCAAGATCCCATATCTCGCAAACGGATTGACCGAACCCAAAAATTCCTATTGTAACTGAAAGTAGAGACTCGCCCGATTACAACGGTATGCGTATTTTTTCCCTAGGCCATTCTGGTTAAGCGTTTGGAGCAGCAGATTTGCGAAAAATTTGTTTTCTTGTCAACCATTTCTTAGCTTCAAAGTCCCATATCTCGCGAACGGATTGACCGAACCCAAAAATTCCTATTGTATCTGAAAGTAGAAACTCCCCCGATTACAACGGTATGCGTATTTATTCCCTAGGCCATTCTGGTTAAGCGTTTGGAGCAGCAGATTTGCGAAAAATTTGTTGTCTTCTCAACCATTTCTTAGCTTCAAACTCTCATATCTCGCGAACGGATTGACCTAACCCAAAAATTTCTTTTGCATTTGAAAGTAGAAGCTCGCCCGATTACAACGGTATGTGTATTTTTTCCTAGGGCATTCTGGTTAAGCGTTTGGAGCAGCAGAATTGCGAAAAATTTTTTGCCTTCTCAACCATTTCTTGGCTTCAAACTCCCATATCTCGCGAACGGATTGACCTAACCCAAAAATTCCTTATGTATCTGAAAGTAGAAACTCGCCCGATTACAACGGTATGTGTATTTTTTCCCTAAGGCATTCTGGTTAAGCGTTCGGAGCAGCAGAATTGCGAAAAATTTTTTGCCTTCTCAACCATTTCTTGTCTTCAAAATCCAATATCTCGCGAACGGATTGACCTAACCCAAAAATTCCTTATGCATCTGAAAGTAGAAACTCTCCCGATTACAACGGTACGTGTATTTTTACCCTAGGGCATTCTGGTTAAGCGATTGGAGCAGCAGAATTGCGAAAAATTTGTTGTCTCGTCAACCATTTCTTAGCTTCAAAGTCCCATATCTCGCGAACGGATTGACCTAACCCAAAAATTCCTGTTGCGTCTGAAAGTAGAAACTCGCCCGATTACAACGGTATGTGTATTTTTTCCCTAGGCCATTCTGGTTAAGCGTTTGGAGCATCAGAATTGCGAAAAATTTTTGGCCATCTCAAACATTTCTTGGCTTCAAACTCCCATGTCTCGCGAACGGATTGACCTAACCCAAAAATTCCTTAGGCATCTGAAAGTAGAGACTCGCCCGATTACAACGGTATGCGTATTTTTTCCCTAGGCCATTCTGGTTAAGCGATTGGAGCAGCAGAAGTGCGACAAATTTGTTGTCTTGTCAACCATTTCTTAGCTTCAAAGTCCCATATCTCGCGAACGGATTGACCGAACCCAAAAATTCCTATTGTATCTGAAAGTAGAAACTCGCCCGATTACAACGGTATGCGTATTTATTCCCTAGGCCATTCTGGTTAAGCGTTTGGAGCAGCAGATTTGCGAAAAATTTGTTGTCTTCTCAACCATTTCTTAGCTTCAAACTCTCATATCTCGCGAACGGATTGACCTAACCCAAAAACTCCTTTTGCATTTGAAAGTAGAAGCTCGCCCGATTACAACGGTATGTGTATTTTTTCCCTAGGGCAATCTGGTTAAGCGTTCGGAGCAGCAGAATTGCGAAAAATTTTTTGCCTTCTCAACCATTTCTTGTCTTCAAACTCCCATATCTCGCGAACGGATTGACCTAACCCAAAAATTCCTTATGCATCTGAAAGTTGAAACTCTCCCGATTACAACGGTACGTGTATTTTTACCCTAGGGCATTCCGGTTAAGCGTTTGGAGCAGCAGATTTGGGAAAAATTTGTTGTCTTCTCAACCATTTCTTAGCTTCAAACTCTCATATCTCGCGAACGGATTGACCTAACCCAAAAATTCCTTTTGCGTTTGAAAGTAGAAGCTCGCCCGATTACAACGGTATGTGTATTTTTTCCCTAGGGCATTCTGGTTAAGCGTTTGGAGAAGCAGATTTGCGAAAAATTTGTTGTCTTCTCAACCATTTCTTAGCTTCAAACTCTCATATCTCGCGAACGGATTGACCTAACCCAAAAATTCCTATTGCATTTGAGAGTAGAAACTCGCCCGATTACAACGGTATGTGTATTTTTTCCCTATGCCATTCTGGTTAAGCGTTTGGAGCAGCAGAATTGCGCAAAATTTTTTGCCTTCTCAACCATTTCTTGGCTTCAAACTCCCATATCTCGCGAACGGATTGACCTAACCCAAAAATTCCTGTTACGTCTGAAAGTAGATACTCGCCCGATTACAACGGTATGTGTATTTTTTCCCTAAGGCATTCTGGTTAAGCGATTTGAGCAGCAGAAGTGCGAAAAATTTGTTGTCTTGTCAACCATTTCTTAGCTTCAAGGTCCCATATCTCGCGAACGGATTGACCTAACCCAAAAATTCCTTATGTATCTGAAAGTAGAAACTCGCCCGATTACAACGGTATGTGTATTTTTTCCCTAAGGCATTCTGGTTAAGCGTTTGGAGCAGCAGATTTGCGAAAAATTTGTTGTCTTCTCAACCATTTCTTAGCTTCAAACTCACATATCTCGCGAACGGATTGACCTAACCCAAAAATTCCTTTTGCATTTGAAAGTAGAAACTCACCCGATTACAACGGTACGTGTATTTTTCCCCTAGGGCATTCTGGTTAAGCGTTTGGAGCAGCAGAATTGCGAAAAACTTTGTGCCTCCTCAACCATTTCTTGGCTTCAAACTCCCATATCTCGCGAACGGATTGACGTAACCCAAAAATTCCTGTTGCGTCTGAAAGTAGAAACTCGCCCGATTACAACGGTATGTGTATTTTTTCCCTAAGGCATTCTGGTTAAGCGATTGGAGCAGCAGAAGTGCGAAAAATGTGTTGTCTTGTCAACCATTTCTTAGCTTCAAAGACCCATATCTCGCGAACGGATTGACCGAACCCAAAAATTCCTACTGTATCTGAAAGTAGAAACTCGCCCGATTACAACGGTATGCGTATTTATTCCCTAGGCCATTCTGGTTAAGCGTTTGGAGCAGCAGATTTGCGAAAAATTTGTTGTCTTCTCAACCATTTCTTAGCTTCAAACTCTCATATCTCGCGAACGGATTGACCTAACCCAAAAATTCCTTTTGCATTTGAAAGTAGAAACTCGCCCGATTACAACGGTATGGGTATTTTTTCCCTAGGGCATTCTGGTTAAGCGTTTGGAGCAGCAGAATTGCGAAAAATTTTTTGCCTTCTCAACCATTTCTTAGCTTCAAAGTCCCATATCTCGCGAACGGATTGACTTAACCGAAAAATTCCTATTGCGTCTGAAACTAGAAACTCGCCCGATTACAACGGTACGTGTATTTTTCCCCTAGGCCATTCTGGTTAAGCGATTGGAGCAGCAGAATTGCGAAAAATTTGTTGTCTTGTCAACAATTTCTTAGCTTCAAGGTCCCATATCTCGCGAACGGATTGACCTAACCCAAAAATTCCTTATGTATCTGAAAGTAGAAACTCGCCCGATTACAACGGTATGTGTATTTTTTCCCTAAGGCATTCTGGTTAAGTGTTAGGAGCAGCAGAATTGCAAAAAATTTTTTGCCTTCTCAACCATTTCTTGTCTTCAAACTCCCATATCTCGCGAACGGATTGACCTAACCCAAAAATTCCTTATGCATCTGAAAGCAGGAACTCTCCCGATTACAACGGTACGTGTATTTTTCCCCTAGGGCATTCTGGTTAAGCGATTGGAGCAGCAGAATTGCGAAAAATTTGTTGTCTTGTCAACCATTTCTTAGCTTCAAGGTCCCATATCTCGCGAACGGATTGACCGAACCCAAAAATTCCTATTGTATCTGAAAGTAGAAACTCGCCCGATTACAACGGTATGCGTATTTTTTCCCTAGGCCATTCTGGTTAAGCGATTGGAGCAGCAGAAGTGCGAAAAATTTGTTGTCTTGTCAACCATTTCTTAGCTTCAAAGTCCCATATCTCGCGAACGGATTGACCTAACCCAAAAATTCCTTATGTATCTGAAAGTAGAAACTCGCCCGATTACAACGGTATGTGTATTTTTTCCCTAAGGCATTCTGGTTAAGCGTTCGGAGCAGCAGAATTGCGAAAAATTTTTTGCCTTCTCAACCATTTCTTGTCTTCAAACTCCCATATCTCGCGAACGGATTGACCTAACCCAAAAATTCCTTATGCATCTGAAAGTAGAAACTCTCCCGATTACAACGGTACGTGTATTTTTACCCTAGGGCATTCTGGTTAAGCGATTGGAGCAGCAGAATTGCGAAAAATTTGTTGTCTCGTCAACCATTTCTTAGCTTCAAAGTCCCATATCTCGCGAACGGATTGACCTAACCCAAAAATTCCTGTTGCGTCTGAAAGTAGAAACTCGCCCGATTACAACGGTATGTGTATTTTTTTCCCTAGGCCATTCTGGTTAAGCGTTTGGAGCATCAGAATTGCGAAAAATTTTTGGCCATCTCAACCATTTCTTGGCTTCAAACTCCCATGTCTCGCGAACGGATTGACCTAACCCAAAAATTCCTTAGGCATCTGAAAGTAGAGACTCGCCCGATTACAACGGTATGCGTATTTTTTCCCTAGGCCATTCTGGTTAAGCGATTGGAGCAGCAGAAGTGCGAAAAATTTGTTGTCTTGTCAACCATTTCTTAGCTTCAAAGTCCCATATCTCGCGAACGGATTGACCGAACCCAAAAATTCCTATTGTATCTGAAAGTAGAAACTCGCCCGATTACAACGGTATGCGTATTTATTCCCTAGGCCATTCTGGTTAAGCGTTTGGAGCAGCAGATTTGCGAAAAATTTGTTGTCTTCTCAAACATTTCTTAGCTTCAAACTCTCATATCTCGCGAACGGATTGACCTAACCCAAAAACTCCTTTTGCATTTGAAAGTAGAAGCTCGCCCGATTACAACGGTATGTGTATTTTTTCCCTAGGGCATTCTGGTTAAGCGTTCGGAGCAGCAGAATTGCGAAAAATTTTTTGCCTTCTCAACCATTTCTTGTCTTCAAACTCCCATATCTCGCGAACGGATTGACCTAACCCAAAAATTCCTTATGCATCTGAAAGTTGAAACTCTCCCGATTACAACGGTACGTGTATTTTTACCCTAGGGCATTCCGTTAAGCGTTTGGAGCAGCAGATTTGGGAAAAATTTGTTGTCTTCTCAACCATTTCTTAGCTTCAAACTCTCATATCTCGCGAACGGATTGACCTAACCCAAAAATTCCTTTTGCGTTTGAAAGTAGAAGCTCGCCCGATTACAACGGTATGTGTATTTTTTCCCTAGGGCATTCTGGTTAAGCGTTTGGAGAAGCAGATTTGCGAAAAATTTGTTGTCTTCTCAACCATTTCTTAGCTTCAAACTCTCATATCTCGCGAACGGATTGACCTAACCCAAAAATTCCTATTGCATTTGAGAGTAGAAACTCGCCCGATTACAACGGTATGTGTATTTTTTCCCTAGGCCATTCTGGTTAAGCGTTTGGAGCAGCAGAATTGCGAAAAATTTTTTGCCTTCTCAACCATTTCTTGGCTTCAAACTCCCATATCTCGCGAACGGATTGACCTAACCCAAAAATTCCTGTTACGTCTGAAAGTAGATACTCGCCCGATTACAACGGTATGTGTATTTTTTCCCTAAGGCATTCTGGTTAAGCGATTTGAGCAGCAGAAGTGCGAAAAATTTGTTGTCTTGTCAACCATTTCTTAGCTTCAAGGTCCCATATCTCGCGAACGGATTGACCTAACCCAAAAATTCCTTATGTATCTGAAAGTAGAAACTCGCCCGATTACAACGGTATGTGTATTTTTTCCCTAAGGCATTCTGGTTAAGTGTTAGGAGCAGCAGAATTGCGAAAAATTTTTTGCCTTCTCAACCATTTCTTGTCTTCCAACTCCCATATCTCGCGAACGGATTGACCTAACCCAAAAATTCCTTATGCATCTGAAAGTAGAAACTCACCCGATTACAACGGTACGTGTATTTTTCCCCTAGGGCATTCTGGTTAAGCGTTTGGAGCAGCAGAATTGCGAAAAACTTTGTGCCTCCTCAACCATTTCTTGGCTTCAAACTCCCATATCTCGCGAACGGATTGACGTAACCCAAAAATTCCTGTTGCGTCTGAAAGTAGAAACTCGCCCGATTACAACGGTATGTGTATTTTTTCCCTAAGGCATTCTGGTTAAGCGATTGGAGCAGCAGAAGTGCGAAAAATGTGTTGTCTTGTCAACCATTTCTTAGCTTCAAAGACCCATATCTCGCGAACGGATTGACCGAACCCAAAAATTCCTATTGTATCTGAAAGTAGAAACTCGCCCGATTACAACGGTATGCGTATTTATTCCCTAGGCCATTCTGGTTAAGCGTTTGGAGCAGCAGATTTGCGAAAAATTTGTTGTCTTCTCAACCATTTCTTAGCTTCAAACTCTCATATCTCGCGAACGGATTGACCTAACCCAAAAATTCCTTTTGCATTTGAAAGTAGAAACTCGCCCGATTACAACGGTATGGGTATTTTTTCCCTAGGGCATTCTGGTTAAGCGTTTGGAGCAGCAGAATTGCGAAAAATTTTTTGCCTTCTCAATCATTTCTTAGCTTCAAAGTCCCATATCTCGCGAACGGATTGACCGAACCCAAAAATTCCTATTTTAGCTGAATGTAGAAACTCGACCGATTACAACGGTATGGGTATTTTCTCCCTAGCCCGTTCTGGTTAAGCGTTTGGTGCAGCAGAATTGCGAAAAATTTGTTGTCTTCTAAACCATTTCTTAGCTTCAAACTCCCATATCTCGCGAACGGATTGACTTAACCGAAAAATTCCTATTGCGTCTGAAACTAGAAACTCGCCCGATTACAACGGTACGTGTATTTTTCCCCTAGGCCATTCTGGTTAAGCGATTGGAGCAGCAGAATTGCGAAAAATTTGTTGTCTTGTCAACAATTTCTTAGCTTCAAGGTCCCATATCTCGCGAACGGATTGACCTAACCCAAAAATTCCTTATGTATCTGAAAGTAGAAACTCGCCCGATTACAACGGTATGTGTATTTTTTCCCTAAGGCATTCTGGTTAAGTGTTAGGAGCAGCAGAATTGCAAAAAATTTTTTGCCTTCTCAACCATTTCTTGTCTTCAAACTCCCATATCTCGCGAACGGATTGACCTAACCCAAAAATTCCTTATGCATCTGAAAGCAGGAACTCTCCCGATTACAACGGTACGTGTATTTTTCCCCTAGGGCATTCTGGTTAAGCGATTGGAGCAGCAGAATTGCGAAAAATTTGTTGTCTTGTCAACCATTTCTTAGCTTCAAGGTCCCATATCTCGCGAACGGATTGACCGAACCCAAAAATTCCTATTGTATCTGAAAGTAGAAACTCGCCCGATTACAACGGTATGCGTATTTTTTCCCTAGGCCAATCTGGTTAAGCGATTGGAGCAGCAGAAGTGCGAAAAACTTGTTGTCTTGTCAACCATTTCTTAGCTTCAAAGTCCCATATCTCGCGAACGGATTGACCGAACCCAAAAATTCCTATTGTATCTGAAAGTAGAAACTCGCCCGATTACAACGGTATGCGCATTTATTCCCTAGGCCATTCTGGTTAAGCGTTTGGAGCAGCAGATTTGCGAAAAATTTGTTGTCTTCTCAACCATTTCTTAGCTTCAAACTCTCATATCTCGCGAACGGATTGACCTAACCCAAAAACTCCTTTTGCATTTGAAAGTAGAAGCTCGCCCGATTACAACGGTATGTGTATTTTTTCCCTAGGGCATTCTGGTTAAGCGTTCGGAGCAGCAGAATTGCGAAAAATTTTTTGCCTTCTCAACCATTTCTTGTCTTCAAACTCCCATATCTCGCGAACGGATTGACCTAACCCAAAAATTCCTTATGCATCTGAAAGTTGAAACTCTCCCGATTACAACGGTACGTGTATTTTTACCCTAGGGCATTCCGGTTAAGCGTTTGGAGCAGCAGATTTGGGAAAAATTTGTTGTCTTCTCAACCATTTCTTAGCTTCAAACTCTCATATCTCGCGAACGGATTGACCTAACCCAAAAATTCCTTTTGCGTTTGAAAGTAGAAGCTCGCCCGATTACAACGGTATGTGTATTTTTTCCCTAGGGCATTCTGGTTAAGCGTTTGGAGAAGCAGATTTGCGAAAAATTTGTTGTCTTCTCAACCATTTCTTAGCTTCAAACTCTCATATCTCGCGAACGGATTGACCTAACCGAAAAATTCCTATTGCATTTGAGAGTAGAAACTCGCCCGATTACAACGGTATGTGTATTTTTTCCCTAGGCCATTCTGGTTAAGCGTTTGGAGCAGCAGAATTGCGAAAAATTTTTTGCCTTCTCAACCATTTCTTGGCTTCAAACTCCCATATCTCGCGAACGGATTGACCTAACCCAAAAATTCCTGTTACGTCTGAAAGTAGATACTCGCCCGATTACAACGGTATGTGTATTTTTTCCCTAAGGCATTCTGGTTAAGCGATTTGAGCAGCAGAAGTGCGAAAAATTTGTTGTCTTGTCAACCATTTCTTAGCTTCAAAGTCCCATATCTCGCGAACGGATTGACCTAACCCAAAAATTCCTTATGTATCTGAAAGTAGAAACTCGCCCGATTACAACGGTATGTGTATTTTTTCCCTAAGGCATTCTGGTTAAGTGTTAGGAGCAGCAGAATTGCGAAAAATTTTTTGCCTTCTCAACCATTTCTTGTCTTCAAACTCCCATATCTCGCGAACGGATTGACCTAACCCAAAAATTCCTTATGCATCTGAAAGTAGAAACTCACCCGATTACAACGGTACGTGTATTTTTCCCCTAGGGCATTCTGGTTAAGCGTTTGGAGCAGCAGAATTGCGAAAAACTTTGTGCCTCCTCAACCATTTCTTGGCTTCAAACTCCCATATCTCGCGAACGGATTGACGTAACCCAAAAATTCCTGTTGCGTCTGAAAGTAGAAACTCGCCCGATTACAACGGTATGTGTATTTTTTCCCTAAGGCATTCTGGTTAACCGATTGGAGCAGCAGAAGTGCGAAAAATGTGTTGTCTTGTCAACCATTTCTTAGCTTCAAAGACCCATATCTCGCGAACGGATTGACCGAACCCAAAAATTCTTATTGTATCTGAAAGTAGAAACTCGCCCGATTACAACGGTATGCGTATTTATTCCCTAGGCCATTCTGGTTAAGCGTTTGGAGCAGCAGATTTGCGAAAAATTTGTTGTCTTCTCAACCATTTCTTAGCTTCAAACTCTCATATCTCGCGAACGGATTGACCTAACCCAAAAATTCCTTTTGCATTTGAAAGTAGAAACTCGCCCGATTACAACGGTATGGGTATTTTTTCCCTAGGGCATTCTGGTTAAGCGTTTGGAGCAGCAGAATTGCGAAAAATTTTTTGCCTTCTCAACCATTTCTTAGCTTCAAAGTCCCATATCTCGCGAACGGATTGACCGAACCCAAAAATTCCTATTTTAGCTGAATGTAGAAACTCGACCGATTACAACGGTATGGGTATTTTCTCCCTAGCCCGTTCTGGTTAAGCGTTTGGTGCAGCAGAATTGCGAAAAATTTGTTGTCTTCTAAACTATTTCTTAGCTTCAAACTCCCATATCTCGCGAACGGATTGACTTAACCGAAAAATTCCTATTGCGTCTGAAACTAGAAACTCGCCCGATTACAACGGTACGTGTATTTTTCCCCTAGGCCATTCTGGTTAAGCGATTGGAGCAGCAGAATTGCGAAAAATTTGTTGTCTTGTCAACAATTTCTTAGCTTCAAGGTCCCATATCTCGCGAACGGATTGACCTAACCCAAAAATTCCTTATGTATCTGAAAGTAGAAACTCGCCCGATTACAACGGTATGTGTATTTTTTCCCTAAGGCATTCTGGTTAAGTGTTAGGAGCAGCAGAATTGCAAAAAATTTTTTGCCTTCTCAACCATTTCTTGTCTTCAAACTCCCATATCTCGCGAACGGATTGACCTAACCCAAAAATTCCTTATGCATCTGAAAGCAGGAACTCTCCCGATTACAACGGTACGTGTATTTTTCCCCTAGGGCATTCTGGTTAAGCGATTGGAGCAGCAGAATTGCGAAAAATTTGTTGTCTTGTCAACCATTTCTTAGCTTCAAGGTCCCATATCTCGCGAACGGATTGACCGAACCCAAAAATTCCTATTGTATCTGAAAGTAGAAACTCGCCCGATTACAACGGTATGCGTATTTTTTCCCTAGGCCATTCTGGTTAAGCGATTGGAGCAGCAGAAGTGCGAAAAACTTGTTGTCTTGTCAACCATTTCTTAGCTTCAAAGTCCCATATCTCGCGAACGGATTGACCGAACCCAAAAATTCCTATTGTATCTGAAAGTAGAAACTCGCCCGATTACAACGGTATGCGCATTTATTCCCTAGGCCATTCTGGTTAAGCGTTTGGAGCAGCAGATTTGCGAAAAATTTGTTGTCTTCTCAACCATTTCTTAGCTTCAAACTCTCATATCTCGCGAACGGATTGACCTAACCCAAAAACTCCTTTTGCATTTGAAAGTAGAAGCTCGCCCGATTACAACGGTATGTGTATTTTTTCCCTAGGGCATTCTGGTTAAGCGTTCGGAGCAGCAGAATTGCGAAAAATTTTTTGCCTTCTCAACCATTTCTTGTCTTCAAACTCCCATATCTCGCGAACGGATTGACCTAACCCAAAAATTCCTTATGCATCTGAAAGTTGAAACTCTCCCGATTACAACGGTACGTGTATTTTTACCCTAGGGCATTCCGGTTAAGCGTTTGGAGCAGCAGATTTGGGAAAAATTTGTTGTCTTCTCAACCATTTCTTAGCTTCAAACTCTCATATCTCGCGAACGGATTGACCTAACCCAAAAATTCCTTTTGCGTTTGAAAGTAGAAGCTCGCCCGATTACAACGGTATGTGTATTTTTTCCCTAGGGCATTCTGGTTAAGCGTTTGGAGAAGCAGATTTGCGAAAAATTTGTTGTCTTCTCAACCATTTCTTAGCTTCAAACTCTCATATCTCGCGAACGGATTGACCTAACCGAAAAATTCCTATTGCATTTGAGAGTAGAAACTCGCCCGATTACAACGGTATGTGTATTTTTTCCCTAGGCCATTCTGGTTAAGCGTTTGGAGCAGCAGAATTGCGAAAAATTTTTTGCCTTCTCAACCATTTCTTGGCTTCAAACTCCCATATCTCGCGAACGGATTGACCTAACCCAAAAATTCCTGTTACGTCTGAAAGTAGATACTCGCCCGATTACAACGGTATGTGTATTTTTTCCCTAAGGCATTCTGGTTAAGCGATTTGAGCAGCAGAAGTGCGAAAAATTTGTTGTCTTGTCAACCATTTCTTAGCTTCAAAGTCCCATATCTCGCGAACGGATTGACCTAACCCAAAAATTCCTTATGTATCTGAAAGTAGAAACTCGCCCGATTACAACGGTATGTGTATTTTTTCCCTAAGGCATTCTGGTTAAGTGTTAGGAGCAGCAGAATTGCGAAAAATTTTTTGCCTTCTCAACCATTTCTTGTCTTCAAACTCCCATATCTCGCGAACGGATTGACCTAACCCAAAAATTCCTTATGCATCTGAAAGTAGAAACTCACCCGATTACAACGGTACGTGTATTTTTCCCCTAGGGCATTCTGGTTAAGCGTTTGGAGCAGCAGAATTGCGAAAAACTTTGTGCCTCCTCAACCATTTCTTGGCTTCAAACTCCCATATCTCGCGAACGGATTGACGTAACCCAAAAATTCCTGTTGCGTCTGAAAGTAGAAACTCGCCCGATTACAACGGTATGTGTATTTTTTCCCTAAGGCATTCTGGTTAAGCGATTGGAGCAGCAGAAGTGCGAAAAATGTGTTGTCTTGTCAACCATTTCTTAGCTTCAAAGACCCATATCTCGCGAACGGATTGACCGAACCCAAAAATTCTTATTGTATCTGAAAGTAGAAACTCGCCCGATTACAACGGTATGCGTATTTATTCCCTAGGCCATTCTGGTTAAGCGTTTGGAGCAGCAGATTTGCGAAAAATTTGTTGTCTTCTCAACCATTTCTTAGCTTCAAACTCTCATATCTCGCGAACGGATTGACCTAACCCAAAAATTCCTTTTGCATTTGAAAGTAGAAACTCGCCCGATTACAACGGTATGGGTATTTTTTCCCTAGGGCATTCTGGTTAAGCGTTTGGAGCAGCAGAATTGCGAAAAATTTTTTGCCTTCTCAACCATTTCTTAGCTTCAAAGTCCCATATCTCGCGAACGGATTGACCGAACCCAAAAATTCCTATTTTAGCTGAATGTAGAAACTCGACCGATTACAACGGTATGGGTATTTTCTCCCTAGCCCGTTCTGGTTAAGCGTTTGGTGCAGCAGAATTGCGAAAAATTTGTTGTCTTCTAAACTATTTCTTAGCTTCAAACTCCCATATCTCGCGAACGGATTGACTTAACCGAAAAATTCCTATTGCGTCTGAAACTAGAAACTCGCCCGATTACAACGGTACGTGTATTTTTCCCCTAGGCCATTCTGGTTAAGCGATTGGAGCAGCAGAATTGCGAAAAATTTGTTGTCTTGTCAACAATTTCTTAGCTTCAAGGTCCCATATCTCGCGAACGGATTGACCTAACCCAAAAATTCCTTATGTATCTGAAAGTAGAAACTCGCCCGATTACAACGGTATGTGTATTTTTTCCCTAAGGCATTCTGGTTAAGTGTTAGGAGCAGCAGAATTGCAAAAAATTTTTTGCCTTCTCAACCATTTCTTGTCTTCAAACTCCCATATCTCGCGAACGGATTGACCTAACCCAAAAATTCCTTATGCATCTGAAAGCAGGAACTCTCCCGATTACAACGGTACGTGTATTTTTCCCCTAGGGCATTCTGGTTAAGCGATTGGAGCAGCAGAATTGCGAAAAATTTGTTGTCTTGTCAACCATTTCTTAGCTTCAAGGTCCCATATCTCGCGAACGGATTGACCGAACCCAAAAATTCCTATTGTATCTGAAAGTAGAAACTCGCCCGATTACAACGGTATGCGTATTTTTTCCCTAGGCCATTCTGGTTAAGCGATTGGAGCAGCAGAAGTGCGAAAAATTTGTTGTCTTGTCAACCATTTCTTAGCTTCAAAGTCCCATATCTCGCGAACGGATTGACCGAACCCAAAAATTCCTATTGTATCTGAAAGTAGAAACTCGCCCGATTACAACGGTATGCGTATTTATTCCCTAGGCCATTCTGGTTAAGCGTTTGGAGCAGCAGATTTGCGAAAAATTTGTTGTCTTCTCAACCATTTCTTAGCTTCAAACTCTCATATCTCGCGAACGGATTGACCTAACCCAAAAACTCCTTTTGCATTTGAAAGTAGAAGCTCGCCCGATTACAACGGTATGTGTATTTTTTCCCTAGGGCATTCTGGTTAAGCGTTCGGAGCAGCAGAATTGCGAAAAATTTTTTGCCTTCTCAACCATTTCTTGTCTTCAAACTCCCATATCTCGCGAACGGATTGACCTAACCCAAAAATTCCTTATGCATCTGAAAGTTGAAACTCTCCCGATTACAACGGTACGTGTATTTTTACCCTAGGGCATTCCGGTTAAGCGTTTGGAGCAGCAGATTTGGGAAAAATTTGTTGTCTTCTCAACCATTTCTTAGCTTCAAACTCTCATATCTCGCGAACGGATTGACCTAACCCAAAAATTCCTTTTGCGTTTGAAAGTAGAAGCTCGCCCGATTACAACGGTATGTGTATTTTTTCCCTAGGGCATTCTGGTTAAGCGTTTGGAGAAGCAGATTTGCGAAAAATTTGTTGTCTTCTCAACCATTTCTTAGCTTCAAACTCTCATATCTCGCGAACGGATTGACCTAACCCAAAAATTCCTATTGCATTTGAGAGTAGAAACTCGCCCGATTACAACGGTATGTGTATTTTTTCCCTAGGCCATTCTGGTTAAGCGTTTGGAGCAGCAGAATTGCGAAAAATTTTTTGCCTTCTCAACCATTTCTTGGCTTCAAACTCCCATATCTCGCGAACGGATTGACCTAACCCAAAAATTCCTGTTACGTCTGAAAGTAGATACTCGCCCGATTACAACGGTATGTGTATTTTTTCCCTAAGGCATTCTGGTTAAGCGATTTGAGCAGCAGAAGTGCGAAAAATTTGTTGTCTTGTCAACCATTTCTTAGCTTCAAAGTCCCATATCTCGCGAACGGATTGACCTAACCCAAAAATTCCTTATGTATCTGAAAGTAGAAACTCGCCCGATTACAACGGTATGTGTATTTTTTCCCTAAGGCATTCTGGTTAAGTGTTAGGAGCAGCAGAATTGCGAAAAATTTTTTGCCTTCTCAACCATTTCTTGTCTTCAAACTCCCATATCTCGCGAACGGATTGACCTAACCCAAAAATTCCTTATGCATCTGAAAGTAGAAACTCACCCGATTACAACGGTACGTGTATTTTTCCCCTAGGGCATTCTGGTTAAGCGTTTGGAGCAGCAGAATTGCGAAAAACTTTGTGCCTCCTCAAACATTTCTTGGCTTCAAACTCCCATATCTCGCGAACGGATTGACGTAACCCAAAAATTCCTGTTGCGTCTGAAAGTAGAAACTCGCCCGATTACAACGGTATGTGTATTTTTTCCCTAAGGCATTCTGGTTAAGCGATTGGAGCAGCAGAAGTGCGAAAAATGTGTTGTCTTGTCAACCATTTCTTAGCTTCAAAGACCCATATCTCGCGAACGGATTGACCGAACCCAAAAATTCTTATTGTATCTGGAAGTAGAAACTCGCCCGATTACAACGGTATGCGTATTTATTCCCTAGGCCATTCTGGTTAAGCGTTTGGAGCAGCAGATTTGCGAAAAATTTGTTGTCTTCTCAACCATTTCTTAGCTTCAAACTCTCATATCTCGCGAACGGATTGACCTAACCCAAAAATTCCTTTTGCATTTGAAAGTAGAAACTCGCCCGATTACAACGGTATGGGTATTTTTTCCCTAGGGCATTCTGGTTAAGCGTTTGGAGCAGCAGAATTGCGAAAAATTTTTTGCCTTCTCAACCATTTCTTAGCTTCAAAGTCCCATATCTCGCGAACGGATTGACCAAACACAAAAATTCCTATTTTAGCTGAATGTAGAAACTCGACCGATTACAACGGTATGGGTATTTTCTCCCTAGCCCGTTCTGGTTAAGCGTTTGGTGCAGCAGAATTGCGAAAAATTTGTTGTCTTCTAAACCATTTCTTAGCTTCAAACTCCCATATCTCGCGAACGGATTGACTTAACCGAAAAATTCCTATTGCGTCTGAAACTAGAAACTCGCCCGATTACAACGGTACGTGTATTTTTCCCCTAGGCCATTCTGGTTAAGCGATTGGAGCAGCAGAATTGCGAAAAATTTGTTGTCTTGTCAACAATTTCTTAGCTTCAAGGTCCCATATCTCGCGAACGGATTGACCTAACCCAAAAATTCCTTATGTATCTGAAAGTAGAAACTCGCCCGATTACAACGGTATGTGTATTTTTTCCCTAAGGCATTCTGGTTAAGTGTTAGGAGCAGCAGAATTGCAAAAAATTTTTTGCCTTCTCAACCATTTCTTGTCTTCAAACTCCCATATCTCGCGAACGGATTGACCTAACCCAAAAATTCCTTATGCATCTGAAAGCAGGAACTCTCCCGATTACAACGGTACGTGTATTTTTCCCCTAGGGCATTCTGGTTAAGCGATTGGAGCAGCAGAAGTGCGAAAAATTTGTTGTCTTGTCAACAATTTCTTAGCTTCAAAGTCCCATATCTCGCGAACGGATTGACCGAACCCAAAAATTCCTATTGTATCTGAAAGTAGAATCTCGCCCGATTACAACGATATGCGTATTCTTTCCCTAGGCCATTCTGGTTAAGCGTTTGGAGCAGCAGATTTGCGAAAAATTTGTTGTCTTCTCAACCATTTCTTAGCTTCAAACTCTCATATCTCGCGAACGGATTGACATAACCCAAAAATTGCTATTGCATTTGAAAGTAGAAACTCGCCCGCTTACAACGGTATGTGTATTTTTTCCCTAGGGCATTCTGGTTAAGCGTTCGGAGCAGCAGAATTGCGAAAAATTTTTTGCCTTCTCAACCATTTCTTGTCTTCAAACTCCCATATCTCGCGAACGGATTGACCTAACGCAAAAATTCCTTATGCATCTGAAAGTTGAAACTCTCCCGATTACAACGGTACGTGTATTTTTACCCTAGGGCATTCCGGTTAAGCGTTTGGAGCAGCAGATTTGGGAAAAATTTGTTGTCTTCTCAACCATTTCTTAGCTTCAAACTCTCATATCTCGCGAACGGATTGACCTAACCCAAAAATTCCTTTTGCGTTTGAAAGTAGAAGCTCGCCCGATTACAACGGTATGTGTATTTTTTCCCTAGGGCATTCTGGTTAAGCGTTTGGAGAAGCAGATTTGCGAAAAATTTGTTGTCTTCTCAACCATTTCTTAGCTTCAAACTCTCATATCTCGCGAACGGATTGACCTAACCCAAAAATTCCTATTGCATTTGAGAGTAGAAACTCGCCCGATTACAACGGTATGTGTATTTTTTCCCTAGGCCATTCTGGTTAAGCGTTTGGAGCAGCAGAATTGCGAAAAATTTTTTGCCTTCTCAACCATTTCTTGGCTTCAAACTCCCATATCTCGCGAACGGATTGACCTAACCCAAAAATTCCTGTTACGTCTGAAAGTAGATACTCGCCCGATTACAACGGTATGTGTATTTTTTCCCTAAGGCATTCTGGTTAAGCGATTTGAGCAGCAGAAGTGCGAAAAATTTGTTGTCTTGTCAACCATTTCTTAGCTTCAAGGTCCCATATCTCGCGAACGGATTGACCTAACCCTAAAATTCCTTATGTATCTGAAAGTAGAAACTCGCCCGATTACAACGGTATGTGTATTTTTTCCCTAAGGCATTCTGGTTAAGTGTTAGGAGCAGCAGAATTGCGAAAAATTTTTTGCCTTCTCAACCATTTCTTGTCTTCAAACTCCCATATCTCGCGAACGGATTGACCTAACCCAAAAATTCCTTATGCATCTGAAAGTAGAAACTCACCCGATTACAACGGTACGTGTATTTTTCCCCTAGGGCATTCTGGTTAAGCGTTTGGAGCAGCAGAATTGCGAAAAACTTTGTGCCTCCTCAACCATTTCTTGGCTTCAAACTCCCATATCTCGCGAACGGATTGACGTAACCCAAAAATTCCTGTTGCGTCTGAAAGTAGAAACTCGCCCGATTACAACGGTATGTGTATTTTTTCCCTAAGGCATTCTGGTTAAGCGATTGGAGCAGCAGAAGTGCGAAAAATGTGTTGTCTTGTCAACCATTTCTTAGCTTCAAAGACCCATATCTCGCGAACGGATTGACCGAACCCAAAAATTCTTATTGTATCTGAAAGTAGAAACTCGCCCGATTACAACGGTATGCGTATTTATTCCCTAGGCCATTCTGGTTAAGCGTTTGGAGCAGCAGATTTGCGAAAAATTTGTTGTCTTCTCAACCATTTCTTAGCTTCAAACTCTCATATCTCGCGAACGGATTGACCTAACCCAAAAATTCCTTTTGCATTTGAAAGTAGAAACTCGCCCGATTACAACGGTATGGGTATTTTTTCCCTAGGGCATTCTGGTTAAGCGTTTGGAGCAGCAGAATTGCGAAAAATTTTTTGCCTTCTCAACCATTTCTTAGCTTCAAAGTCCCATATCTCGCGAACGGATCGACCGAACCCAAAAATTCCTATTTTAGCTGAATGTAGAAACTCGACCGATTACAACGGTATGGGTATTTTCTCCCTAGCCCGTTCTGGTTAAGCGTTTGGTGCAGCAGAATTGCGAAAAATTTGTTGTCTTCTAAACCATTTCTTAGCTTCAAACTCCCATATCTCGCGAACGGATTGACTTAACCGAAAAATTCCTATTGCGTCTGAAACTAGAAACTCGCCCGATTACAACGGTACGTGTATTTTACCCTAGGCCATTCTGGTTAAGCGATTGGAGCAGCAGAATTGCGAAAAATTTGTTGTCTTGTCAACAATTTCTTAGCTTCAAGGTCCCATATCTCGCGAACGGATTGACCTAACCCAAAAATTCCTTATGTATCTGAAAGTAGAAACTCGCCCGATTACAACGGTATGTGTATTTTTTCCCTAAGGCATTCTGGTTAAGTGTTAGGAGCAGCAGAATTGCAAAAAATTTTTTGCCTTCTCAACCATTTCTTGTCTTCAAACTCCCATATCTCGCGAACGGATTGACCTAACCCAAAAATTCCTTATGCATCTGAAAGCAGGAACTCTCCCGATTACAACGGTACGTGTATTTTTCCCCTAGGGCATTCTGGTTAAGCGATTGGAGCAGCAGAATTGCGAAAAATTTGTTGTCTTGTCAACCATTTCTTAGCTTCAAGGTCCCATATCTCGCGAACGGATTGACCGAACCCAAAAATTCCTACTGCAACTGAAAGTAGAGACTCGCCCGATTACAACGATATGCGTATTTTTTCCCTAGGCCATTCTGGTTAAGCGTTTGGAGCAGCAGATTTGCGAAAAATTTGTTGTCTTCTCAACCATTTCTTAGCTTCAAACTCTCATATCTCGCGAACGGATTGACCTAACCCAAAAATTCCTATTGCATTTGAAAGTAGAAACTCGCCCGCTTACAACGGTATGTGTATTTTTCCCCTAGGCCATTCTGGTTAAGCGTTTGGAGCAGCAGAATTGCGAAAAATTTTTTGCCTTCTCAACCATTTCTTGGCTTCAAACTCCCATAT
Source organism: Ptiloglossa arizonensis (assembly GCF_051014685.1). NCBI lineage: Eukaryota > Metazoa > Arthropoda > Insecta > Hymenoptera > Colletidae > Ptiloglossa > Ptiloglossa arizonensis. The sequence continues at coordinate 31,434 of NW_027478652.1, forward strand.
CTCGCGAACGGATTGACGTAACCCAAAAATTCCTGTTGCGTCTGAAAGTAGAAACTCGCCCGATTACAACGGTATGTGTATTTTTTCCCTAAGGCATTCTGGTTAAGCGATTGGAGCAGCAGAAGTGCGAAAAATTTGTTGTCTTGTCAACAATTTCTTAGCTTCAAAGTCCCATATCTCGCGAACGGATTGACCGAACCCAAAAATTCCTATTGTATCTGAAAGTAGAATCTCGCCCGATTACAACGGTATGCGTATTTATTCCCTAGGCCATTCTGGTTAAGCGTTTGGAGCAGCAGATTTGCGAAAAATTTTTTGCCTTCTCAACCATTTCTTGTCTTCAAACTCCCATATCTCGCGAACGGATTGACCTAACCCAAAAATTCCTTATGTATCTGAAAGTAGAAACTCGCCCGATTACAACGGTATGTGTATTTTTTCCCTAAGGCATTCTGGTTAAGCGTTCGGAGCAGCAGAATTGCGAAAAATTTTTTGCCTTCTTAACCATTTCTTGTCTTCAAACTCCCATATCTCGTGAACGGTTTGAACTAACCCAAAAATTCCTTATGCATCTGAAAGTAGAAACTCACCCGATTACAACGGTATGTGTATTTTTCCCCTAGGGCATTCTGGTTAAGCGATTGGTGCAGCAGAAGTGCGAAAAATTTTTTGCCTTCTCAACCATTTCTTGGCTTCAAACTCCCATGTCTCGCGAACGGATTGACCTAACCCAAAAATTCCTTATGCATCTGAAAGTAGAAACTCGCCCTGTTACAACGGTTCGTGTATTTTTCCCCTAGGGCATTCTGATAAGCGATTTGAGCAGCAGAAGTGCGAAAAATTTTTTGCCTTCTCAACCATTTCTTGGCTTCAAACTCCCATATCTCGCGAACGGATTGACCTAACCCAAAAATTCCTTATGTATCTGAAAGTAGAAACTCGCCCGATTACAACGGTATGTGTATTTTTTCCCTAAGGCATTCTGGTTAAGCGTTCGGAGCAGCAGAATTGCGAAAAATTTGTTGTCTTCTCAACCATTTCTTAGCTTCAAACTCTCATATCTCGCTAACAGATTGACCTAACCCAAAAATTCCTATTGCATTTGAAAGTAGAAACTCGCCCGATTACAACGGTATGTGTATTTTTTCCCTAGGCCATTCTGGTTAAGCGTTTGGAGCAGCAGAATTGCGAAAAATTTTTTGCCTTCTCAACCATTTCTTGGCTTCAAACTCCCATATCTCGCGAACGGATTGACCTAACCCAAAAATTCCTGTTGCGTCTGAAAGTAGAAACTCGCCCGATTACAACGGCATGTGTATTTTTTCCCTAAGGCATTCTGGTTAAGCGATTGGAGCAGCAGAAGTGCGAAAAATTTGTTGTCTTGTCAACCATTTCTTAGCTTCAAAGTCCCATATCTCGCGAACGGATTGGCCGAACCCAAAAATTCCTATTGTATCTGAAAGTAGAAACTCGCCCGATTACAACGGTATGTGTATTTTTCCCTTGCCCATTCTGGTTAAGCGATTGGAGCAGCAGAATTGCGAAAAATTTGTTGTCTTCTCAACCATTTCTAAGCTTCAAACTCTCATATCTCGCGAACGGATTGACCTAACCCAAAAATTCCTTTTGCATTTGAAAGTAGAAACTCGCCCGATTACAACGGTATGTGTATTTTTTCCCTAGGGCATTCTGGTTAAGCGTTTGGAGCAGCAGAATTGCGAAAAATTTTTTGCCTTCTCAACCATTTCTTGGCTTCAAACTCCCATATCTCGCGAACGGATTGACATAACCGAAAAATTCCTATTGCGTCTGAAAGTAGAAACTCGCCCGATTACAACGGTACGTGTATTTTTCACCTAGGCCATTCTGGTTAAGCGATTGGAGCAGCAGAATTGCGAAAAATTTTTTGCCTTCTCAACCATTTCTTGGCTTCAAACTCCCATATCTCGCGAACGGATACACCTAACCCAAAAATTCCTATTGCATTTGAATGTAGAGACTCGCCCGATTACAACGGTACGTGTATTTTTCCCCTAGGCCATTCTGGTTAAGCGATTGGAGCAGCAGAAATGCGAAAAATTTGTTGTCTTGCCAACCATTTCTTAGCTTCAAGGTCCCATATCTTGCGAACCGATTGACCTAACCCAAAAATTCCTATATTAACTGAATGTAGAAACTCGCCGGATTACAACGGTATGTGTATTTTTCCCCTAGGCCATTCTGGTTAAGCGATTGAAGCAGCAGAATTGCGAAAAATTTGTTGTCTTGTCAACCATTTCTTAGCTTCAAAGTCACATATCTCGCGAACGGATTGACCGAACCCAAAAATTCCTATTTTAACTGAATGTAGAAACTCGCCGGATTACAACGGTATGTGTATTTTTCCCTAGCCCATTCTGGTTAAGCGATTGGAGCAGCAGAATTGCGAAAAATTTTTTGCCTTCTCAACCATTTCTTGGCTTCAAACTCCCATATCTCGCGAACGGATTCACCTAACCCAAAAATTCCTATTGCATTTGAATGTAGAGACTCGCCCGATTACAACGGTACGTGTATTTTTCCCCTAGGCCACTCTGGTTAAGCGATTTGAGCAGCAGAAATGCGAAAAATTTGTTGTCTTGCCAACCATTTCTTAGCTTCAAAGTCCAATATCTTGCGAACCGATTGACCTAACCCAAAAATTCTTGTTGCGTCTGAAAGTAGAAACTCGCCCGATTACAACGGTATGTGTATTTTTTTCCTAGCCAATTCTGGTTAAGCGTTTGGTGCAGCGGAATTGCGAAAAATTTGTTGTATTCTAAACCATTTCTTAGCTTCAAACTCCCATATCTCGCGAACGGATTGACTTAACCGAAAAATTCCTATTGCGTCTGAAAGTAGAAACTCGCCCGATTACAACGGTACGTATATTTTTCCCCTAGGCCATTCTGGTTAAGCGATTGGAGCAGCAGAATTGCGAAAAATTTGTTGTCTTGTCAACCATTTCTTTGCTTCAAAGTCCCATATCTCGCGAACGGATTGACCTAACCCAAAAATTCCTTATGCATCTGAAAGTAGAAACTCGCCCGATTACAACGGTATGTGTACTTTTACCCTAGGGCATTCTGGTTAAGCGTTTGGAGCAGCAGAATTGCGAAAAATTTTTTGCCTTCGCAACCATTTCTTGGCTTCAAACTCCCACATCTCGCGAACGGATTGACCTAACCCAAAAATTCCTGTTGCGTCTGAAAGTAGAAACTCGCCCGATTACAACGGTATGTGTATTTTTTCCCTAGGCCATTCTGGTTAAGCGTTTGGAGCAGTAGATTTGCGAAAAATTTGTTGTCTTCTCAACCATTTCTAAGCTTCAAACTCTCATATCTCGCGAACGGATTGACCTAACCCAAAAATTCCTTTTGCATTTGAAAGTAGAAACTCGCCCGATTACAACGGTATGTGTATTTTTTCCCTAGGGCATTCTGGTTAAGCGTTTGGAGCAGCAGAATTGCGAAAAATTTTTTGCCTTCTCAACCATTTCTTGGCTTCAAACTCCCATATCTCGCGAACGGATTGACTTAACCGAAAAATTCCTATTGCGTCTGAAAGTAGAAACTCGCCCGATTACAACGGTACGTGTATTTTTCACCTAGGCCATTCTGGTTAAGCGATTGGAGAAGCAGAATTGCGAAAAATTTTTTGCCTTCTCAACCATTTCTTGGCTTCAAACTCCCATATCTCGCGAACGGATACACCTAACCCAAAAATTCCTATTGCATTTGAATGTAGAGACTCGCCCGATTACAACGGTACGTGTATTTTTCCCCTAGGCCATTCTGGTTAAGCGATTGGAGCAGCAGAAATGCGAAAAATTTGTTGTCTTGCCAACCATTTCTTAGCTTCAAAGTCCCATATCTTGCGAACCGATTGACCTAACCCAAAAATTCCTATTTTAACTGAATGTAGAAACTCGCCGGATTACATCGGTATGTGTATTTTTCCCCTAGGCCATTCTGGTTAAGCGATTGGAGCAGCAGAATTGCGAAAAATTTGTTGTCTTGTCAACCATTTCTTAGCTTCAAAGTCCCATATCTCGCGAACGGATTGACCGAACCCAAAAATTCCTATTTTAACTGAATGTAGAAACTCGCCGGATTACAACGGTATGTGTATTTTTCCCTAGCCCATTCTGGTTAAGCGATTGGAGCAGCAGAATTGCGAAAAATTTTTTGCCTTCTCAACCATTTCTTGGCTTCAAACTCCCATATCTCGCGAACGGATTCACCTAACCCAAAAATTCCTATTGCATTTGAATGTAGAGACTCGCCCGATTACAACGGTACGTATATTTTTCCCCTAGGCCACTCTGGTTAAGCGATTGGAGCAGCAGAAATGCGAAAAATTTGTTGTCTTGCCAACCATTTCTTAGCTTCAAAGTCCCATATCTTGCGAACCGATTGACCTAACCCAAAAATTCCTGTTGCGTCTGAAAGTAGAAACTCGCCCGATTACAACGGTATGTGTATTTTTTTCCTAGCCAATTCTGGCTAAGCGTTTGGTGCAGCGGAATTGCGAAAAATTTGTTGTATTCTAAACCATTTCTTAGCTTCAAACTCCCATATCTCGCGAACGGATTGACTTAACCGAAAAATTCCTATTGCGTCTGAAAGTAGAAACTCGCCCGATTACAACGGTACGTGTATTTTTCCCCTAGGCCATTCTGGTTAAGCGATTGGAGCAGCAGAATTGCGAAAAATTTGTTGTCTTGTCAACCATTTCTTAGCTTCAAAGTCCCATATCTCGCGAACGGATTGACCGAACCCAAAAATTCCTATTTTAACTGAATGTAGAAACTCGCCGGATTACAACGGTATGTGTATTTTTCCCTAGCCCATTCTGGTTAAGCGTTTGGTGCAGCAGAATTGCGAAAGATTTGTTGTCTTCTAAACCATTTCTTAGCTTCAAACTCCCATATCTCGCGAACGGATTGACTTAACCGAAAAATTCCTATTGCGTCTGAAAGTAGAAACTCGCCCGATTACAACGGTACGTGTATTTTTTCCCTAGGCCATTCGGGTTAAGCGTTTGGAGCAGCAGAATTGCGAAAAATTTTTTGCCTTCTCAACCATTTCTTGGCTTCAAACTCCCATATCTCGCGAACGGATTGACTTAACCGAAAAATTCCTATTGCGTCTGAAAGTAGAAACTCGCCCCATTACAACGGTACGTGTATTTTTCACCTAGGCCATTCTGGTTAAGCGATTGGAGAAGCAGAATTTCGAAAAATTTTTTGCCTTCTCAACCATTTCTTGGCTTCAAACTCCCATATCTCGCGAACGGATACACCTAAACCAAAAATTCCTATTGCATTTGAATGTAGAGACTCGCCCGATTACAACGGTACGTGTATTTTTCCCCTAGGCCATTCTGGTTAAGCGATTGGAGCAGCAGAAATGCGAAAAATTTGTTGTCTTGCCAACCATTTCTTAGCTTCAAAGTCCCATATCTTGCGAACCGATTGACCTAACCCAAAAATTCCTATTTTAACTGAATGTAGAAACTCGCCGGATTACATCGGTATGTGTATTTTTCCCCTAGGCCATTCTGGTTAAGCGATTGGAGCAGCAGAATTGCGAAAAATTTGTTGTCTTGTCAACCATTTCTTAGCTTCAAAGTCCCATATCTCGCGAACGGATTGACCGAACCCAAAAATTCCTATTTTAACTGAATGTAGAAACTCGCCGGATTACAACGGTATGTGTATTTTTCCCTAGCCCATTCTGGTTAAGCGATTGGAGCAGCAGAATTGCGAAAAATTTTTTGCCTTCTCAACCATTTCTTCGCTTCAAACTCCCATATCTCGCGAACGGATTCACCTAACCCAAAAATTCCTATTGCATTTGAATGTAGAGACTCGCCCGATTACAACGGTACGTATATTTTTTCCCTAGGCCACTCTGGTTAAGCGATTGGAGCAGCAGAAATGCGAAAAATTTGTTGTCTTGCCAACCATTTCTTAGCTTCAAAGTCCCATATCTTGCGAACCGATTGACCTAACCCAAAAATTCCTGTTGCGTCTGAAAGTAGAAACTCGCCCGATTACAACGGTATGTGTATTTTTTTCCTAGCCAATTCTGGCTAAGCGTTTGGTGCAGCGGAATTGCGAAAAATTTGTTGTATTCTAAACCATTTCTTAGCTTCAAACTCCCATATCTCGCGAACGGATTGACTTAACCGAAAAATTCCTATTGCGTCTGAAAGTAGAAACTCGCCCGATTACAACGGTACGTGTATTTTTCCCCTAGGCCATTCTGGTTAAGCGATTGGAGCAGCAGAATTGCGAAAAATTTGTTGTCTTGTCAACCATTTCTTAGCTTCAAAGTCCCATATCTCGCGAACGGATTGACCGAACCCAAAAATTCCTATTTTAACTGAATGTAGAAACTCGCCGGATTACAACGGTATGTGTATTTTTCCCTAGCCCATTCTGGTTAAGCGTTTGGTGCAGCAGAATTGCGAAAGATTTGTTGTCTTCTAAACCATTTCTTAGCTTCAAACTCCCATATCTCGCGAACGGATTGACTTAACCGAAAAATTCCTATTGCGTCTGAAAGTAGAAACTCGCCCGATTACAACGGTACGTGTATTTTTCCCCTAGGCCATTCTGGTTAAGCGATTGGAGCAGCAGAATTGCGAAAAATTTGTTGTCTTGTCAACCATTTCTTTGCTTCAAAGTCCCATATCTCGCGAACGGATTGACCTAACCCAAAAATTCCTTATGCATCTGAAAGTAGAAACTCGCCCGATTACAACGGTATGTGTACTTTTACCCTAGGGCATTCTGGTTAAGCGTTTGGAGCAGCAGAATTGCGAAAAATTTTTTGCCTTCTCAACCATTTCTTGGCTTCAAACTCCCATATCTCGCGAACGGATTGACCTAACCCAAAAATTCCTGTTGCGTCTGAAAGTAGAAACTCGCCCGATTACAACGGTATGCGTAATTTTACCCTAGGCCATTCTGGTTAAGCGATTGGAGCAGCAGAAATGCGAAAAATTTGTTGTCTTGTCAACCATTTCCTAGCTTCAAAGTCCCATATCTCGCGAACGGATTGACCGAACCCAAAAATTCCTATTTTAACTGAATGTAGAAACTCGCCGGATTACAACGGTATGTGTATTTTTCCCTGGCCCATTCTGGTTAAGCGTTTGGTGCAGCAGAATTGCGAAAGATTTGTTGTCTTCTAAACCATTTCTTAGCTTCAAACTCCCATATCTCGCGAACGGATTGACTTAACCGAAAAATTCCTATTGCGTCTGAAAGTAGAAACTCGCCCGATTACAACGGTACGTGTATTTTTCCCCTAGGCCATTCCGGTTAAGCGTTTGGAGCAGCAGAATTGCGAAAAATTTTTTGCCTTCTCAACCATTTCTTGGCTTCAAACTCCCATATCTCGCGAACTGATTGACCTAACCCAAAAATTCCTGTTGCGTCTGAAAGTAGAAACTCGCCCGATTACAACGGTATGTGTATTTTTTCCGTAAGGCATTCTGGTTAAGCGATTGGAGCAGCAGAAGTGCGAAAAATTTGTTGTCTTGTCAACCATTTCTTAGCTTCAAAGTCCCATATCTCGCGAACGGATTGACCGAACCCAAAAATTCCTATTGTATCTGAAAGTAGAAACTCGCCCAATTACAACGGTATGTGTATTTTTCCCCTAGGCCATTCTGGTTAAGCGATTGGAGCAGCAGAATTGCGAAAAATTTGTTGTCTTGTCAACCATTTCTTAGCTTCAAAGTCCCATATCTCGCGAACGGATTGACCGAACCCAAAAATTCCTATTTTAACTGAATGTAGAAACTCGCCGGATTACAACGGTATGTGTATTTTTCCCTAGCCCATTCTGGTTAAGCGATAGGAGCAGCAGAATTGCGAAAAATTTGTTGTCTTCTCAACCATTTCTAAGCTTCAAACTCTTATATCTCGCGAACGGATTGACCTAACCCAAAAATTCCTTTTGCATTTGAAAGTAGAAACTCGCCCGATTACAACGGTATGTGTATTTTTTCCCTAGGGCATTCTGGTTAAGCGTTTGGAGCAGCAGAATTGCGAAAAATTTTTTGCCTTCTCAACCATTTCTTGGCTTCAAACTCCCATATCTCGCGAACTGATTGACCTAACCCAAAAATTCCTGTTGCGTCTGAAAGTAGAAACTCGCCCGATTACAACGGTATGTGTATTTTTTCCGTAAGGCATTCTGGTTAAGCGATTGGAGCAGCAGAAGTGCGAAAAATTTGTTGTCTTGTCAACCATTTCTTAGCTTCAAAGTCCCATATCTCGCGAACGGATTGACCGAACCCAAAAATTCCTATTGTATCTGAAAGTAGAAACTCGCCCAATTACAACGGTATGTGTATTTTTCCCCTAGGCCATTCTGGTTAAGCGATTGGAGCAGCAGAATTGCGAAAAATTTGTTGTCTTGTCAACCATTTCTTAGCTTCAAAGTCCCATATCTCGCGAACGGATTGACCGAACCCAAAAATTCCTATTTTAACTGAATGTAGAAACTCGCCGGATTACAACGGTATGTGTATTTTTCCCTAGCCCATTCTGGTTAAGCGATAGGAGCAGCAGAATTGCGAAAAATTTGTTGTCTTCTCAACCATTTCTAAGCTTCAAACTCTTATATCTCGCGAACGGATTGACCTAACCCAAAAATTCCTTTTGCATTTGAAAGTAGAAACTCGCCCGATTACAACGGTATGTGTATTTTTTCCCTAGGGCATTCTGGTTAAGCGTTTGGAGCAGCAGAATTGCGAAAAATTTTTTGCCTTCTCAACCATTTCTTGGCTTCAAACTCCCATATCTCGCGAACGGATTGACTTAACCGAAAAATTCCTATTGCGTCTGAAAGTAGAAACTCGCCCCATTACAACGGTACGTGTATTTTTCACCTAGGCCATTCTGGTTAAGCGATTGGGGAAGCAGAATTGCGAAAAATTTTTTGCCTTCTCAACCATTTCTTGGCTTCAAACTCCCATATCTCGCGAACGGATACACCTAACCCAAAAATTCCTATTGCATTTGAATGTAGAGACTCGCCCGATTACAACGGTACGTGTATTTTTCCCCTAGGCCATTCTGGTTAAGCGATTGGAGCAGCAGAAATGCGAAAAATTTGTTGTCTTGCCAACCATTTCTTAGCTTCAAAGTCCCATATCTTGCGAACCGATTGACCTAACCCAAAAATTCCTATTTTAACTGAATGTAGAAACTCGCCGGATTACATCGGTATGTGTATTTTTCCCCTAGGCCATTCTGGTTAAGCGATTGGAGCAGCAGAATTGCGAAAAATTTGTTGTCTTGTCAACCATTTCTTAGCTTCAAAGTCCCATATCTCGCGAACGGATTGACCGAACCCAAAAATTCCTATTTTAACTGAATGTAGAAACTCGCCGGATTACAACGGTATGTGTATTTTTCCCTAGCCCATTCTGGTTAAGCGATTGGAGCAGCAGAATTGCGAAAAATTTTTTGCCTTCTCAACCATTTCTTGGCTTCAAACTCCCATATCTCGCGAACGGATTCACCTAACCCAAAAATTCCTATTGCATTTGAATGTAGAGACTCGCCCGATTACAACGGTACGTATATTTTTCCCCTAGGCCACTCTGGTTAAGCGATTGGAGCAGCAGAAATGCGAAAAATTTGTTGTCTTGCCAACCATTTCTTAGCTTCAAAGTCCCATATCTTGCGAACCGATTGACCTAACCCAAAAATTCCTGTTGCGTCTGAAAGTAGAAACTCGCCCGATTACAACGGTATGTGTATTTTTTTCCTAGCCAATTCTGGCTAAGCGTTTGGTGCAGCGGAATTGCGAAAAATTTGTTGTATTCTAAACCATTTCTTAGCTTCAAACTCCCATATCTCGCGAACGGATTGACTTAACCGAAAAATTCCTATTGCGTCTGAAAGTAGAAACTCGCCCGATTACAACGGTACGTGTATTTTTCCCCTAGGCCATTCTGGTTAAGCGATTGGAGCAGCAGAATTGCGAAAAATTTGTTGTCTTGTCAACCATTTCTTAGCTTCAAAGTCCCATATCTCGCGAACGGATTGACCGAACCCAAAAATTCCTATTTTAACTGAATGTAGAAACTCGCCGGATTACAACGGTATGTGTATTTTTCCCTAGCCCATTCTGGTTAAGCGTTTGGTGCAGCAGAATTGCGAAAGATTTGTTGTCTTCTAAACCATTTCTTAGCTTCAAACTCCCATATCTCGCGAACGGATTGACTTAACCGAAAAATTCCTATTGCGTCTGAAAGTAGAAACTCGCCCGATTACAACGGTACGTGTATTTTTCCCCTAGGCCATTCTGGTTAAGCGATTGGAGCAGCAGAATTGCGAAAAATTTGTTGTCTTGTCAACCATTTCTTAGCTTCAAAGTCCCATATCTTGCGAACCGATTGACCTAACCCAAAAATTCCTATTTTAACTGAATGTAGAAACTCGCCGGATTACATCGGTATGTGTATTTTTCCCCTAGGCCATTCTGGTTAAGCGATTGGAGCAGCAGAATTGCGAAAAATTTGTTGTCTTGTCAACCATTTCTTAGCTTCAAAGTCCCATATCTCGCGAACGGATTGACCGAACCCAAAAATTCCTATTTTAACTGAATGTAGAAACTCGCCGGATTACAACGGTATGTGTATTTTTCCCTAGCCCATTCTGGTTAAGCGATTGGAGCAGCAGAATTGCGAAAAATTTTTTGCCTTCTCAACCATTTCTTGGCTTCAAACTCCCATATCTCGCGAACGGATTCACCTAACCCAAAAATTCCTATTGCATTTGAATGTAGAGACTCGCCCGATTACAACGGTACGTATATTTTTCCCCTAGGCCACTCTGGTTAAGCGATTGGAGCAGCAGAAATGCGAAAAATTTGTTGTCTTGCCAACCATTTCTTAGCTTCAAAGTCCCATATCTTGCGAACCGATTGACCTAACCCAAAAATTCCTGTTGCGTCTGAAAGTAGAAACTCGCCCGATTACAACGGTATGTGTATTTTTTTCCTAGCCAATTCTGGCTAAGCGTTTGGTGCAGCGGAATTGCGAAAAATTTGTTGTATTCTAAACCATTTCTTAGCTTCAAACTCCCATATCTCGCGAACGGATTGACTTAACCGAAAAATTCCTATTGCGTCTGAAAGTAGAAACTCGCCCGATTACAACGGTACGTGTATTTTTCCCCTAGGCCATTCTGGTTAAGCGATTGGAGCAGCAGAATTGCGAAAAATTTGTTGTCTTGTCAACCATTTCTTAGCTTCAAAGTCCCATATCTCGCGAACGGATTGACCGAGCCCAAAAATTCCTATTTTAACTGAATGTAGAAACTCGCCGGATTACAACGGTATGTGTATTTTTCCCTAGCCCATTCTGGTTAAGCGTTTGGTGCAGCAGAATTGCGAAAGATTTGTTGTCTTCTAAACCATTTCTTAGCTTCAAACTCCCATATCTCGCGAACGGATTGACTTAACCGAAAAATTCCTATTGCGTCTGAAAGTAGAAACTCGCCCGATTACAACGGTACGTGTATTTTTCCCCTAGGCCATTCTGGTTAAGCGATTGGAGCAGCAGAATTGCGAAAAATTTGTTGTCTTGTCAACCATTTCTTTGCTTCAAAGTCCCATATCTCGCGAACGGATTGACCTAACCCAAAAATTCCTTATGCATCTGAAAGTAGAAACTCGCCCGATTACAACGGTATGTGTACTTTTACCCTAGGGCATTCTGGTTAAGCGTTTGGAGCAGCAGAATTGCGAAAAATTTTTTGCCTTCTCAACCATTTCTTGGCTTCAAACTCCCATATCTCGCGAACGGATTGACCTAACCCAAAAATTCCTGTTGCGTCTGAAAGTAGAAACTCGCCCGATTACAACGGTATGCGTAATTTTACCCTAGGCCATTCTGGTTAAGCGATTGGAGCAGCAGAAATGCGAAAAATTTGTTGTCTTGTCAACCATTTCCTAGCTTCAAAGTCCCATATCTCGCGAACGGATTGACCGAACCCAAAAATTCCTATTTTAACTGAATGTAGAAACTCGCCGGATTACAACGGTATGTGTATTTTTCCCTGGCCCATTCTGGTTAAGCGTTTGGTGCAGCAGAATTGCGAAAGATTTGTTGTCTTCTAAACCATTTCTTAGCTTCAAACTCCCATATCTCGCGAACGGATTGACTTAACCGAAAAATTCCTATTGCGTCTGAAAGTAGAAACTCGCCCGATTACAACGGTACGTGTATTTTTCCCCTAGGCCATTCCGGTTAAGCGTTTGGAGCAGCAGAATTGCGAAAAATTTTTTGCCTTCTCAACCATTTCTTGGCTTCAAACTCCCATATCTCGCGAACTGATTGACCTAACCCAAAAATTCCTGTTGCGTCTGAAAGTAGAAACTCGCCCGATTACAACGGTATGTGTATTTTTTCCGTAAGGCATTCTGGTTAAGCGATTGGAGCAGCAGAAGTGCGAAAAATTTGTTGTCTTGTCAACCATTTCTTAGCTTCAAAGTCCCATATCTCGCGAACGGATTGACCGAACCCAAAAATTCCTATTGTATCTGAAAGTAGAAACTCGCCCAATTACAACGGTATGTGTATTTTTCCCCTAGGCCATTCTGGTTAAGCGATTGGAGCAGCAGAATTGCGAAAAATTTGTTGTCTTGTCAACCATTTCTTAGCTTCAAAGTCCCATATCTCGCGAACGGATTGACCGAACCCAAAAATTCCTATTTTAACTGAATGTAGAAACTCGCCGGATTACAACGGTATGTGTATTTTTCCCTAGCCCATTCTGGTTAAGCGATAGGAGCAGCAGAATTGCGAAAAATTTGTTGTCTTCTCAACCATTTCTAAGCTTCAAACTCTTATATCTCGCGAACGGATTGACCTAACCCAAAAATTCCTTTTGCATTTGAAAGTAGAAACTCGCCCGATTACAACGGTATGTGTATTTTTTCCCTAGGGCATTCTGGTTAAGCGTTTGGAGCAGCAGAATTGCGAAAAATTTTTTGCCTTCTCAACCATTTCTTGGCTTCAAACTCCCATATCTCGCGAACGGATTGACTTAACCGAAAAATTCCTATTGCGTCTGAAAGTAGAAACTCGCCCCATTACAACGGTACGTGTATTTTTCACCTAGGCCATTCTGGTTAAGCGATTGGAGAAGCAGAATTGCGAAAAATTTTTTGCCTTCTCAACCATTTCTTGGCTTCAAACTCCCATATCTCGCGAACGGATACACCTAACCCAAAAATTCCTATTGCATTTGAATGTAGAGACTCGCCCGATTACAACGGTACGTGTATTTTTCCCCTAGGCCATTCTGGTTAAGCGATTGGAGCAGCAGAAATGCGAAAAATTTGTTGTCTTGCCAACCATTTCTTAGCTTCAAAGTCCCATATCTTGCGAACCGATTGACCTAACCCAAAAATTCCTATTTTAACTGAATGTAGAAACTCGCCGGATTACATCGGTATGTGTATTTTTCCCCTAGGCCATTCTGGTTAAGCGATTGGAGCAGCAGAATTGCGAAAAATTTGTTGTCTTGTCAACCATTTCTTAGCTTCAAAGTCCCATATCTCGCGAACGGATTGACCGAACCCAAAAATTCCTATTTTAACTGAATGTAGAAACTCGCCGGATTACAACGGTATGTGTATTTTTCCCTGGCCCATTCTGGTTAAGCGATTGGAGCAGCAGAATTGCGAAAAATTTTTTGCCTTCTCAACCATTTCTTGGCTTCAAACTCCCATATCTCGCGAACGGATTCACCTAACCCAAAAATTCCTATTGCATTTGAATGTAGAGACTCGCCCGATTACAACGGTACGTATATTTTTCCCCTAGGCCACTCTGGTTAAGCGATTGGAGCAGCAGAAATGCGAAAAATTTGTTGTCTTGCCAACCATTTCTTAGCTTCAAAGTCCCATATCTTGCGAACCGATTGACCTAACCCAAAAATTCCTGTTGCGTCTGAAAGTAGAAACTCGCCCGATTACAACGGTATGTGTATTTTTTTCCTAGCCAATTCTGGCTAAGCGTTTGGTGCAGCGGAATTGCGAAAAATTTGTTGTATTCTAAACCATTTCTTAGCTTCAAACTCCCATATCTCGCGAACGGATTGACTTAACCGAAAAATTCCTATTGCGTCTGAAAGTAGAAACTCGCCCGATTACAACGGTACGTGTATTTTTCCCCTAGGCCATTCTGGTTAAGCGATTGGAGCAGCAGAATTGCGAAAAATTTGTTGTCTTGTCAACCATTTCTTAGCTTCAAAGTCCCATATCTCGCGAACGGATTGACCGAACCCAAAAATTCCTATTTTAACTGAATGTAGAAACTCGCCGGATTACAACGGTATGTGTATTTTTCCCTAGCCCATTCTGGTTAAGCGTTTGGTGCAGCAGAATTGCGAAAGATTTGTTGTCTTCTAAACCATTTCTTAGCTTCAAACTCCCATATCTCGCGAACGGATTGACTTAACCGAAAAATTCCTATTGCGTCTGAAAGTAGAAACTCGCCCGATTACAACGGTATGTGTATTTTTCCCCTAGGCCATTCTGGTTAAGCGATTGGAGCAGCAGAATTGCGAAAAATTTGTTGTCTTGTCAACCATTTCTTTGCTTCAAAGTCCCATATCTCGCGAACGGATTGACCTAACCCAAAAATTCCTTATGCATCTGAAAGTAGAAACTCGCCCGATTACAACGGTATGTGTACTTTTACCCTAGGGCATTCTGGTTAAGCGTTTGGAGCAGCAGAATTGCGAAAAATTTTTTGCCTTCTCAACCATTTCTTGGCTTCAAACTCCCATATCTCGCGAACGGATTGACCTAAACCAAAAATTCCTGTTGCGTCTGAAAGTAGAAACTCGCCCGATTACAACGGTATGTGTATTTTTTCCCTAGGCCATTCTGGTTAAGCGTTTGGAGCAGCAGATTTGCGAAAAATTTGTTGTCTTCTCAACCATTTCTTAGCTTCAAACTCTCATATCACGCGAACGGATTGACCTAATCCAAAAATTCCTATTGCATTTGAAGGTAGATACTCGCCCGATTACAACGGTATGTGTATTTTTTCCCTAGGGCATTCTGGTTAAGCGTTTGGAGCAGCAGAATTGCGAAAAATTTTTTTCCGTCTCAACCATTTCTTGTCTTCAAACTCCCATATCTCGCGAACGGATTGACCTAACCCAAAAATTCCTTATGCATCTGAAAGTAGAAACTCGCCCGATTACAACGGTATGCGTAATTTTACCCTAGGCCATTCTGGTTAAGCGATTGGAGCAGCAGAAATGCGAAAAATTTGTTGTCTTGTCAACCATTTCCTAGCTTCAAAGTCCCATATCTCGCGAACGGATTGACCGAACCCAAAAATTCCTATTTTAACTGAATGTAGAAACTCGCCGGATTACAACGGTATGTGTATTTTTCCCTGGCCCATTCTGGTTAAGCGTTTGGTGCAGCAGAATTGCGAAAGATTTGTTGTCTTCTAAACCATTTCTTAGCTTCAAACTCCCATATCTCGCGAACGGATTGACTTAACCGAAAAATTCCTATTGCGTCTGAAAGTAGAAACTCGCCCGATTACAACGGTACGTGTATTTTTCCCCTAGGCCATTCTGGTTAAGCGATTGGAGCAGCAGAAGTGCGAAAAATTTGTTGTCTTGTCAACCATTTCTTAGCTTCAAGGTCCCATATCTCGCAAACGGATTGACCGAACCCAAAAATTCCTATTGTAACTGAAAGTAGAAACTCGCCCGATTACAACGGTATGTGTATTTTTTCCCTAGGGCATTCTGGTTAAGCGTTTGGAGCAGCAGAATTGCGAAAAATTTTTTGCCTTCTCAACCATTTCTTGGCTTCAAATTCCCATATCTCGCGAACGGATTGACCTAACCCAAAAATTCCTGTTGCGTCTGAAAGTAGAAACTCGCCCGATTACAACGGTATGTGTATTTTTTCCCTAGGCCATTCTGGTTAAGCGTTTGGAGCAGCAGAATTGCGAAAAATTTTTTGCCTTCTCAACCATTTCTTGGCTTCAAACTCCCATATCTCGCGAACGAATTGTCCTAACCCAAAAATTCCTATTGCATCTGAAAGTAGAAACTCGCCCGATTACAACGGTATGTGTATTTTTACCCTAGGCCATTCTGGTTAAGCGTTTGGAGCAGCAGATTTGCGAAAAATTTGTTGTCTTCTCAACCATTTCTTAGCTTCAAACTCTCATATCTCGCGAACGGATTGACCTAACCCAAAAATTCCTATTGCATTTGAAAGTAGAAACTCGCCTGATTACAACGGTATGTGTATTTTTTCCCTAGGGCATTCTGGTTAAGCGATTGGAGCAGCAGAATTGCGAAAAATTTTTTGCCTTCTCAACCATTTCTTGTCTTCAAACTCCCGTATCTCGGGAACGGATTGACCTAACCCAAAAATTCCTTATGCATCTGAAAGTAGAAACTCGCACGATTACAACGGTACGTGTATTTTTCCCCTAGGGCATTCTGGTTAAGCGATTTGAGCAGCAGAAGTGCGAAAAATTTGTTGTCTTGTCAACCATTTCTTAGCGTCATGGTCCCATATCTCGCAAACGGATTGACCGAACCCAAAAATTTCTATTGTAACTGAAAGTAGAGACTCGCCCGATTACAACGGTATGCGTATTTTTTCCCTAGATCATTCTGGTTAAGCGTTTGGAGCAGCAGATTTGCGAAAAATTTGTTGTCTTCTCAACCATTTCTTAGCTTCAAACTCTCATATCTCGCGAACGGATTGACCTAACCCAAAAATTCCTGTTGCGTCTGAAAGTAGAAACTCGCCCGATTACAACGGTATGTGTATTTTTTCCCTAGGCCATTCTGGTTAAGCGTTTGGAGCAGCAGAATTGCGAAAAATTTTTTGCCTTCTCAACCATTTCTTGGCTTCAAACTCCCATATCTCGCGAACGGATTGTCCTAACCCAAAAATTCCTATTGCATCTGAAAGTAGAAACTCGCCCGATTACAACGGTATGTGTATTTTTTCCCTAGGGCATTCTGGTTAAGCGTTTGGAGCAGCAGAATTGCGAAAAATTTTTTGCCTTGTCAACCATTTCTTAGCTTCAAACTCTCATATCTCGCGAACGGATGGACCTAACCCAAAAATTCCTATTGCATTTGAAAGTAGAAACTCGCCCGATTACAACGGTATGTGTATTTTTTCCCTAGGCCATTCTGGTTAAGAGTTTGGAGCAGTAGAATTGCGAAAAATTTTTTGCCTTCTCAACCATTTCTTGGCTTCAAACTCCCATATCTCGCGAACGGATTGACTTAACCGAAAAATTCCTATTGCGTCTGAAAGTAGAAACTCTCCCGATTACAACGGTACGTGTATTTTCCACCTAGGCCATTCTGGTTAAGCGACTGGAGCAGCAGAATTGCGAAAAATTTGTTGTCTTGTCAACCATTTCTTAGATTCAAAGTCCCATACCTCGCGAACGGATTGACCTAACCCAAAAATTCCTTATGCATCTGAAAGTAGAAACTCGCCCAATTACAACGGTATGCGTATTTTTTCCCTAGGCCATTCTGGTTAAGCGATTGGAGCAGCAGAAATGCGAAAAATTTGTTGTCTTGTCAACCATTTCTTACCTTCAAAGTCCCATATCTCGCGAACGGATTGTCCTAACCCAAAAATTCCTATTGCATCTGAAAGTAGAAACTCGCCCGATTACAACGGTATGTGTATTTTTTCCCTAGGGCATTCTGGTTAAGCGTTTGGAGCAGCAGAATTGCGAAAAATTTTTTGCCTTGTCAACCATTTCTTAGCTTCAAACTCCCATATCTCGCGAACGGATTGACTTAACCGAAAAATTCCTATGGCGTCTGAAAGTAGAAACTCGCCCGATTACAACGGTACGTGTATTTTTCCCCTAGGCCATTCTGGTTAAGCGATTGGAGCAGCAGAATTGCGAAAAATTTGTTGTCTTGTCAACCATTTCTTTGCTTCAAAGTCCCATATCTCGCGAACGGATTGACCTAACCCAAAAATTCCTTATGCATCTGAAAGTAGAAACTCGCCCGATTACAACGGTATGTGTACTTTTACCCTAGGGCATTCTGGTTAAGCGTTTGGAGCAGCAGAATTGCGAAAAATTTTTTGCCTTCTCAACCATTTCTTGGCTTCAAACTCCCATATCTCGCGAACGGATTGACCTAACCCAAAAATTCCTGTTGCGTCTGAATGTAGAAACTCGCCCGATTACAACGGTATGTGTATTTTTTCCCTAGGCCATTCTGGTTAAGCGTTTGGAGCAGCAGATTTGCGAAAAATTTGTTGTCTTCTCAACCATTTCTTAGCTTCAAACTCTCATATCTCGCGAACGGATTGACCTAATCCAAAAATTCCTATTGCATTTGAAGGTAGATACTCGCCCGATTACAACGGTATGTGTATTTTTTCCCTAGGGCATTCTGGTTAAGCGTTTGGAGCAGCAGAATTGCGAAAAATTTTTTGCCGTCTCAACCATTTCTTGTCTTGAAACTCCCATATCTCGCGAACGGATTGACCTAACCCAAAAATTCCTAATGCATCTGAAAGTAGAAACTCGCCCGATTACAACGGTATGCGTAATTTTACCCTAGGCCATTCTGGTTAAGCGATTGGAGCAGCAGAAATGCGAAAAATTTGTTGTCTTGTCAACCATTTCCTAGCTTCAAAGTCCCATATCTCGCGAACGGATTGACTTAACCGAAAAATTCCTATTGCGTCTGAAAGTAGAAACTCGCCCGATTACAACGGTACGTGTATTTTTCCCCTAGGCCATTCTGGTTAAGCGATTGGAGCAGCAGAAGTGCGAAAAATTTGTTGTCTTGTCAACCATTTCTTAGCTTCAAGGTCCCATATCTCGCAAACGAATTGACCGAACCCAAAAATTCCTATTGTAACTGAAAGTAGAAACTCGCCCGATTACAACGGTATGTGTATTTTTTCCCTAGGGCATTCTGGTTAAGCGTTTGGAGCAGCAGAATTGCGAAAAATTTTTTGCCTTCTCAACCATTTCTTGGCTTCAAATTCCCATATCTCGCGAACGGATTGACCTAACCCAAAAATTCCTGTTGCGTCTGAAAGTAGAAACTCGCCCGATTACAACGGTATGTGTATTTTTTCCCTAGGCCATTCTGGTTAAGCGTTTGGAGCAGCAGAATTGCGAAAAATTTTTTGCCTTCTCAACCATTTCTTGGCTTCAAACTCCCATATCTCGCGAACGGATTGTCCTAACCCAAAAATTCCTATTGCATCTGAAAGTAGAAACTCGCCCGATTACAACGGTATGTGTATTTTTACCCTAGGCCATTCTGGTTAAGCGTTTGGAGCAGCAGAAGTGCGAAAAATTTGTTGTCTTGTCAACCATTTCTTAGCGTCATGGTCCCATATCTCGCAAACGGATTGACCGAACCCAAAAATTTCTATTGTAACTGAAAGTAGAGACTCGCCCGATTACAACGGTATGCGTATTTTTTCCCTAGATCATTCTGGTTAAGCGTTTGGAGCAGCAGATTTGCGAAAAATTTGTTGTCTTCTCAACCATTTCTTAGCTTCAAACTCTCATATCTCGCGAACGGATTGACCTAACCCAAAAATTCCTGTTGCGTCTGAAAGTAGAAACTCGCCCGATTACAACGGTATGTGTATTTTTTCCCTAGGCCATTCTGGTTAAGCGTTTGGAGCAGCAGAATTGCGAAAAATTTTTTGCCTTCTCAACCATTTCTTGGCTTCAAACTCCCATATCTCGCGAACGGATTGTCCTAACCCAAAAATTCCTATTGCATCTGAAAGTAGAAACTCGCCCGATTACAACGGTATGTGTATTTTTTCCCTAGGGCATTCTGGTTAAGCGTTTGGAGCAGCAGAATTGCGAAAAATTTTTTGCCTTGTCAACCATTTCTTAGCTTCAAACTCTCATATCTCGCGAACGGATGGACCTAACCCAAAAATTCCTATTGCATTTGAAAGTAGAAACTCGCCCGATTACAACGGTATGTGTATTTTTTCCCTAGGCCATTCTGGTTAAGAGTTTGGAGCAGTAGAATTGCGAAAAATTTTTTGCCTTCTCAACCATTTCTTGGCTTCAAACTCCCATATCTCGCGAACGGATTGACTTAACCGAAAAATTCCTATTGCGTCTGAAAGTAGAAACTCTCCCGATTACAACGGTACGTGTATTTTCCACCTAGGCCATTCTGGTTAAGCGACTGGAGCAGCAGAATTGCGAAAAATTTGTTGTCTTGTCAACCATTTCTTAGATTCAAAGTCCCATACCTCGCGAACGGATTGACCTAACCCAAAAATTCCTTATGCATCTGAAAGTAGAAACTCGCCCAATTACAACGGTATGCGTATTTTTTCCCTAGGCCATTCTGGTTAAGCGATTGGAGCAGCAGAAATGCGAAAAATTTGTTGTCTTGTCAACCATTTCTTACCTTCAAAGTCCCATATCTCGCGAACGGATTGTCCTAACCCAAAAATTCCTACTGCATCTGAAAGTAGAAACTCGCCCGATTACAACGGTATGTGTATTTTTTCCCTAGGGCATTCTGGTTAAGCGTTTGGAGCAGCAGAATTGCGAAAAATTTTTTGCCTTGTCAACCATTTCTTAGCTTCAAACTCCCATATCTCGCGAACCGATTGACTTAACCGAAAAATTCCTATGGCGTCTGAAAGTAGAAACTCGCCCGATTACAACGGTACGTGTATTTTTCCCCTAGGCCATTCTGGTTAAGCGATTGGAGCAGCAGAATTGCGAAAAATTTTTTGCCTTCTCAACCATTTCTTAGTTTCAAAGTCCCATATCTTGCGAACCGATTGACCTAACCCAAAAATTCCTGTTGCGTCTGAAAGTAGAAACTCGCCCGATTACAACGGTATGTGTATTTTTTCCCTAGCCAATTCTGGTTAAGCGTTTGGTGCAGCGGAATTGCGAAAAATTTGTTGTATTCTAAACCATTTCTTAGCTTCAAACTCCCATATCTCGCGAACGGATTGACTTAACAGAAAAATTCCTATTGCGTCTGAAAGTAGAAACTCGCCCGATTACAACGGTACGTGTATTTTTCCCCTAGGCCATTCTGGTTAAGCGATTGGAGCAGCAGAATTGCGAAAAATTTTTTGCCTTCTCAACCATTTCTTGGCTTCAAACTCCCATATCTCGCGAACGGATTGACCTAACCCAAAAATTCCTGTTGCGTCTGAAAGTAGAAACTCGCCCGATTACAACGGTATGTGTATTTTTTCCCTAGGCCATTCTTGTTAAGCGTTTGGAGCAGCAGATTTGCGAAAAATTTGTTGTCTTCTCAACCATTTCTTAGCTTCAAACTCTCATATCTCGCGAACGGATTGACCTAATCCAAAAATTCCTATTGCATTTGAAGGTAGATACTCGCCCGATTACAACGGTATGTGTATTTTTTCCCTAGGCCATTCTGGTTAAGCGTTTGGAGCAGCAGAATTGCGAAAAATTTTTTGCCTTCTCAACCATTTCTTGGCTTCAAACTCCCATATCTCGCGAACGGATTGTCCTAAACCAAAAATTCCTATTGCATCTGAAAGTAGAAACTCGCCCGATTACAACGGTATGTGTATTTTTACCCTAGGCCATTCTGGTTAAGCGTTTGGAGCAGCAGATTTGCGAAAAATTTGTTGTCTTCTCAACCATTTCTTAGCTTCAAACTCTCATATCTCGCGAACGGATTGACTTAACCCAAAAATTCCTATTGCATTTGAAAGTAGAAACTCGCCCGATTACAACGGTATGTGTATTTTTTCCCTAGGGCATTCTGGTTAAGCGATTGGAGCAGCAGAATTGCGAAAAATTTGTTGTCTTGTCAACCATTTCTTAGCTTCAAGGTCCCATATCTCGCGAACGGATTGACTTAACCGAAAAATTCCTTTTGCGTCTGAATGTAGAAACTCGCCCGATTACAACGGTACGTGAATTTTTCCCCTAGGCCATTCTGGTTAAGCGATTGGAGCAGCAGAATTGCGAAAAATTTTTTGCCTTCTCAACCATTTCTTGGCTTCAAACTCCCATATCTCGCGAACGGATTGACCTAACCCAAAATTCCTATTGCATTTGAAAGTAGAAACTCGCCCGATTACAACCGTACGTGTATTTTTCCCCAAGGGCATCCTGGTTAAGCGATTGGAGCAGCAGAAATGCGAAAAATTTGTTGTCTTGTTAACCATTTCTTAGCTTCAAAGTCCCATATCTCGCGAACGGATTGACCGAACCCAAAAATTCCTATTTTAACTGAATGTAGAAACTCGCCGGATTACAACGGTATGTGTATTTTTCCCTAGCCCATTCTGGTTAAGCGTTTGGTGCAGCAGAATTGCGAAAGATTTGTTGTCATCTAAACCATTTCTTAGCTTCAAACTCCCATATCTCGCGAACGGATTGACTTAACCGAAAATTCCTATTGCGCCTGAAAGTAGAAACTCGCCCGATTACAACGGTACGTGTATGTTTCCCCTAGGCCATTCTGGTTAAGCGTTTGGAGCAGCAGATTTGCGAAAAATTTGTTGTCTTCTCAACCATTTCTTAGCTTCAAACTCTCATATCTCGCGAACGGATTGACCTAACCCAAAAATTCCTATTACATTTGAAAGTAGAAACTCGCCCGATTACAACGGTATGCGTATTTTTTCCCTAGGCCATTCTGGTTAAGCGTTTGGAGCAGCTGATTTGCGAAAAATTTGTTGTCTTCTCAACCATTTCTTAGCTTCAAACTCTCATATCTCGCGAACGGATTGACCTAACCCAAAAATTCCTATTGCATTTGAAAGTAGAAACTCGCCCGATTACAACGGTATTTGTATTTTTCCCCTAGGGCATCCTGGTTAAGCGATTGGAGCAGCAGAAATGCGAAAAATTTGTTGTCTTGTCAACCATTTCTTAGCTTCAAAGTCCCACATCTCGCGAACGGATTGACCGAACCCAAAAATTCCTATTTTAACTGAATGTAGAAACTCGCCCGATTACAACGGTATGCGTATTTTTTCCCTAGGCCATTCTGGATAAGCGTTTGGAGCAGCAGATTTGCGAAATATTTGTTGTCTTCTCAACCATTTCTTAGCTTCAAACTCTCATATCTCGCGAACGGATTGACCTGACCCAAAAATTCCTATTGCATTTGAAAGTAGAAACTCGCCCGATTACAACGGTACGTGTATTTTTCCCCTAGGGCATTCTGGTTAAGCGATTAGAGCAGCAGAAGTGCGAAAAATTTGTTGTCTTGTCAACCATTTCTTAGCTTCAAAGTCCCATATCTCGCGAACGGATTGACCGAACCCAAAAATTCCTATTTTAACTGAATGTAGAAACTCGCCGGATTACAACGGTATGTGTATTTTTCCCTAGCCCATTCTGGTGAAGCGTTTGGTGCAGCAGAATTGCGAAAGATTTGTTGCCTTCTAAACCATTTCTTAGCTTCAAACTCCCATATCTCGCGAACGGATTGACCTAACCCAAAAATTCCTGTTGCGTCTGAAAGTAGAAACTCGCCCGATTACAACGGTATGTGTATTTTTTCCCTAGGCCATTCTGGTTAAGCGTTTGGAGCAGCAGAATTGCGAAAAATTTTTTGCCTTCTCAACCATTTCTTGGCTTCAAACTCCCATATCTCGCGAACGGATTGACCGAACCCAAAAATTCCTATTTTAACTGAATGTAGAAACTCGCCGGATTACAACGGTATGCGTATTTTTCCCCTATGGCATTCTGGTTAAGCGATTGGAGCAGCAGAAGTGCGAGAAATTTGTTGTCTTGTCAACCATTTCTTAGCTTCAAAGACCCATATCTCGCGAACGGATTGACCGAACCCAAAAATTCCTATTGTATCTGAAAGTAGAAACTCGCCCGATTACAACGGTA
Organism: Ptiloglossa arizonensis; assembly: GCF_051014685.1. Classification (NCBI taxonomy): domain Eukaryota; kingdom Metazoa; phylum Arthropoda; class Insecta; order Hymenoptera; family Colletidae; genus Ptiloglossa; species Ptiloglossa arizonensis. The sequence goes on from NW_027478652.1 coordinate 55,380, forward strand.
TGCGTATTTATTCCCTAGGCCATTCTGGTTAAGCGATTGGAGCAGCAGAAGTGCGAAAAATTTGTTGTCTTGTCAACCATTTCTTAGCTTCAAAGTCCCATATCTCGCGAACGGATTGACCGAACACAAAAATTCCTATTTTAACTGAATGTAGAAACTCGCCGGATTACAACGGTATCTGTATTTTTCCCTAGCCCATTCTGGTTAAGCGTTTGGTGCAGCAGAAATGCGAAAGATTTGTTGTCTTCTAAACCATTTCATGGCTTGAAACTCCCATATCTCGCGAACGGATTGACTTAACCGAAAAATTCCTATTGCGTCTGAAAGTAGAAACTCGCCCGATTACAACGGTACGTGTATTTTTCCCCTAGGCCATTCTGGTTAAGCGATTGGAGCAGCAGAATTGCGAAAAATTTGTTGTCTTGTCAACCATTTCTTAGCTTCAAAGTCCCATATCTCGCGAACGGATTGACCTAACCCAAAAATTCCTGTTGCGTCTGAAAGTAGAAACTCGCCCGATTACAACGGTATGTGTATTTTTTCCCTAGGCCATTCTGGTTAAGCGTTTGGAGCAGCAGAATTGCGAAAAATTTCTTGCCTTCTCAACCATTTCTTGGCTTCAAACTCCCATATCTCGCGAACGGATTGACCGAACCCAAAAATTCCTATTGTATCTGAAAGTAGAAACTCGCCCGATTACAACGGTATGCGTATTTATTCCCTAGGCCATTCTGTTTAAGCGATTGGAGCAGCAGAAGTGCGAAAAATTTGTTGTCTTGTCAACCATTTCTTAGCTTCAAAGTCCCATATCTCGCGAACGGATTGACAGAACCCAAAAATTCCTATTGTATCTGAATGTAGAAGCTCGCTCGATTACAACGGTATGCGTATTTTTTCCCTAGGCCTTTCTGGTTAGGCGTTTGGAGCAGCAGATTTGCGAAAAATTTGTTGTCTTCTCAACCATTTCTTAGCTTCAAAGTCCCATATCTCGCGAACGGATTGACAGAACCCAAAAATTCCTATTGTATCTGAATGTAGAAACTCGCCCGGTTACAACGGTATGTGTATTTTTTCCCTAGGCCATTCTGGTTAAGCGTTTGGAGCAGCAGAATTGCGAAAAATTTTTTGCCTTCTCAACCATTTCTTGGCTTCAAACTCCCATATCTCGCGAACGGATTGACCTAACCCAAAAATTCCTTATGCATCTGAAAGTAGAAACTCGCCCGATTACAACGGTATGCGTATTTATTCCCTAGGCCATTCTGGTTAAGCGATTGGAGCAGCAGAAGTGCGAAAAATTTGTTGTCTCGTCAACCATTTCTTAGCTTCAAAGTCCCATATCTCGCGAACGGATTGACCGAACCCAAAAATTCCTATTGTATCTGAAAGTAGAAACGTGCCCGATTACAACGGTATGTGTTTTTTTTCCCTAGGCCATTCTGGATAAGCGTTTGGAGCAGCAGATTTGCGAAAAATTTGTTGTCTTCTCAACCATTTCTTAGCTTCAAAGTCTCATATCTCGCGAACGGATTGACCTAACCCAAAAATTCCTATTGCATTTGAAAGTAGAAACTCGCCCGATTACAACGGTATGTGTATTTTTCCCCTAGGCCATTCTGGTTAAGCGATTGGAGCAGCAGAATTGCGAAAAATTTTTTGCCTTCTCAACCATTTCTTGTCTTCAAACTCCCATATCTCGCGAACGGATTGACCTAACCCAAAAATTCCTTATGCATCTGAAAGAAGAAACTCGCCCGATTACAACGGTACGTGTATTTTTCCCCTAGGGCATTCTGGTTAAGCGATTGGAGCAGCAGAAGTGCGAAAATTTGTTGTCTTGTCAACCATTTCTTAGCTTCAAAGTCCCATATCTCGCGAACGGATTGACCTAACCCAAAAATTCCTGTTGCGTCTGAAAGTAGAAACTCGCCCGATTACAACGGTATGTGTATTTTTTCCCTAGGCCATTCTGGTTAAGCGTTTGTAGCAGCAGAATTGCGAAAAATTTCTTGCCTTCTCAACCATTTCTTGGCTTCAAACTCCCATATCTCGCGAACGGATTGACCGAACCCAAAAATTCCTATTGTATCTGAAAGTAGAAACTCGCCCGATTACAACGGTATGCGTATTTATTCCCTAGGCCATTCTGTTTAAGCGATTGGAGCAGCAGAAGTGCGAAAAATTTGTTGTCTTGTCAACCATTTCTTAGCTTCAAAGTCCCATATCTCGCGAACGGATTGACCGAACCCAAGAATTCCTGCTGCGTCTGAAAGTAGAAACGTGCCCGATTACAACGGTATGCGTATTTTTTCCCTAGGCCATTCTGGATAAGCGTTTGGAGCAGCAGATTTGCGAAAAATTTGTTGTCTTCTCAACCATTTCTTAGCTTCAAACTCTCATATCTCGCGAACGGATTGACCTGACCCAAAAATTCCTATTGCATTTGAAAGTAGAAACTCGCCCGATTACATCGGTATGTGTATTTTTTCCCTAGGGCATTCTGGTTAAGCGTTTGGAGCAGCAGAATTGCGAAAACTTTTTTGCCTTCTCAACCATTTCTTGTCTTCAAACTCCCATATCTCGCGAACGGATTGACCGAACCCAAAAATTCCTATTGTATCTGAAAGTAGAAACTCGCCCGATTACAACGGTATGCGTATTTATTCCCTAGGCCATTCTGTTTAAGCGATTGGAGCAGCAGAAGTGCGAAAAATTTGTTGTCTTGTCAACCATTTCTTAGCTTCAAAGTCCCATATCTCGCGAACGGATTGACAGAACCCAAAAATTCCTATTGTATCTGAATGTAGAAACTCGCTCGATTACAACGGTATGCGTATTTTTTCCCTAGGCCATTCTGGTTAGGCGTTTGGAGCAGCAGTTTTGCGAAAAATTTGTTGTCTTCTCAACCATTTCTTAGCTTCAAACTCTCATATCTCGCGAACGGATTGACCTAACCCAAAAATTCCTATTGCATTTGATTGTAGAAACTCGCCCGATTACAACGGTATGTGTATTTTTTCCCTAGGGCATTCTGGTTAAGCGTTTGGAGCAGCAAAATTGCGAAAAATTTTTTGCCTTCTCAACCATTTCTTGTCTTCAAACTCCCATATCTCGCGAACGGATTGACCTAACCCAAAAATTCCTTATGCATCTGAAAGAAGAAACTCGCCCGATTACAACGGTACGTGTATTTTTCCCCTAGGGCATTCTGGTTAAGCGATTGGAGCAGCAGAAGTGCGAAAAATTTGTTGTCTTGTCAACCATTTCTTAGCTTCAAAGTCCCATATCTCGCGAACGGATTGACAGAACCCAAAAATTCCTATTGTATCTGAATGTAGAAACTCGCTCGATTACAACGGTATGCGTATTTTTTCCCTAGGCCATTCTGGTTAGGCGTTTGGAGCAGCAGTTTTGCGAAAAATTTGTTGTCTTCTCAACCATTTCTTAGCTTCAAACTCTCATATCTCGCGAACGGATTGACCTAACCCAAAAATTCCTATTGCATTTGATTGTAGAAACTCGCCCGATTACAACGGTATGTGTATTTTTTCCCTAGGGCATTCTGGTTAAGCGTTTGGAGCAGCAAAATTGCGAAAAATTTTTTGCCTTCTCAACCATTTCTTGTCTTCAAACTCCCATATCTCGCGAACGGATTGACCTAACCCAAAAATTCCTTATGCATCTGAAAGAAGAAACTCGCCCGATTACAACGGTACGTGTATTTTTCCCCTAGGGCATTCTGGTTAAGCGATTGGAGCAGCAGAAGTGCGAAAAATTTGTTGTCTTGTCAACCATTTCTTAGCTTCAAAGTCCCATATCTCGCGAACGGATTGACAGAACCCAAAAATTCCTATTGTATCTGAATGTAGAAACTCGCCCGGTTACAACGGTATGTGTATTTTTTCCCTAGGCCATTCTGGTTAAGCGTTTGGAGCAGCAGAATTGCGAAAAATTTTTTGCCTTCTCAACCATTTCTTGGCTTCAAACTCCCATATCTCGCGAACGGATTGACCTAACCCAAAAATTCCTTATGCATCTGAAAGTAGAAACTCGCCCGATTACAACGGTATGCGTATTTATTCCCTAGGCCATTCTGGTTAAGCGATTGGAGCAGCAGAAGTGCGAAAAATTTGTTGTCTTGTCAACCATTTCTTAGCTTCAAAGTCCCATATCTCGCGAACGGATTGACCGAACCCAAAAATTCCTATTGTATCTGAAAGTAGAAACGTGCCCGATTACAACGGTATGTGTTTTTTTTCCCTAGGCCATTCTGGATAAGCGTTTGGAGCAGCAGATTTGCGAAAAATTTGTTGTCTTCTCAACCATTTCTTAGCTTCAAAGTCTCATATCTCGCGAACGGATTGACCTAACCCAAAAATTCCTATTGTATTTGAAAGTAGAAACTCGCCCGATTACAACGGTATGTGTATTTTTCCCCTAGGCCATTCTGGTTAAGCGATTGGAGCAGCAGAATTGCGAAAAATTTTTTGCCTTCTCAACCGTTTCTTGTCTTCAAACTCCCATATCTCGCGAACGGATTGACCTAACCCAAAAATTCCTTATGCATCTGAAAGAAGAAACACGCCCGATTACAACGGTACGTGTATTTTTCCCCTAGGGCATTCTGGTTAAGCGATTGGAGCAGCAGAAGTGCGAAAAATTTGTTGTCTTGTCAACCATTTCTTAGCTTCAAAGTCCCATATCTCGCGAACGGATTGACCTAACCCAAAAATTCCTGTTGCGTCTGAAAGTAGAAACTCGCCCGATTACAACGGTATGTGTATTTTTTCCCTAGGCCATTCTGGTTAAGCGTTTGGAGCAGCAGAATTGCGAAAAATTTCTTGCCTTCTCAACCATTTCTTGGCTTCAAACTCCCATATCTCGCGAACGGATTGACCGAACCCAAAAATTCCTATTGTATCTGAAAGTAGAAACTCGCCCGATTACAACGGTATGCGTATTTATACCCTAGGCCATTCTGTTTAAGCGATTGGAGCAGCAGAAGTGCGAAAAATTTGTTGTCTTGTCAACCATTTCTTAGCTTCAAAGTCCCATATCTCGCGAACGGATTGACCGAACCCAAAAATTCCTGCTGCGTCTGAAAGTAGAAACGTGCCCGATTACAACGGTATGCGTATTTTTTCCCTAGGCCATTCTGGATAAGCGTTTGGAGCAGCAGATTTGCGAAAAATTTGTTGTCTTCTCAACCATTTCTTAGCTTCAAAGTCTCATATCTCGCGAACGGATTGACCTAACCCAAAAATTCCTATTGCATTTGAAAGTAGAAACTCGCCCGATTACAACGGTATGTGTATTTTTCCCCTAGGCCATTCTGGTTATGCGATTGGAGCAGCAGAATTGCGACAAATTTTTTGCCTTCTCAACCATTTCTTGGCTTCAAACTCCCACATCTCGCGAACGGATTGACCTAACCCAAAAATTCCTATTGCATTTGAAAGTAGAAACTCGCCCGATTACAACGGTATGCGTATTTATTCCCTAGGCCATCCTGGTTAAGCGATTGGAGCAGCAGAAGTGCGAAAAATTTGTTGTCTTGTCAACCATTTCTTTGCTTCAAAGTCCCATATCTCGCGAACGGATTGACCGAACCCAAAAATTCCTATTGTATCTGAAAGTAGAAACGTGCCCGATTACAACGGTATGTGTTTTTTTTCCCTAGGCCATTCTGGATAAGCGTTTGGAGCAGCAGATTTGCGAAAAATTTGTTGTCTTCTCAACCATTTCTTAGCTTCAAAGTCTCATATCTCGCGAACGGATTGACCTAACCCAAAAATTCCTATTGCATTTGAAAGTAGAAACTCGCCCGATTACATCGGTATGTGTATTTTTTCCCTAGGGCATTCTGGTTAAGCGTTTGGAGCAGCAGAATTGCGAACAATTTTTTGCCTTCTCAACCATTTCTTGTCTTCAAACTCCCATATCTCGCGAACGGATTAACCTAACCCAAAAATTCCTTATGCATCTGAAAGAAGAATCTCGCCCGATTACAACGGTACGTGTATTTTTCCCCTAGGGCATTCTGGTTAAGCGATTGGAGCAGCAGAAGTGCGAAAAATTTGTTGTCTTGTCAACCATTTCTTAGCTTCAAAGTCCCATATCTCGCGAACGGATTGACGGAACACCAAAATTCCTATTTTAACTGAATGTAGAAACTCGCTCGATTACAACGGTATGCGTATTTTTTCCCTAGGCCATTCTGGTTAGGCGTTTGGAGCAGCAGAATTGCGAAAAATTTGTTGTCTTCTAAACCATTTCTTAGCTTCAAACTCCCATATCTCGCGAACGGATTGACTTAACCGAAAAATTCCTATTGCGTCTGAAAGTAGAAACTCGCCCGATTACAACGGTACGTGTATTTTTCCCCTAGGCCATTCTGGTTAAGCGATTGGAGCAGCAGAATTGCGAAAAATTTGTTGTCTTGTCAACCATTTCTTAGCTTCAAAGTCCCATATCTCGCGAACGGATTGACCTAACCCAAAACTTCCTGTTGCGTCTGAAAGTAGAAACTCGCCCGATTACAACGGTATGTGTATTTTTTCCCTAGGCCATTCTGGTTAAGCGTTTGGAGCAGCAGAATTGCGAAAAAATTTTTGCCTTCTCAACCATTTCTTGTCTTCAAACTCCCATATCTCGCGAACGGATTGACCTAACCCAAAAATTCCTTATGCATCTGAAAGAAGAAACTCGCCCGATTACAACGGTACGTGTATTTTTCCCCTAGGGCATTTTGGTTAAGCGATTGGAGCAGCAGAAGTTCGAAAAATTTGTTGTCTTGTCAACCATTTCTTAGCTTCAAAGTCGCATATCTCGCGAACGGTTTGACCGAACCCAAAAATTCCTATTTTAACTGAATGTAGAAACTCGCCCGATTACAACGGTATGTGTATTTTCTCCCTGGGCCATTCTTGTTAAGAGTTTGGAGCAGCAGAATTGCGAAAAATTTTTTGCCTTCTCAACCATGTCTTGGCTTCAAACTCCCATATCTCGCGAACGGATTGACCTAACCCAAAAATTCCTGTTGCGTCTGAAAGTAGAAACTCGCCCGATTGCAACGGTATGTGTATTTTTTCCCTAGCCCATTCTGGTTAAGCGTTTGGTGCAGCAGAATTGCGAAAAATTTGTTGTCTTCTCCACCATTTCTTAGCTTCAAACTCTCATATCTCGCGAACGGATTGACCTAACCCAAAAATTCCTATTGCATTTGAATGTAGAAACTTGCCCGATTACAAAGGTATGTGTATTTTTTCCCTAGGGCATTCTGGTTAAGCGTTTGGAGCAGCAAAATTGCGACAAATTTTTTGCCTTCTCAACCATTTCTTGTCTTCAAACTCCCCTATCTCGCGAACGGATTGACCTAACCCAAAAATTCCTATTGTATCTGAAAGTAGAAACTCGCCCGATTACAACGGTATGCGTATTTATTCCCTAGGCCATTCTGGTTAAGCGTTTGGAGCAGCAGAAGTGCGAAAAATTTGTTGTCTTGTCAACCATTTCTTAGCTTCAAAGTCCCATATCTCACGAACGGATTGACAGAACCCAAAAATTCCTTTTGTATCTGAATGTAGAAACTAGCCCGATTACAACGGTATGCGTATTTTTCCCTAGGCCATTCTGGTTAAGCGTTTGGTGCAGCAGATTTGCGAAAAATTTGTTTTCTTCTCAACCATTTCTTAGCTTCAAACTCTCATATCTCGCGAACGGATTGACCTAACCCAAAAATTCCTATTGCATTTGAATGTAGAAACTTGCCCGATTACAAAGGTATGTGTATTTTTTCCCTAGGGCATTCTGGTTAAGCGTTTGGAGCAGCAAAATTGCGACAAATTTTTTGCCTTCTCAACCATTTCTTGTCCTCAAACTCCCATATCTCGCGAACGGATTGACCTAACCCAAAAATTCCTATTGTATCTGAAAGTAGAAACTCGCCCGATTTCAACGGTATGCGTATTTATTCCCTAGGCCATTCTGGTTAAGCGTTTGGAGCAGCAGAAGTGCGAAAAATTTGTTGTCTTGTCAACCATTTCTTAGCTTCAAAGTCCCATATCTCACGAACGGATTGACAGAACCCAAAAATTCCTTTTGTATCTGAATGTAGAAACTAGCCCGATTACAACGGTATGCGTATTTTTTCCCTAGGCCATTCTGGTTAAGCGTTTGGTGCAGCAGATTTGCGAAAAATTTGTTGTCTTCTCAACCATTTCTTAGCTTCAAACTCTCATATCTCGCGAACGGATTGACCTAACCCAAAAATTCCTATTGCATATGAATGTAGAAACTCTCCCGATTACAACGGTATGTGTATTTTTTCCCTAGGGCATTCTGGTTAAGCGTTTGGAGCAGCAAAATTGCGAAAAATCGTTTGCCTTCTCAACCATTTCTTAGCTTCAAAGTCCCATATCTCGCGAACGGATTGACCGAACCCAAAAATTCCTATTGTATCTGAAAGTAGAATCACGCCCGATTACAACGGTATGTGTATTTTTTCCCTAGCCCATTCTGGTTAAGCGTTTGGTGCAGCAGAATTGCGAAAAATTTTTTGCCTTCTCAACCATTTCTTGGCTTCAAACTCCCATATCTCGCGAACGGATTGACCTAACCCAAAAATTCCTGTTGCGTCTGAAAGTAGAAACTCGCCCGATTACAACGGTATGTGTATTTTTTCCCTAGCCCATTCTGGTTAAGCGTTTGGTGCAGCAGAATTGCGAAAAATTTGTTGTCTTCTAAACCATTTCTTAGCTTCAAACTCCCATATCTCGCGAACGGATTGACTTAACCGAAAAATTCCTATTGCGTCTGAAAGTAGAAACTCGCCCGATTACAACGGTACGTGTATTTTTCCCCTAGGCCATTCTGGATAAGCGATTGGAGCAGCAGAATTGCGAAAAATTTGTTGTCTTGTCAACCATTTCTTAGCTTCAAAGACCCATATCTCGCGAACGGATTGACCTAACCCAAAACTTCCTGTTGCGTCTGAAAGTAGAAACTCGCCCGATTACAACGGTATGTGTATTTTTTCCCTAGGCCATTCTGGTTAAGCCTTTGGAGCAGCAGAATTGCGAAAAAATTTTTGCCTTCTCAACCATTTCTTGTCTTCAAACTCCCATATCTCGCGAACGGATTGACCTAACCCAAAAATTCCTTATGCATCTGAAAGAAGAAACTCGCCCGATTACAACGGTACGTGTATTTTTCCCCTAGGGCATTCTGGTTAAGCGATTGGAGCAGCAGAAGTTCGAAAAATTTGTTGTCTTGTCAACCATTTCTCAGCTTCAAAGTCCCATATCTCGCAAACGGTTTGACCGAACCCAAAAATTCCTATTTTAACTGAATGTAGAAACTCGCCCGATTACAACGGTATGTGTATTTTCTCCCTGGGCCATTCTGGTTAAGAGTTTGGAGCAGCAGAATTGCGAAAAATTTTTTGCCTTCTCAACCATGTCTAGGCTTCAAACTCCCATATCTCGCGAACGGATTGACCTAACCCAAAAATTCCTGTTGCGTCTGAAAGTAGAAACTCGCCCGATTACAACGGTATGTGTATTTTTTCCCTAGCCTATTCTGGTTAAGCGTTTGGTGCAGCAGAATTGCGAAAAATTTGTTGTCTTCTAAACCATTTCTTAGCTTCAAACTCCCATATCTCGCGAACGGATTGACTTAACCGAAAAATTCCTATTGCGTCTGAAAGTAGAAACTCGCCCGATTACAACGGTACGTGTATTTTTCCCCTAGGCCATTCTGGTTAAGCGATTGGAGCAGCAGAATTGCGAAAAATTTGTTGTCTTGTCAACCATTTCTTAGCTTCAAAGTCCCATATCTCGCGAACGGATTGACCTAACCCAAAACTTCCTGTTGCGTCTGAAAGTAGAAACTCGCCCGATTACAACGGTATGTGTATTTTTTCCCTAGGCCATTCTGGTTAAGCATTTGGAGCAGCAGAATTGCGAAAAAATTTTTGCCTTCTCAACCATTTCTTGTCTTCAAACTCCCATATCTCGCGAACGGATTGACCTAACCCAAAAATTCCTTATGCATCTGAAAGAAGAAACTCGCCCGATTACAACGGTACGTGTATTTTTCCCCTAGGGCATTCTGGTTAAGCGATTGGAGCAGCAGAAGTTCGAAAAATTTGTTGTCTTGTCAACCATTTCTCAGCTTCAAAGTCCCATATCTCGCAAACGGTTTGACCGAACCCAAAAATTCCTATTTTAACTGAATGTAGAAACTCGCCCGATTACAACGGTATGTGTATTTTCTCCCTGGGCCATTCTGGTTAAGAGTTTGGAGCAGCAGAATTGCGAAAAATTTTTTGCCTTCTCAACCATGTCTAGGCTTCAAACTCCCATATCTCGCGAACGGATTGACCTAACCCAAAAATTCCTGTTGCGTCTGAAAGTAGAAACTCGCCCGATTACAACGGTATGTGTATTTTTTCCCTAGCCTATTCTGGTTAAGCGTTTGGTGCAGCAGAATTGCGAAAAATTTGTTGTCTTCTAAACCATTTCTTAGCTTCAAACTCCCATATCTCGCGAACGGATTGACTTAACCGAAAAATTCCTATTGCGTCTGAAAGTAGAAACTCGCCCGATTACAACGGTACGTGTATTTTTCCCCTAGGCCATTCTGGTTAAGCGATTGGAGCAGCAGAATTGCGAAAAATTTGTTGTCTTGTCAACCATTTCTTAGCTTCAAAGTCCCATATCTCGCGAACGGATTGACCTAACCCAAAACTTCCTGTTGCGTCTGAAAGTAGAAACTCGCCCGATTACAACGGTATGTGTATTTTTTCCCTAGGCCATTCTGGTTAAGCATTTGGAGCAGCAGAATTGCGAAAAAATTTTTGCCTTCTCAACCATTTCTTGTCTTCAAACTCCCATATCTCGCGAACGGATTGACCTAACCCAAAAATTCCTTATGCATCTGAAAGAAGAAACTCGCCCGATTACAACGGTACGTGTATTTTTCCCCTAGGGCATTCTGGTTAAGCGATTGGAGCAGCAGAAGTTCGAAAAATTTGTTGTCTTGTCAACCATTTCTCAGCTTCAAAGTCCCATATCTCGCAAACGGTTTGACCGAACCCAAAAATTCCTATTTTAACTGAATGTAGAAACTCGCCCGATTACAACGGTATGTGTATTTTCTCCCTGGGCCATTCTGGTTAAGAGTTTGGAGCAGCAGAATTGCGAAAAATTTTTTGCCTTCTCAACCATGTCTAGGCTTCAAACTCCCATATCTCGCGAACGGATTGACCTAACCCAAAAATTCCAGTTGCGTCTGAAAGTAGAAACTCGCCCGATTACAACGGTATGTGTATTTTTTCCCTAGCCCATTCTGGTTAAGCGTTTGGTGCAGCAGAATTGCGAAAAATTTGTTGTCTTCTCCACCATTTCTTAGCTTCAAACTCTCATATCTCGCGAACGGATTGACCTAACCCAAAAATTCCTATTGCATTTGAATGTAGAAACTTGCCCGATTACAAAGGTATGTGTATTTTTTCCCTAGGGCATTCTGGTTAAGCGTTTGGAGCAGCAAAATTGCGACAAATTTTTTGCCTTCTCAACCATTTCTTGTCTTCAAACTCCCATATCTCGCGAACGGATTGACCTAACCCAAAAATTCCTATTGTATCTGAAAGTAGAAACTCGCCCGATTACAACGGTATGCGTATTTATTCCCTAGGCCATTCTGGTTAAGCGTTTGGTGCAACATATTTGCGAAAAATTTGTTGTCTTCTCAACCATTTCTTAGCTTCAAACTCTCATATCTCGCGAACGGATTGACCTAACCCAAAAATTCCTATTGCATATGAATGTAGAAACTCTCCCGATTACAACGGTATGTGTATTTTTTCCCTAGGGCATTCTGGTTAAGCGTTTGGTGCAGCAGAATTGCGAAAAATTTGTTGTCTTCTAAACCATTTCTTAGCTTCAAACTCCCATATCTCGCGAACGGATCGACCTAACCCAAAACTTCCTGTTGCGTCTGAAAGTAGAAACTCGCCCGGTTACAACGGTATGTGTATTTTTTCCCTAGGCCATTCTGGTTAAGCGTTTGGAGCAGCAGAATTGCGAAAAAATTTTTGCCTTCTCAACCATTTCTTGTCTTCAAACTCCCATATCTCGCGAACGGATTGACCTAACCCAAAAATTCCTTATGCATCTGAAAGTAGAAACACGCCCGATTACAACGGTACGTGTATTTTTCCCCTAGGGCATTCTGGTTAAGCGATTGGAGCAGCAGAAGTGCGAGAAATTTGTTGTCTTGTCAACCATTTCTTAGCTTCAAAGTCCCATATCTCGCGAAGGGATTAAGCGAACCCAAAAATTCCTATTTTATCTGAAAGTAGAAACTCGCCCGATTACAACGGTATGCGTATTTATTCCCTAGGCCATTCTGGTTAAGCGTTTGGAGCAGCAGAAGTTCGAAAAATTTGTTGTCTTGTCAACCATTTCTTAGCTTCAAAGTCCCATATCTCGCGAAGGGATTAAGCGAACCCAAAAATTCCTATTTTATCTGAAAGTAGAAACTCGCCCGATTACAACGGTATGCGTATTTATTCCCTAGGCCATTCTGGTTAAGCGATTGGAGCAGCAGAATTGCGAAAAATTTGTTGTCTTGTCAACCATTTCTTAGCTTCAAAGTTCCATATCTCGCGAACGGATTGACCTAACCCAAAACTTCCTGTTGCGTCTGAAAGTAGAAACTCGCCCGATTACAACTGTATGTGTATTTTTTCCCTAGCCCATTCTGGTTAAGCGTTTGGTGCAGCAGCATTGCGAAAAATTTGATGTCTTCTAAACCATTTCTTAGCTTCAAACTCCCATATCTCGTGAACGGATTGACTTAACCGAAAAATTCCTATTGCGTCTGAAAGTCGAAACTCGCCCGATTACAACGGTACGTGTATTTTTCCCCTAGGCCATTCTGGTTAAGCGATTGGAGCAGCAGAATTGCGAAAAATTTGTTGTCTTGTCAACCATTTCTTAGCTTCAAAGTTCCATATCTCGCGAACGGATTGACCTAACCCAAAACTTCCTGTTGCGTCTGAAAGTAGAAACTCGCCCGATTACAACTGTATGTGTATTTTTTCCCTAGGCCATTCTGGTTAAGCGTTTGGAGCAGCAGAATTGCGAAAAAATTTTTGCCTTCTCAACCATTTCTTGTCTTCAAACTCCCATATCTCGCGAACGGATTGACCTAACCCAAAAATTCCTTATGCATCTGAAAGTAGAAACACGCCCGATTACAACGGTACGTGTATTTTTCCCCTAGGGCATTCTGGTTAAGCGATTGGAGCAGCAGAAGTGCGAGAAATTTGTTGTCTTGTCAACCATTTCTTAGCTTCAAAGTCCCATATCTCGCGAAGGGATTAAGCGAACCCAAAAATTCCTATTTTATCTGAAAGTAGAAACTCGCCCGATTACAACGGTATGCGTATTTATTCTCTAGGCCATTCTGGTTAAGCGTTTGGAGCAGCAGAAGTTCGAAAAATTTGTTGTCTTGTCAACCATTTCTTAGCTTCAAAGTCCCATATCTCGCGAACGGATTGACCGAAGCCAAAAATTCCTATTTTAAATGAATATAGAAACTCGCCCGATTACAACGGTATGTGTATTTTCTCCCTAGGCCATTCTGGTTAAGAGTTTGGAGCAGCAGAATTGCGAAAAATTTTTTGCCTTCTCAACCATTTCTTGGCTTCAAACTCCCATATCTCGCGAACGGATTGACCTAACCCAAAAATTCCTGTTTCGTCTGAAAGAAGAAACTCGCCCGATTACAACGGTATGTGTATTTTTTCCCTAGCCCATTCTGGTTAAGCGTTTGGTGCAGCAGCATTGCGAAAAATTTGTTGTCTTCTAAACCATTTCTTAGCTTCAAACTCCCATATCTCGTGAACGGATTGACTTAACCGAAAAATTCCTATTGCGTCTGAAAGTCGAAACTCGCCCGATTACAACGGTACGTGTATTTTTCCCCTAGGCCATTCTGGTTAAGCGATTGGAGCAGCAGAATTGCGAAAAATTTGTTGTCTTGTCAACCATTTCTTAGCTTCAAAGTTCCATATCTCGCGAACGGATTGACCTAACCCAAAACTTCCTGTTGCGTCTGAAAGTAGAAACTCGCCCGATTACAACTGTATGTGTATTTTTTCCCTAGCCCATTCTGGTTAAGCGTTTGGTGCAGCAGCATTGCGAAAAATTTGTTGTCTTCTAAACCATTTCTTAGCTTCAAACTCCCATATCTCGTGAACGGATTGACTTAACCGAAAAATTCCTATTGCGTCTGAAAGTCGAAACTCGCCCGATTACAACGGTACGTGTATTTTTCCCCTAGGCCATTCTGGTTAAGCGATTGGAGCAGCAGAATTGCGAAAAATTTGTTGTCTTGTCAACCATTTCTTAGCTTCAAAGTTCCATATCTCGCGAACGGATTGACCTAACCCAAAACTTCCTGTTGCGTCTGAAAGTAGAAACTCGCCCGATTACAACTGTATGTGTATTTTTTCCCTAGGCCATTCTGGTTAAGCGTTTGGAGCAGCAGAATTGCGAAAAAATTTTTGCCTTCTCAACCATTTCTTGTCTTCAAACTCCCATATCTCGCGAACGGATTGACCTAACCCAAAAATTCCTTATGCATCTGAAAGTAGAAACACGCCCGATTACAACGGTACGTGTATTTTTCCCCTAGGGCATTCTGGTTAAGCGATTGGAGCAGCAGAAGTGCGAGAAATTTGTTGCCTTGTCAACCATTTCTTAGCTTCAAAGTCCCATATCTCGCGAACGGATTAAGCGAACCCAAAAATTCCTATTTTATCTGAAAGTAGAAACTCGCCCGATTACAACGGTATGCGTATTTATTCCCTAGGCCATTCTGGTTAAGCGTTTGGAGCAGCAGATTTGCGAAAAATTTGTTGTCTTCTCAACCATTTCTTAGATTCAAACTCTCATATCTCGCGAACGGATTGACCTAACCCAAAAATTCCTATTGCATTCGAAAGTGGAAACTCGCCCGATTACAACGGTATGTGTATTTTTTCCCTAGGGCATTCTGGTTAAGCGTTTGGAGCAGTAGAATTGCGAAAAATCGTTTGCCTTCTCAACCATTTCTTAGCTTCAAAGTCCCATATCTCGCGAACGGATTGACCGAACCCAAAAATTCCTATTGTATCTGAAAGTAGAAACTCGCCCGATTACAACGGTATGCGCATTTATTCCCTAGGCCATTCTGGTTAAGCGTTTGGAGCAGCAGAAGTGCGAAAAATTTGTTGTCTTGTCAACCATTTCTTAGCTTCAAAGTCCTATATCTCACGAACGGATTGACAGAACCCAAAAATTCCTTTTGTATCTGAATGTAGAAACTAGCCCGATTACAACGGTATGCGTATTTTTTCCCTAGGCCATTCTGGTTAAGCGTTTGGTGCAGCAGATTTGCGAAAAATTTGTTGTCTTCTCAACCATTTCTTAGATTCAAACTCTCATATCTCGCGAACGGATTGACCTAACCCAAAAATTCCTATTGCATATGAATGTAGAAACTCTCCCGATTACAACGGTATGTGTATTTTTTCCCTAGGGCATTCTGGTTAAGCGTTTGGAGCAGCAAAATTGCGAAAAATCGTTTGCCTTCTCAACCATTTCTTAGCTTCAAACTCCCATATCTCGCGAACGGATTGACCTAACCCAAAAACTCCTTATGCATCTGAAAGTAGAAACTCGCCCGATTACAACGTTATGCGTATTTATTCCCTAGGCCATTCTGGTTAAGCGTTTGGAGCAGCAGAAGTGCGAAAAATTTGTTGTCTTGTCAACCATTTCTTAGCTTCAAAGTCCCATATCTCGCGAACGGATTGACCGAACCCAAAAATTCCTATTTTAAATGAATATAGAAACTCGCCCGATTACAACGGTATGTGTATTTTCTCCCTAGGCCATTCTGGTTAAGAGTTTGGAGCAGCAGAATTGCGAAAAATTTTTTGCCTTCTCAACCATTTCTTGGCTTCAAACTCCCATATCTCGCGAACGGATTGACCTAACCCAAAAATTCCTTATGCATCTGAAAGTAGAAACACGCCCGATTACAACGGTACGTGTATTTTCCCCCTAGGGCATTCTGGTTAAGCGATTGGAGAAGCAGGAGTGCGGAAAATTTGTTGTCTTATCAACCATTTCTTAGCTTCAAGGTCCCATATCTCGCGAACGGATTGACCGAACCCAAAAATTCCTATTTTAGCTGAATGTAGAAACTCGACCGATTACAACGGTATGTGTATTTTCTCCCTAGGCCATTCTGGTTAAGAGTTTGGAGCAGTAGAATTGCGAAAAATTTTTTGCCTTCTCAACCATTTCTTGGCTTCAAACTCCCATATCTCGCGAACGGATTGACCTAACCCAAAAATTCCTGTTGCGTCTGAAAGTAGAAACTCGCCCGATTACAACGGTATGTGTATCTTTTCCCTAGCCCGTTCTGGTTAAGCGTTTGGTGCAGCAGAATTGCGAAAAATTTGTTGTCTTCTAAACCATTTCTTAGCTTCAAACTCCCATATCTCGCGAACGGATTGACTTAACCGAAAAATTCCTATTGCGTCTGAAACTAGAAACTCGCCCGATTACAACGGTACGTGTATTTTTCCCCTAGGCCATTCTGGTTAAGCGATTGGAGCAGCAGAATTGCGAAAAATTTGTTGTCTTGTCAACCATTTCTTAGCTTCAAAGTCCCATATCTCGCGAACGGATTGACCTAACCCAAAAATTCCTGTTGCGTCTGAAAGTAGAAACTCGCCCGATTACAACGGTATGTGTATTTTTCCCCTAGGCCATTCTGGTTAAGCGTTTGGAGCAGCAGAATTGCGAAAAATTTTTTGCCCTCTCAACCATTTCTTGGCTTCAAACTCCCATATCTCGCGAACGGATTGACCTAACCCAAAAATTCCTTATGCATCTGAAAGTAGAAACTCGCCCGATTACAACGGTACGTGTATTTTTTCCCCTAGGGCATTCTGGTTAAGCGATTGGAGCAGCAGAAGTGCGAGAAATTTGTTGTCTTGTCAACCATTTCTTAGCTTCAAAGTCCCATATCTCGCGAACGGATTAACCGAACCCAAAAATTCCTATTTTATCTGAAAGTAGAAACTCGCCCGATTACAACGGTATGCGTATTTATTCCCTAGGCCATTCTGGTTAAGCGTTTGGAGCAGCAGATTTGCGAAAAATTTTTTGCCTTCTCAACCATTTCTTGGCTTCAAACTCCCATATCTCGCGAACGGATTGACCTAACCCAAAAATTCCTGTTGCGTCTGAAACTAGAAACTCGCCTGATTACAACGGTACGTGTATTTTTCCCCTAGGCCATTCTGGTTAAGCGATTGGAGCAGCAGAATTGCGAAAAATTTGTCGTCTTGTCAACCATTTCTTAGCTTCAAAGTCCCATATCTCGCGAACGGATTGACCTAACCCAAAAATTCCTGTTGCGTTTGAAAGTAGAAACTCGGCCGATTACAACGGTATGTGTATTTTTCCCCTAGGCCATTCTGGTTAAGCGTTTGGAGCAGCAGATTTGCGAAAAATTTTTTGCCTTCTCAACCATTTCTTGGCTTCAAACTCCCACATCTCGCGAACGGATTGACCTAACCCAAAAATTCCTATTGCATTCGAAAGTGGAAACTCGCCCGATTACAACGGTATGTGTATTTTTTCCCTAGGGCATTCTGGTTAAGCGTTTGGAGCAGCAGAATTGCGAAAAATCGTTTGCCTTCTCAACCATATCTTAGCTTCAAAGTCCCATATCTCGCGAACGGATTGACCGAACCCAAAAATTCCTATTGTATCTGAAAGTAGAAACTCGCCCGATTACAACGTTATGCGTATTTATTCCCTAGGCCATTCTGGTTAAGCGTTTGGAGCAGCAGAATTGCGAAAAATTTTTTGCCCTCTCAACCATTTCTTGGCTTCAAACTCCCATATCTCGCGAACGGATTGACCTAACCCAAAAATTCCTTATGCATCTGAAAGTAGAAACTCGCCCGATTACAACGGTACGTGTATTTTTTCCCCTAGGGCATTCTGGTTAAGCGATTGGAGCAGCAGAAGTGCGAGAAATTTGTTGTCTTGTCAACCATTTCATAGCTTCAAAGTCCCATATCTCGCGAACGGATTAACCGAACCCAAAAATTCCTATTTTATCTGAAAGTAGAAACTCGCCCGATTACAACGGTATGCGTATTTATTCCCTAGGCCATTCTGGTTAAGCGTTTGGAGCAGCAGATTTGCGAAAAATTTTTTGCCTTCTCAACCATTTCTTGGCTTCAAACTCCCATATCTCGCGAACGGATTGACCTAACCCAAAAATTCCTGTTGCGTCTGAAACTAGAAACTCGCCTGATTACAACGGTACGTGTATTTTTCCCCTAGGCCATTCTGGTTAAGCGATTGGAGCAGCAGAATTGCGAAAAATTTGTCGTCTTGTCAACCATTTCTTAGCTTCAAAGTCCCATATCTCGCGAACGGATTGACCTAACCCAAAAATTCCTGTTGCGTTTGAAAGTAGAAACTCGGCCGATTACAACGGTATGTGTATTTTTCCCCTAGGCCATTCTGGTTAAGCGTTTGGAGCAGCAGATTTGCGAAAAATTTTTTGCCTTCTCAACCACTTCTTGGCTTCAAACTCCCATATCTCGCGAACGGATTGACCTAACCCAAAAATTCCTATTGCATTCGAAAGTGGAAACTCGCCCGATTACAACGGTATGTGTATTTTTTCCCTAGGGCATTCTGGTTAAGCGTTTGGAGCAGCAGAATTGCGAAAAATCGTTTGCCTTCTCAACCATATCTTAGCTTCAAAGTCCCATATCTCGCGAACGGATTGACCGAACCCAAAAATTCCTATTGTATCTGAAAGTAGAAACTCGCCCGATTACAACGTTATGCGTATTTATTCCCTAGGCCATTCTGGTTAAGCGTTTGGAGCAGCAGAAGTGCGAAAAATTTGTTGTCTTGTCAACAATTTCTTAGCTTCAAAGTCCCATATCTCACGAACGGATTGACAGAACCCAAAAATTCCTTTTGTATCTGAATGTAGAAACTAGCCCGATTACAACGGTATGCGTATTTTTTCCCTAGGCCATTCTGGTTAAGCGTTTGGTGCAGCAGATTTGCGAAAAATTTGTTGTCTTCTCAACCATTTCTTAGCTTCAAACTCTCATATCTCGCGAACGGATTGACCTAACCCAAAAATTCCTATTGCATATGAATGTAGAAACTCTCCCGATTACAACGGTATGTGTATTTTTTCCCTAGGGCATTCTGGTTAAGCGTTTGGAGCAGCAAAATTGCGAAAAATCGTTTGCTTTCTCAACCATTTCTTAGCTTCAAACTCCCATATCTCGCGAACGGATTGACCTAACCCAAAAATTCCTTATGCATCTGAAAGAAGAAACTCGCCCGATTACAACGGTACGTGTATTTTTCCCCTAGGGCATTCTGGTTAAGCGATTGGAGCAGCAGGAGTGCGGAAAATTTGTTGTCTTGTCATCCATTTCTTAGCTTCAAAGTCCCATATCTCGCGAACGGATTGACCGAAACCAAAAATTCCTATTTTAGCTGAATGTAGAAACTCGACCGATTACAACGGTATGTGTATTTTCTCCCTAGCCCGTTCTGGTTAAGCGTTTGGTGCAGCAGAATTGCGAAAAATTTGTTGTCTTCTAAACCATTTCTTAGCTTCAAACTCCCATATCTCGCGAACGGATTGACTTAACGGAAAAATTCCTATTGCGTCTGAAACTAGAAACTCGCCCGATTACAACGGTACGTGTATTTTTCCCCTAGGCCATTCTGGGTAAGCGATTGGAGCAGCAGAATTGCGAAAAATTTGTTGTCTTGTCAACAATTCCTTAGCTTCAAAGTCCCATATCTCGCGAACGGATTGACCTAACCCAAAAATTCCTATTGCGTCTGAAAGTAGAAACTCGCCCGATTACAACGGTATGCGTATTTATTCCCTAGGCCATTCTGGTTAAGCGTTTGGAGCAGCAGATTTGCGAAAAATTTGTTGTCTTCTCAACCATTTCTTAGATTCAAACTCTCATATCTCGCGAACGGATTGACCTAACCCAAAAATTCCTATTGCATTCGAAAGTGGAAACTCGCCCGATTACAACGGTGTGCGTATTTTTTCCCTAGGCCATTCTGGTTAAGCGTTTGGTGCAGCAGATTTGCGAAAAATTTGTTGTCTTCTCAACCATTTCTTAGCTTCAAACTCTCATATCTCGCGAACGGATTGTCGTAACCCAAAAATTCCTATTGCATATGAATGTAGAAACTCTCCCGATTACAACGGTATGTGTATTTTTTCCCTAGGGCATTCTGGTTAAGCGTTTGGAGCAGCAAAATTGCGAAAAATCGTTTGCCTTCTCAACCATTTCTTAGCTTCAAACTCCCATATCTCGCGAACGGTTTGACCTAACCCAAAAACTCCTTATGCATCTGAAAGAAGAAACTCGCCCGATTACAACGGTACGTGTATTTTTCCCCTAGGGCATTCTGGTTAAGCGATTGGAGCAGCAGGAGTGCGGAAAATTTGTTGTCTTGTCAACCATTTCTTAGCTTCAAGGTCCCATATCTCGCGAACGGATTGACCGAACCCAAAAATTCCTATTTTAGCTGAATGTAGAAACTCGACCGATTACAACGGTATGTGTATTTTCTCCCTAGGCCATTCTGGTTAAGAGTTTGGAGCAGCAGAATTGCGAAAAATTTTTTGCCTTCTCAACCATTTCTTGGCTTCAAACTCCCACATCTCGCGAACGGATTGACCTAACCCAAAAATTCCTGTTGCGTCTGAAAGTAGAAACTCGCCCGATTACAACGGTATGTGTATCTTTTCCCTAGCCCGTTCTGGTTAAGCGTTTGGTGCAGCAGAATTGCGAAAAATTTTTTGCCCTCTCAACCATTTCTTGGCTTCAAACTCCCATATCTCGCGAACGGATTGACCTAACCCAAAAATTCCTTATGCATCTGAAAGTAGAAACTCGCCCGATTACAACGGTACGTGTATTTTTACCCCTAGGGCATTCTGGTTAAGCGATTGGAGCAGCAGAAGTGCGAGAAATTTGTTGTCTTGTCAACCATTTCTTAGCTTCAAAGTCCCATATCTCGCGAACGGATTAACCGAACCCAAAAATTCCTATTTTATCTGAAAGTAGAAACTCGCCCGATTACAACGGTATGCGTATTTATTCCCTAGGCCATTCTGGTTAAGCGTTTGGAGCAGCAGATTTGCGAAAAATTTTTTGCCTTCTCAACCATTTCTTGGCTTCAAACTCCCATATCTCGCGAACGGATTGACCTAACCCAAAAATTCCTGTTGCGTCTGAAACTAGAAACTCGCCTGATTACAACGGTACGTGTATTTTTCCCCTAGGCCATTCTGGTTAAGCGATTGGAGCAGCAGAATTGCGAAAAATTTGTCGTCTTGTCAACCATTTCTTAGCTTCAAAGTCCCATATCTCGCGAACGGATTGACCTAACCCAAAAATTCCTGTTGCGTTTGAAAGTAGAAACTCGGCCGATTACAACGGTATGTGTATTTTTCCCCTAGGCCATTCTGGTTAAGCGTTTGGAGCAGCAGATTTGCGAAAAATTTTTTGCCTTCTCAACCACTTCTTGGCTTCAAACTCCCATATCTCGGGAACGGATTGACCTAACCCAAAAATTCCTATTGCATTCGAAAGTGGAAACTCGCCCGATTACAACGGTATGTGTATTTTTTCCCTAGGGCATTCTGGTTAAGCGTTTGGAGCAGCAGAATTGCGAAAAATCGTTTGCCTTCTCAACCATATCTTAGCTTCAAAGTCCCATATCTCGCGAACGGATTGACCGAACCCAAAAATTCCTATTGTATCTGAAAGTAGAAACTCGCCCGATTACAACGTTATGCGTATTTATTCCCTAGGCCATTCTGGTTAAGCGTTTGGAGCAGCAGAAGTGCGAAAAATTTGTTGTCTTGTCAACAATTTCTTAGCTTCAAAGTCCCATATCTCACGAACGGATTGACAGAACCCAAAAATTCCTTTTGTATCTGAATGTAGAAACTAGCCCGATTACAACGGTATGCGTATTTTTTCCCTAGGCCATTCTGGTTAAGCGTTTGGTGCAGCAGATTTGCGAAAAATTTGTTGTCTTCTCAACCATTTCTTAGCTTCAAACTCTCATATCTCGCGAACGGATTGACCTAACCCAAAAATTCCTATTGCATATGAATGTAGAAACTCTCCCGATTACAACGGTATGTGTATTTTTTCCCTAGGGCATTCTGGTTAAGCGTTTGGAGCAGCAAAATTGCGAAAAATCGTTTGCTTTCTCAACCATTTCTTAGCTTCAAACTCCCATATCTCGCGAACGGATTGACCTAACCCAAAAATTCCTTATGCATCTGAAAGAAGAAACTCGCCCGATTACAACGGTACGTGTATTTTTCCCCTAGGGCATTCTGGTTAAGCGATTGGAGCAGCAGGAGTGCGGAAAATTTGTTGTCTTGTCATCCATTTCTTAGCTTCAAAGTCCCATATCTCGCGAACGGATTGACCGAAACCAAAAATTCCTATTCTAGCTGAATGTAGAAACTCGACCGATTACAACGGTATGTGTATTTTCTCCCTAGCCCGTTCTGGTTAAGCGTTTGGTGCAGCAGAATTGCGAAAAATTTGTTGTCTTCTAAACCATTTCTTAGCTTCAAACTCCCATATCTCGCGAACGGATTGACTTAACGGAAAAATTCCTATTGCGTCTGAAACTAGAAACTCGCCCGATTACAACGGTACGTGTATTTTTCCCCTAGGCCATTCTGGGTAAGCGATTGGAGCAGCAGAATTGCGAAAAATTTGTTGTCTTGTCAACAATTCCTTAGCTTCAAAGTCCCATATCTCGCGAACGGATTGACCTAACCCAAAAATTCCTATTGCGTCTGAAAGTAGAAACTCGCCCGATTACAACGGTATGCGTATTTATTCCCTAGGCCATTCTGGTTAAGCGTTTGGAGCAGCAGATTTGCGAAAAATTTGTTGTCTTCTCAACCATTTCTTAGATTCAAACTCTCATATCTCGCGAACGGATTGACCTAACCCAAAAATTCCTATTGCATTCGAAAGTGGAAACTCGCCCGATTACAACGGTGTGCGTATTTTTTCCCTAGGCCATTCTGGTTAAGCGTTTGGTGCAGCAGATTTGCGAAAAATTTGTTGTCTTCTCAACCATTTCTTAGCTTCAAACTCTCATATCTCGCGAACGGATTGTCGTAACCCAAAAATTCCTATTGCATATGAATGTAGAAACTCTCCCGATTACAACGGTATGTGTATTTTTTCCCTAGGGCATTCTGGTTAAGCGTTTGGAGCAGCAAAATTGCGAAAAATCGTTTGCCTTCTCAACCATTTCTTAGCTTCAAACTCCCATATCTCGCGAACGGATTGACCTAACCCAAAAACTCCTTATGCATCTGAAAGAAGAAACTCGCCCGATTACAACGGTACGTGTATTTTTCCCCTAGGGCATTCTGGTTAAGCGATTGGAGCAGCAGGAGTGCGGAAAATTTGTTGTCTTGTCAACCATTTCTTAGCTTCAAGGTCCCATATCTCGCGAACGGATTGACCGAACCCAAAAATTCCTATTTTAGCTGAATGTAGAAACTCGACCGATTACAACGGTATGTGTATTTTCTCCCTAGGCCATTCTGGTTAAGAGTTTGGAGCAGCAGAATTGCGAAAAATTTTTTGCCTTCTCAACCATTTCTTGGCTTCAAACTCCCACATCTCGCGAACGGATTGACCTAACCCAAAAATTCCTGTTGCGTCTGAAAGTAGAAACTCGCCCGATTACAACGGTATGTGTATCTTTTCCCTAGCCCGTTCTGGTTAAGCGTTTGGTGCAGCAGAATTGCGAAAAATTTTTTGCCCTCTCAACCATTTCTTGGCTTCAAACTCCCATATCTCGCGAACGGATTGACCTAACCCAAAAATTCCTTATGCATCTGAAAGTAGAAACTCGCCCGATTACAACGGTACGTGTATTTTTTCCCCTAGGGCATTCTGGTTAAGCGATTGGAGCAGCAGAAGTGCGAGAAATTTGTTGTCTTGTCAACCATTTCTTAGCTTCAAAGTCCCATATCTCGCGAACGGATTAACCGAACCCAAAAATTCCTATTTTATCTGAAAGTAGAAACTCGCCCGATTACAACGGTATGCGTATTTATTCCCTAGGCCATTCTGGTTAAGCGTTTGGAGCAGCAGATTTGCGAAAAATTTTTTGCCTTCTCAACCATTTCTTGGCTTCAAACTCCCATATCTCGCGAACGGATTGACCTAACCCAAAAATTCCTGTTGCGTCTGAAACTAGAAACTCGCCTGATTACAACGGTACGTGTATTTTTCCCCTAGGCCATTCTGGTTAAGCGATTGGAGCAGCAGAATTGCGAAAAATTTGTTGTCTTGTCAACCATTTCTTAGCTTCAAAGTCCCATATCTCGCGATCTGATTGACCTAACCCAAAAATTCCTGTTGCGTCTGAAAGTAGAAACTCGCCCGATTACAACGGTATGTGTATTTTTCCCCTAGGCCATTCTGGTTAAGCGTTTGGAGCAGCAGATTTGCGAAAAATTTTTTGCCTTCTCAACCATATCTTAGCTTCAAAGTCCCATATCTCGCGAACGGATTGACCGAACCCAAAAATTCCTATTTTAGCTGAATGTAGAAACTCGACCGATTACAACGGTATGTGTATTTTCTCCCTAGCCCGTTCTGGTTAAGCGATTGGTGCAGCAGAATTGCGAAAAATTTGTTGTCTTCTAAACCATTTCTTAGCTTCAAACTCCCATATCTCGCGAACGGATTGACTTAACCGAAAAATTCCTATTGCGTCTGAAACTAGAAACTCGCCCGATTACAACGGTACGTGTATTTTTCCCCCAGGCCATTCTGGTTAGGCGATTGGAGCAGCAGAATTGCGAAAAATTTGTTGTCTTGTCAACAATTTCTTAGCTTCAAAGTCCCATATCTCGCGAACGGATTGACCTAACCCAAAAATTCCTGTTGCGTCTGAAAGTAGAAACTCGCCCGATTACAACGGTATGCGTATTTATTCCCTAGGCCATTCTGGTTAAGCGTTTGGAGCAGCAGATTTGCGAAAAATTTGTTGTCTTCTCAACCATTTCTTAGATTCAAACTCTCATATCTCGCGAACGGATTGACCTAACCCAAAAATTCCTTATGCATCTGAAAGAAGAAACTCGCCCGATTACAACGGTACGTGTATTTTTCCCCCAGGCCATTCTGGTTAGGCGATTGGAGCAGCAGAATTGCGAAAAATTTGTTGTCTTGTCAACAATTTCTTAGCTTCAAAGTCCCATATCTCGCGAACGGATTGACCTAACCCAAAAATTCCTATTGCATATGAATGTAGAAACTCTCCCGATTACAACGGTATGTGTATTTTTTCCCTAGGGCTTCTGGTTAAGCGTTTGGAGCAGCAAAATTGCGAAAAATCGTTTGCCTTCTCAACCATTTCTTAGCTTCAAACTCCCATATCTCGCGAACGGATTGACCTAACCCAAAAACTCCTTATGCATCTGAAAGAAGAAACTCGCCCGATTACAACGGTACGTGTATTTTTCCCCTAGGGCATTCTGGTTAAGCGATTGGAGCAGCAGGAGTGCGGAAAATTTGTTGTCTTGTCAACCATTTCTTAGCTTCAAGGTCCCATATCTCGCGAACGGATTGACCGAACCCAAAAATTCCTATTTTAGCTGAATGTAGAAACTCGACCGATTACAACGGTATGTGTATTTTCTCCCTAGGCCATTCTGGTTAAGAGTTTGGAGCAGCAGAATTGCGAAAAATTTTTTGCCTTCTCAACCATTTCTTGGCTTCAAACTCCCATATCTCGCGAACGGATTGACCTAACCCAAAAATTCCTGTTGCGTCTGAAAGTAGAAACTCGCCCGATTACAACGTTATTTGTATCTTTTCCCTAGCCCGTTCTGGTTAAGCGTTTGGTGCTGCAGAATTGCGAAAAATTTGTTGTCTTCTAAACCATTTCTTAGCTTCAAACTCCCATATCTCGCGAACGGATTGACTTAACCGAAAAATTCCTATTGCGTCTAAAACTAGAAACTCGCCCGATTACAACGGTACGTGTATTTTTCCCCTAGGCCATTCTGGTTAAGCGATTGGAGCAGCAGAAGTGCGAGAAATTTGTTGTATTGTCAACCATTTCTTAGCTTCAAAGTCCCATATCTCGCGAACGGATTAACCGAACCCAAAAATTCCTATTTTATCTGAAAGTAGAAACTCGCCCGATTACAACGGTATGCGTATTTATTCCCTAGGCCATTCTGGTTAAGCGTTTGGAGCAGCAGATTTGTGAAAAATTTTTTGCCTTCTCAACCATTTCTTGGCTTCAAACTCCCATATCTCGCGAACGGATTGACCTAACCCAAAAATTCCTGTTGCGTCTGAAACTAGAAACTCGCCCGATTACAACGGTACGTGTATTTTTCCCCTAGGGCATTCTGGTTAAGCGATTGGAGCAGCAGAAGTGCGAGATATTTGTTGTCTTGTCAACCATTTCTTAGCTTCAAAGTCCCATATCTCGCGAACGGATTAACCGAACCCAAAAATTCCTATTTTATCTGAAAGTAGAAACTCGCCCGATTACAACGGTATGCGTATTTATTCCCTAGGCCATTCTGGTTAAGCGTTTGGAGCAGCAGATTTGCGAAAAATTTGTTGTCTTCTCAACCATTTCTTAGATTCAAACTCTCATATCTCGCGAACGGATTGACCTAACCCAAAAATTCCTATTGCATTCGAAAGTGGAAACTCGCCCGATTACAACGGTATGTGTATTTTTTCCCTAGAGCATTCTGGTTAAGCGTTTGGAGCAGCAGAATTGCGAAAAATCGTTTATCTTCTCAACCATATCTTAGCTTCAAAGTCCCATATCTCGCGAACGGATTGACCGAACCCAAAAATTCCTATTGTATCTGAAAGTAGAAACTCGCCCGATTACAACGTTATGCGTATTTATTCCCTAGGCCATTCTGGTTAAGCGATTGGAGCAGCAGAAGCGCGAAAAATTTGTTGTCTTGTCAACAATTTCTTAGCTTCAAAGTCCCATATCTCACGAACGGATTGACAGAACCCAAAAATTCCTTTTGTATCTGAATGTAGAAACTAGCCCGATTACAACGGTATGCGTATTTTTTCCCTAGGCCATTCTGGTTAAGCGTTTGGTGCAGCAGATTTGCGAAAAATTTGTTGTCTTTTCAACCATTTCTTAGCTTCAAACTCTCATATCTCGCGAACGGATTGACCTAACCCAAAAATTCCTATTGCATATGAATGTAGAAACTCTCCCGATTACAACGGTATGTGTATTTTTTCCCTAGGGCATTCTGGTTAAGCGTTTGGAGCAGCAAAATTGCGAAAAATCGTTTGCCTTCTCAACCATTTCTTAGCTTCAAACTCCCATATCTCGCGAACGGATTGACCTAACCCAAAAATTCCTTATGCACCTGAAAGAAGAAACTCGCCCGATTACAACGGTACGTGTATTTTTCCCCTAGGGCATTCTGGTTAAGCGATTGGAGCAGCAGGAGTGCGGAAAATTTGTTGTCTTGTCATCCATTTCTTAGCTTCAAAGTCCCATATCTCGCGAACGGATTGACCGAACCCAAAAATTCCTATTTTAGCTGAATGTAGAAACTCTCCCGATTACAACGGTATGTGTATTTTCTCCCTAGGCCATTCTGGTTAAGAGTTTGGAGCAGCAGAATTGCGAAAAATTTTTTGCCTTCTCAACCATTTCTTGGCTTCAAACTCCCATATCTCGCGAACGGATTGACCTAACCCAAAAATTCCTGTTGCGTCTGAAAGTAGAAACTCGCCCGATTACAACGGTATGTGTATTTTTTCCCTAGCCCATTCTGGTTAAGCGTTTGGTGCAGCAGAATTGCGAAAAATTTGTTGTCTTCTAAACCATTTCTTAGCTTCAAACTCCCATATCTCGCGAACGGATTGACTTAACCGAAAAATTCCTATTGCGTCTGAAAGTAGAAACTCGCCCGATTACAACGGTACGTGTATTTTTCCCCTAGGCCATTCTGGTTAAGCGATTGGAGCAGCAGAATTGCGAAAAATTTGTTGTCTTGTCAACCATTTCTTAGCTTCAAAGTCCCATATCTCGCGAACGGATTGACCTAACCCAAAACTTCCTGTTGCGTCTGAAAGTAGAAACTCGCCCGATTACAACGGTATGTGTATTTTTTCCCTAGGCCATTCTGGTTAAGCGTTTGGAGCAGCAGAATTGCGAAAAAATTTTTGCCTTCTCAACCATTTCTTGGCTTCAAACTCCCATATCTCGCGAACGGATTGACCTAACCCAAAAATTCCTTATGCATCTGAAAGTAGAAACTCGCCCGATTACAACGGTACGTGTATTTTTCCCCTAGGGCATTCTGGTTAAGCGATTGGAGCAGCAGAAGTGCGAGAAATTTGTTGTCTTGTCAACCATTTCTTAGCTTCAAAGTCCCATATCTCGCGAACGGATTAACCGAACCCAAAAATTCCTATTTTATCTGAAAGTAGAAACTCGCCCGATTACAACGGTATGCGTATTTATTCCCTAGGCCATTCTGGTTAAGCGTTTGGAGCAGCAGATTTGCGAAAAATTTGTTGTCTTCTCAACCATTTCTTAGATTCAAACTCTCATATCTCGCGAACGGATTGACCTAACCCAAAAATTCCTATTGCATTCGAAAGTGGAAACTCGCCCGATTACAACGGTATGTGTATTTTTTCCCTAGGGCATTCTGGTTAAGCGTTTGGAGCAGCAGAATTGCGAAAAATCGTTTGCCTTCTCAACCATATCTTAGCTTCAAAGTCCCATATCTCGCGAACGGATTGACCGAACCCAAAAATTCCTATTGTATCTGAAAGTAGAAACTCGCCCGATTACAACGTTATGCGTATTTATTCCCTAGGCCATTCTGGTTAAGCGTTTGGAGCAGCAGAAGCGCGAAAAATTTGTTGTCTTGTCAACAATTTCTTAGCTTCAAAGTCCCATATCTCACGAACGGATTGACAGAACCCAAAAATTCCTTTTGTATCTGAATGTAGAAACTAGCCCGATTACAACGGTATGCGTATTTTTTCCCTAGGCCATTCTGGTTAAGCGTTTGGTGCAGCAGATTTGCGAAAAATTTGTTGTCTTTTCAACCACTTCTTAGCTTCAAACTCTCATATCTCGCGAACGGATTGACCTAACCCAAAAATTCCTATTGCATATGAATGTAGAAACTCTCCCGATTACAACGGTATGTGTATTTTTTCCCTAGGGCATTCTGGTTAAGCGTTTGGAGCAGCAAAATTGCGAAAAATCGTTTGCCTTCTCAACCATTTCTTAGCTTCAAACTCCCATATCTCGCGAACGGATTGACCTAACCCAAAAATTCCTTATGCATCTGAAAGAAGAAACTCACCCGATTACAACGGTATGTGTATTTTTTCCCTAGGGCATTCTGGTTAAGCGTTTGGAGCACCAAAATTGCGAAAAATTTCTTGCCTTCTCAACCATTTCTTGTCTTCAAACCCCCATATCTCGCGAACGGATTGACCGAACCCAAAAATTCCTATTTTAGCTGAATGTAGAAACTCGACCGATTACAACGGTATGTGTATTTTCTCCCTAGGCCATTCTGGTTAAGAGTTTGGAGCAGCAGAATTGCGAAAAATTTTTTGCCTTCTCAACCATTTCTTGTCTTCAAACTCCCATATCTCGCGAACGGATTGGCCGAACCCAAAAATTCCTATTGTATCTGAAAGTAGAAACTCGCCCGATTACAACGGTGTGCGTATTTATTCCCTAGGCCATTCTGGTTAAGCGTTTGGAGCAGCAGAAGTTCGAAAAATTTGTTGTCTTGTCAACCATTTCTTAGCTTCATAGTCCCATATCTCGCGAACGGATTGACCGAACCCAAAAATTCCTATTTTAACTGAATGTAGAAACTCGCCCGATTACAACGGTATGTGTATTTTCTCCCTAGGCCATTCTGGTTAAGAGTTTGGAGCAGCAGAATTGCGAAAAATTTTTTGCCTTCTCAACCATTTCTTGGCTTCAAACTCCCATATCTCGCGAACGGATTGACCTAACCCAAAAATTCCTGTTGCGTCAGAAAGTAGAAACTCGCCCGATTACAACGGTATGCGTATTTATTCCCTAGGCCATTCTGGTTAAGCGTTTGGAGCAGCAGATTTGCGAAAAATTTGTTGTCTTCTCAACCATTTCTTAGATTCAAACTCTCATATCTCGCGAACGGATTGACCTAACCCAAAAATTCCTATTGCATTCGAAAGTGGAAACTCGCCCGATTACAACGGTATGTGTATTTTTTCCCTAGGGCATTCTGGTTAAGCGTTTGGAGCAGCAGAATTGCGAAAAATCGTTTGCCTTCTCAACCATATCTTAGCTTCAAAGTCCCATATCTCGCGAACGGATTGACCGAACCCAAAAATTCCTATTGTATCTGAAAGTAGAAACTCGCCCGATTACAACGTTATGCGTATTTATTCCCTAGGCCATTCTGGTTAAGCGTTTGGAGCAGCAGAAGCGCGAAAAATTTGTTGTCTTGTCAACAATTTCTTAGCTTCAAAGTCCCATATCTCACGAACGGATTGACAGAACCCAAAAATTCCTTTTGTATCTGAATGTAGAAACTAGCCCGATTACAACGGTATGCGTATTTTTTCCCTAGGCCATTCTGGTTAAGCGTTTGGTGCAGCAGATTTGCGAAAAATTTGTTGTCTTTTCAACCACTTCTTAGCTTCAAACTCTCATATCTCGCGAACGGATTGACCTAACCCAAAAATTCCTATTGCATATGAATGTAGAAACTCTCCCGATTACAACGGTATGTGTATTTTTTCCCTAGGGCATTCTGGTTAAGCGTTTGGAGCAGCAAAATTGCGAAAAATCGTTTGCCTTCTCAACCATTTCTTAGCTTCAAACTCCCATATCTCGCGAACGGATTGACCTAACCCAAAAATTCCTTATGCATCTGAAAGAAGAAACTCACCCGATTACAACGGTATGTGTATTTTTTCCCTAGGGCATTCTGGTTAAGCGTTTGGAGCAGCAAAATTGCGAAAAATTTCTTGCCTTCTCAACCATTTCTTGTCTTCAAACTCCCATATCTCGCGAACGGATTGACCGAACCCAAAAATTCCTATTTTAGCTGAATGTAGAAACTCGACCGATTACAACGGTATGTGTATTTTCTCCCTAGGCCATTCTGGTTAAGAGTTTGGAGCAGCAGAATTGCGAAAAATTTTTTGCCTTCTCAACCATTTCTTGTCTTCAAACTCCCATATCTCGCGAACGGATTGGCCGAACCCAAAAATTCCTATTGTATCTGAAAGTAGAAACTCGCCCGATTACAACGGTGTGCGTATTTATTCCCTAGGCCATTCTGGTTAAGCGTTTGGAGCAGCAGAAGTTCGAAAAATTTGTTGTCTTGTCAACCATTTCTTAGCTTCATAGTCCCATATCTCGCGAACGGATTGACCGAACCCAAAAATTCCTATTTTAACTGAATGTAGAAACTCGCCCGATTACAACGGTATGTGTATTTTCTCCCTAGGCCATTCTGGTTAAGAGTTTGGAGCAGCAGAATTGCGAAAAATTTTTTGCCTTCTCAACCATTTCTTGGCTTCAAACTCCCATATCTCGCGAACGGATTGACCTAACCCAAAAATTCCTGTTGCGTCTGAAAGTAGAAACTCGCCCGATTACAACGGTATGTGTATTTTTTCCCTAGCCCATTCTGGTTAAGCGTTTGGTGCAGCAGAATTGCGAAAAATTTGTTGTCTTCTAAACCATTTCTTAGCTTCAAACTCCCATATCTCGCGAACGGATTGACTTAACCGAAAAATTCCTATTGCGTCTGAAAGTAGAAACTCGCCCGATTACAACGGTACGTGTATTTTCCCCCTAGGCCATTCTGGTTAAGCGATTGGAGCAGCAGAATTGCGAAAAATTTGTTGTCTTGTCAACCATTTCTTAGCTTCAAAGTCCCATATCTCGCGAACGGATTGACCTAACCCAAAACTTCCTGTTGCGTCTGAAAGTAGAAACTCGCCCGATTACAACGGTATGTGTATTTTTTCCCTAGGCCATTCTGGTTAAGCGTTTGGAGCAGCAGAATTGCGAAAAAATTTTTGCCTTCTCAACCATTTCTTGGCTTCAAACTCCCATATCTCGCGAACGGATTGACCTAACCCAAAAATTCCTTATGCATCTGAAAGTAGAAACTCGCCCGATTACAACGGTACGTGTATTTTCCCCCTAGGACATTCTGGTTAAGCGATTGGAGCAGCAGAAGTGCGAAAAATTTGTTGTCTTATCAACCATTTCTTAGCTTCAAAGTCCCATATCTCGCGAACGGATTGACCTAACCCAAAAATTCCTATTTCATTTGAATGTAGAAACTTGCCCGATTACAACGGTATGTGTATTTTTTCCCTAGGGCATTCTGGTTAAGCGTTTGGAGCAGCAAAATTGCGAAAAATTTTTTGCCTTCTCAACCATTTCTTGTCTTCAAACTCCCATATCTCGCGAACGGATTGACATAACCCAAAAATTCCTGATGCATCCGAAAGAAGAAACTCACCCGATTACAACGGTATGTGTATTTTTTCCCTAGGGCATTCTGGTTAAGCGTTTGGAGCAGCAAAATTGCGAAAAATTTCTTGCCTTCTCAACCATTTCTTGTCTTCAAACTCCCATATCTCGCGAACGGATTGACCTAACCCAAAAATTCCTTATGCATCTGAAAGAAGAAACTCGCCCGATTACGACGGTACGTGTATTTTTCCCCTAGGGCTTTCTGGTTAAGCGATTGGGGCAGCAGAAGTGCGAAAAATTTGTTGTCTTGTCAACCATTTCTTAGCTTCAAAGTACCATATCTCGCGAACGGATTGACAGAACCCAAAAATTCCTATTGTATCTGAATGTAGAAACTCGCCCGATTACAACGGTATGTGTATTTTTTCCCTAGGTCATTCAGGTTAAGCGTTTGGAGCAGCAGATTTGCGAAAAATTTGTTGTCTTCTCAACCATTTCTTAGCTTCAAACTCTCATATCTCGCGAACGGATTGAACTAACCCAAAAATTCCTATTGCATTTGAATGTAGAAATTCGCCCGATTACAAAGGTATGTGTATTTTTTCCCTAGGGCATTCTGGTTAAGCCTTTGGAGCAGCAAAATTGCAAAAAATTTTTTGCCTTCTCAACCATTTCTTGTCTTCAAACTCCCATATCTCGCGAACGGATTGACCT
This sequence comes from Ptiloglossa arizonensis, assembly GCF_051014685.1. NCBI lineage: Eukaryota > Metazoa > Arthropoda > Insecta > Hymenoptera > Colletidae > Ptiloglossa > Ptiloglossa arizonensis. Next base: position 88,778 of record NW_027478652.1, read on the forward strand.
AACCCAAAAATTCCTTATGCATCTGAAAGAAGAAACTCGCCCGATTACAACGGTACGTGTATGTTTCCCCGAGGGTATTCTGGTTAAGCGATTGGAGCAGCAGGAGTGCGAAAAATTTGTTGTCTTGTCAACCATTTCTTAGCTTCAAAGTCCCATATCTCGCGAACGGATTGACCGAACCCAAAAATTCCTATTTTAGCTGAATGTAGAAACTCGCCCGATTACAACGGTATGTGTATTTTCTCCCTAGGCCATTCTGGTTAAGAGTTTGGAGCAGCAGAATTGCGAAAAATTTTTTGCCTTCTCAACCATTTCTTGGCTTCAAACTCCCATATCTCGCGAACGGATTGACCTAACCCAAAAATTCCTGTTGCGTCTGAAAGTAGAAACTCGCCCGATTACAACGGTATGTGTATTTTTTCCCTAGCCCGTTCTGGTTAAGCGTCTGGTGCAGCCGAATTGCGAAAAATTTGTTGTCTTGTCAACCATTTCTTAGTTTCAAAGTCCCATATCTCGCGAACGGATTGACCTAACCCAAAAATTCCTGTTGCGTCTGAAAGTAGAAACTCGCCCGATTTCAACGGTATGTGTATTTTTTCCCTAGGCCATTCTGGTTAAGCGTTTGGAGCAGCAGAATTGCGAAAAATTTGTTGTCTTGTCAACCATTTCTTAGATTCAAACTCTCATATCTCGCGAACGGATTGACCTAACCCAAAAATTCCTATTGCATTCGAAAGTGGAAACTCGCCCGATTACAACGGTATGTGTATTTTTTCCCTAGGGCAATCTGGTTAAGCGTTTGGAGCAGCAGAATTGCGGAAAATCGTTTGCCTTCTCAACCATATCTTAGCTTCAAAGTCCCATATCTCGCGAACGGATTGACCGAACCCAAAAATTCCTACTGTATCTGAAAGTAGAAACTCGCCCGATTACAACGGTATGCGTATTTATTCCCTAGGCCATTCTGGTTAAGCGTTTGGAGCAGCAGAAGTGCGAAAAATTTGTTGTCTTGTCAACCATTTCTTAGCTTCAAAGTCCCATATCTCACGAACGGATTGACAGAACCCAAAAATTCCTTTTGTATCTGAATGTAGAAACTCGCCCGATTACAACGGTATGTGTATTTTTTCCCTAGGGCAATCTGGTTAAGCGTTTGGAGCAGCAAAATTGCGAAAAATCGTTTGCCTTCTCAACCATTTCTTAGCTTCAAACTCCCATATCTCGCGAACGGATTGACCTAACCCAAAAATTCCTGTTGCGTCTGAAAGTAGAAACTCGCCCGATTACAACGGTATGTGTATTTTTTCCCTAGCCCATTCTGGTTAAGCGTTTGGTGCAGCAGAATTGCGAAAAATTTGTTGTCTTCTAAACCATTTCTTAGCTTCAAACTCCCATATCTCGCGAACGGATTGACTTAACCGAAAAATTCCTATTGCGTCTGAAAGTAGAAACTCGCCCGATTACAACGGTACGTGTATTTTTCCCCTAGGCCATTCTGGTTAAGCGATTGGAGCAGCAGAATTGCGAAAAATTTGTTGTCTTGTCAACCATTTCTTAGCTTCAAAGTCCCATATCTCGCGAACGGATTGACCTAACCCAAAACTTCCTGTTGCGTCTGAAAGTAGAAACTCGCCCGATTACAACGGTATGTGTATTTTTTCCCTAGGCCATTCTGGTTAAGCGTTTGGAGCAGCAGAATTGCGAAAAAATTTTTGCCTTCTCAACCATTTCTTGGCTTCAAACTCCCATATCTCGCGAACGGATTGACCTAACCCAAAAATTCCTTATGCATCTGAAAGTAGAAACTCGCCCGATTACAACGGTACGTGTATTTTCCCCCTAGGACATTCTGGTTAAGCGATTGGAGCAGCAGAAGTGCGAAAAATTTGTTGTCTTATCAACCATTTCTTAGCTTCAAAGTCCCATATCTCGCGAACGGATTGACCTAACCCAAAAATTCCTATTTCATTTGAATGTAGAAACTTGCCCGATTACAACGGTATGTGTATTTTTTCCCTAGGGCATTCTGGTTAAGCGTTTGGAGCAGCAAAATTGCGAAAAATTTTTTGCCTTCTCAACCATTTCTTGTCTTCAAACTCCCATATCTCGCGAACGGATTGACATAACCCAAAAATTCCTTATGCATCCGAAAGAAGAAACTCACCCGATTACAACGGTATGTGTATTTTTTCCCTAGGGCATTCTGGTTAAGCGTTTGGAGCAGCAAAATTGCGAAAAATTTCTTGCCTTCTCAACCATTTCTTGTCTTCAAACTCCCATATCTCGCGAACGGATTGACCTAACCCAAAAATTCCTTATGCATCTGAAAGAAGAAACTCGCCCGATTACGACGGTACGTGTATTTTTCCCCTAGGGCATTCTGGTTAAGCGATTGGGGCAGCAGAAGTGCGAAAAATTTGTTGTCTTGTCAACCATTTCTTAGCTTCAAAGTACCATATCTCGCGAACGGATTGACAGAACCCAAAAATTCCTATTGTATCTGAATGTAGAAACTCGCCCGATTACAACGGTATGGGTATTTTTTCCCTAGGTCATTCTGGTTAAGCGTTTGGAGCAGCAGATTTGCGAAAAATTTGTTGTCTTCTCAACCATTTCTTAGCTTCAAACTCTCATATCTCGCGAACGGATTGAACTAACCCAAAAATTCCTATTGCATTTGAATGTAGAAATTCGCCCGATTACAAAGGTATGTGTATTTTTTCCCTAGGGCATTCTGGTTAAGCCTTTGGAGCAGCAAAATTGCAAAAAATTTTTTGCCTTCTCAACCATTTCTTGTCTTCAAACTCCCATATCTCGCGAACGGATTGACCTAACCCAAAAATTCCTTATGCATCTGAAAGAAGAAACTCGCCCGATTACAACGGTACGTGTATGTTTCCCCGAGGGTATTCTGGTTAAGCGATTGGAGCAGCAGGAGTGCGAAAAATTTGTTGTCTTGTCAACCATTTCTTAGCTTCAAAGTCCCATATCTCGCGAACGGATTGACCGAACCCAAAAATTCCTATTTTAGCTGAATGTAGAAACTCGCCCGATTACAACGGTATGTGTATTTTCTCCCTAGGCCATTCTGGTTAAGAGTTTGGAGCAGCAGAATTGCGAAAAATTTTTTGCCTTCTCAACCATTTCTTGGCTTCAAACTCCCATATCTCGCGAACGGATTGACCTAACCCAAAAATTCCTGTTGCGTCTGAAAGTAGAAACTCGCCCGATTACAACGGTATGTGTATTTTTTCCCTAGCCCGTTCTGGTTAAGCGTCTGGTGCAGCCGAATTGCGAAAAATTTGTTGTCTTGTCAACCATTTCTTAGTTTCAAAGTCCCATATCTCGCGAACGGATTGACCTAACCCAAAAATTCCTGTTGCGTCTGAAAGTAGAAACTCGCCCGATTTCAACGGTATGTGTATTTTTTCCCTAGGCCATTCTGGTTAAGCGTTTGGAGCAGCAGAATTGCGAAAAATTTGTTGTCTTGTCAACCATTTCTTAGATTCAAACTCTCATATCTCGCGAACGGATTGACCTAACCCAAAAATTCCTATTGCATTCGAAAGTGGAAACTCGCCCGATTACAACGGTATGTGTATTTTTTCCCTAGGGCATTCTGGTTAAGCGTTTGGAGCAGCAGAATTGCGGAAAATCGTTTGCCTTCTCAACCATATCTTAGCTTCAAAGTCCCATATCTCGCGAACGGATTGACCGAACCCAAAAATTCCTATTGTATCTGAAAGTAGAAACTCGCCCGATTACAACGGTATGCGTATTTTTCCCCTAGGCCATTCTGGTTAAGCGATTGGAGCAGCAGAATTGCGAAAAATTTGTTGTCTTGTCAACCATTTCTTAGCTTCAAAGTCCCATATCTCGCGAACGGATTGACCTAACCCAAAACTTCCTGTTGCGTCTGAAAGTAGAAACTCGCCCGATTACAACGGTATGTGTATTTTTTCCCTAGGCCATTCTGGTTAAGCGTTTGGAGCAGCAGAATTGCGAAAAAATTTTTGCCTTCTCAACCATTTCTTGGCTTCAAACTCCCATATCTCGCGAACGGATTGACCTAACCCAAAAATTCCTTATGCATCTGAAAGTAGAAACTCGCCCGATTACAACGGTACGTGTATTTTCCCCCTAGGACATTCTGGTTAAGCGATTGGAGCAGCAGAAGTGCGAAAAATTTGTTGTCTTATCAACCATTTCTTAGCTTCAAAGTCCCATATCTCGCGAACGGATTGACCTAACCCAAAAATTCCTATTTCATTTGAATGTAGAAACTTGCCCGATTACAACGGTATGTGTATTTTTTCCCTAGGGCATTCTGGTTAAGCGTTTGGAGCAGCAAAATTCCGACAAATTTTTTGCCTTCTCAACCATTTCTTGTCTTCAAACTCCCATATCTCGCGAACGGATTGACATAACCCAAAAATTCCTTATGCATCCGAAAGAAGGAACTCACCCGATTACAACGGTATGTGTATTTTTTCCCTAGGGCATTCTGGTTAAGCGTTTGGAGCAGCAAAATTGCGAAAAATTTCTTGCCTTCTCAACCATTTCTTGTCTTCAAACTCCCATATCTCGCGAACGGATTGACCTAACCCAAAAATTCCTTATGCATCTGAAAGAAGAAACTCGCCCGATTACGACGGTACGTGTATTTTTCCCCTAGGGCATTCTGGTTAAGCGATTGGGGCAGCAGAAGTGCGAAAAATTTGTTGTCTTGTCAACCATTTCTTAGCTTCAAAGTACCATATCTCGCGAACGGATTGACAGAACCCAAAAATTCCTATTGTATCTGAATGTAGAAACTCGCCCGATTACAACGGTATGGGTATTTTTTCCCTAGGTCATTCTGGTTAAGCGTTTGGAGCAGCAGATTTGCGAAAAATTTGTTGTCTTCTCAACCATTTCTTAGCTTCAAACTCTCATATCTCGCGAACGGATTGAACTAACCCAAAAATTCCTATTGCATTTGAATGTAGAAATTCGCCCGATTACAAAGGTATGTGTATTTTTTCCCTAGGGCATTCTGGTTAAGCCTTTGGAGCAGCAAAATTGCAAAAAATTTTTTGCCTTCTCAACCATTTCTTGTCTTCAAACTCCCATATCTCGCGAACGGATTGACCTAACCCAAAAATTCCTTATGCATCTGAAAGAAGAAACTCGCCCGATTACAACGGTACGTGTATGTTTCCCCTAGGGTATTCTGGTTAAGCGATTGGAGCAGCAGGAGTGCGAAAAATTTGTTGTCTTGTCAACCATTTCTTAGCTTCAAAGTCCCATATCTCGCGAACGGATTGACCGAACCCAAAAATTCCTATTTTAGCTGAATGTAGAAACTCGCCCGATTACAACGGTATGTGTATTTTCTCCCTAGGCCATTCTGGTTAAGAGTTTGGAGCAGCAGAATTGCGAAAAATTTTTTGCCTTCTCAACCATTTCTTGGCTTCAAACTCCCATATCTCGCGAACGGATTGACCTAACCCAAAAATTCCTGTTGCGTCTGAAAGTAGAAACTCGCCCGATTACAACGGTATGTGTATTTTTTCCCTAGCCCGTTCTGGTTAAGCGTCTGGTGCAGCCGAATTGCGAAAAATTTGTTGTCTTGTCAACCATTTCTTAGCTTCAAAGTCCCATATCTCGCGAACGGATTGACCTAACCCAAAAATTCCTGTTGCGTCTGAAAGTAGAAACTCGCCCGATTTCAACGGTATGTGTATTTTTTCCCTAGGCCATTCTGGTTAAGCGTTTGGAGCAGCAGAATTGCGAAAAATTTGTTGTCTTGTCAACCATTTCTTAGATTCAAACTCTCATATCTCGCGAACGGATTGACCTAACCCAAAAATTCCTATTGCATTCGAAAGTGGAAACTCGCCCGATTACAACGGTATGTGTATTTTTTCCCTAGGGCATTCTGGTTAAGCGTTTGGAGCAGCAGAATTGCGGAAAATCGTTTGCCTTCTCAACCATATCTTAGCTTCAAAGTCCCATATCTCGCGAACGGATTGACCGAACCCAAAAATTCCTATTGTATCTGAAAGTAGAAACTCGCCCGATTACAACGGTATGCGTATTTATTCCCTAGGCCATTCTGGTTAAGCGTTTGGAGCAGCAGAAGTGCGAAAAATTTGTTGTCTTGTCAACCATTTCTTAGCTTCAAAGTCCCATATCTCACGAACGGATTGACAGAACCCAAAAATTCCTTTTGTATCTGAATGTAGAAACTCGCCCGATTACAACGGTATGTGTATTTTTTCCCTAGGGCAATCTGGTTAAGCGTTTGGAGCAGCAAAATTGCGAAAAATCGTTTGCCTTCTCAACCATTTCTTAGCTTCAAACTCCCATATCTCGCGAACGGATTGACCGAACCCAAAAATTCCTTATTCATCTGAAAGAAGAAACTCGCCCGATTACAACGGTACGTGTATTTTTCCCCTAGGGCATTCTGGTTAAGCGATTGGAGCAGCAGGAGTGCGGAAAATTTGTTGTCTTGTCATCCATTTCTTAGCTTCAAAGTCCCATATCTCGCGAACGGATTGACCGAACCCAAAAATTCCTATTTTAGCTGAATGTAGAAACTCGACCGATTACAACGGTATGTGTATTTTCTCCCTAGGCCATTCTGGTTTAGCGTTTGGAGCAGCAGAAGTTCGAAAAATTTGTTGTCTTGTCAACCAGTTCTTAGCTTCAAAGTCCCATATCTCGCGAACGGATTGACCGAACCCAAAAATTCCTATTTTAACTGAATGTAGAAACTCGCCCGATCACAACGGTATGTGTATTTTATCCCTAGGCCATTCTGGTTAAGAGTTTGGAGCAGCAGAAATGCGAAAAATTTTTTGCCTTCTCAACCATTTCTTGGCTTCAAACTCCCATATCTCGCGAACGGATTGACCTAACCCAAAAATTCCTGTTGCGTCTGAAAGTAGAAACTCGCCCGATTACAACGGTATGTGTATTTTTTCCCTTGCCCCTTCTGGTTAAGCGTTTGGTGCAGCAGAATTGCGAAAAATTTGTTGTCTTCTAAACCATTTCTTAGCTTCAAACTCCCATATCTCGCGAACGGATTGACTTAACCGAAAAATTCCTATTGCGTCTGAAAGTAGAAACTCGCCCGATTACAACGGTACGTGTATTTTTCCCCTAGGCCATTCTGGTTAAGCGATTGGAGCAGCAGAATTGCGAAAAATTTGTTGTCTTCTAAACCATTTCTTAGCTTCAAAGTCTCATATCTCGCGAACGGATTGACCTAACCCAAAACTTCCTGTTGCGTCTGAAAGTAGAAACTCGCCCGATTACAACGGTATGTGTATTTTTTCCCTAGGCCATTCTGGTTAAGCGGTTGGAGCAGCAGAATTGCGAAAAAATTTTTGCCTTCTCAACCATTTCTTGTCTTCAAACTCCCATATCTCGCGAACGGATTGACCGAACCCAAAAATTCCTATTTTAGCTGAATGTAGAAACTCGCCCGATTACAACGGTATGTGTATTTTCTCCCTAGGCAATTCTGGTTAAGAGTTTGGTGCAGCAGAATTGCGAAAAATTTGTTGTATTGTCAACCATTTCTTAGTTTCAAACTCGCATATCTCGCGAACGGATTGACCTAACCCAAAAATTCCTTATGCATCTGAAAGTAGAAACTCGCCCGATTACAACGGTACGTGTATTTTTCCCCTAGGGCATTCTGGTTAAGCGATTGGAGCAGCAGAAGTGCGAGAAATTTGTTGTCTTGTCAACCATTTCTTAGCTTCAAAGTCCCATATCTCGCGAACAGATTAACCGAACCCAAAAATTCCTATTTTATCTGAAAGTAGAAACTCGCCCGATTACAACGGTATGCGTATTTATTCCCTAGGCCATTCTGGTTAAGCGTTTGGAGCAGCAGATTTGCGAAAAATTTGTTGTCTTCTGAACCATTTCTTAGATTCAAACTCTCATATCTCGCGAACGGATTGACCTAACCCAAAAATTCCTATTGCATTCGAAAGTGGAAACTCGCCCGATTACAACGGTATGTGTATTTTTTCCCTAGGGCATCCTGGTTAAGCGTTTGGGGCAGCAGAATTGCGAAATATCGTTTGCCTTCTCAACCATTTCTTAGCTTCAAAGTCCCATATCTCGCGAACGGATTGACCGAACCCAAAAATTCCTATTGTATCTGAAAGTAGAAACTCGCCCGATTACAACTGTATGCGTATTTATTCCCTAGGCCATTCTGGTTAAGCGTTTGGAGCAGCAGAAGTGCGAAAAATTTGTTGTCTTGTCAACCATTTCTTAGCTTCAAAGTCCCATATCTCAGGAACGGATTGACAGAAACCAAAAATTCCTTTTGTATCTGAATGTAGAAACTAGCCCGATTACAACGGTATGCGTATTTTTTTCCTAGGCCATTCAGGTTAAGCGTTTGGTGCAGCAGATTTGCGAAAAATTTGTTGTCTTCTCAACCATTTCTTAGCTTCAAACTCTCATATCTCGCGAACGGATTGACCTAACCCAAAAATTCCTATTGCATATGAATGTAGAAACTCTCCCGATTACAACGGTATGTGTATTTTTTCCCTAGGGCATTCTGGTTAAGCGTTTGGAGCAGCAAAATTGCGAAAAATTTTTTGCCTTCTCAACCATTTCTTGGCTTCAAACTCCCATATCTCGCGAACGGATTGACCTAACTCAAAAATTTCTGTTGCGTCTGAAAGTAGAAACTCGCCCGATTACAACGGTATGTGTATTTTTTCCCTAGCCCATTCTGGTTAAGCGTTTGGTGCAGCAGAATTGCGAAAAATTTGTTGTCTTCTAAACCATTTCTTAGCTTCAAACTCCCATATCTCGCGAACGGATTGACTTAACCCAAAAATTCCTTATGCATCTGAAAGTAGAAACTCTCCCGATTACAACGGTACGTGTATTTTTCCCCTAGGGCATTCTGCTTAAGCGATTGGAGCAGCAGAAGTGCGAAAAATTTGTTGTCTTGTCAACCATTTCTTAACTTCAAAGTCCCATATCTCGCGAACGGATTGACCTAACCCAAAAATTCCTTATGCATCTGAAAGAAGAAACTCGCCCGATTACAACGGTACGTGTATTTTTCCCCTAGGGCATTCTGGTTAAGCGGTTGGAGCAGCACAAGTGCGAAAAATTTGTTGTCTTGTCAACCATTTCTTAGCTTCAAAGTCCCATATCTCGGGAACGGATTGACCGAACCCAAAAATTCCTATTTTAACTGAATCTAGAGACTCGCCCGATTACAAAGGTATGTGTATTTTTTCCCTAGGCCATTCTGGTTAAGAGTTTGGAGCAGCAGAATTGCGAAAAATTTTTTGCCTTCTCAACCATTTCTTGGCTTCAAACTCCCATATCTCGCGAACGGATTGACCTAACCCAAAAATTCCTGTTGCGTCTGAAATTAGAAACTCGCCCGATTACAACGGTACGTGTATTTTTCCCCTAGGGCATTCTGGTTAAGCGATTGGAGCAGCAGAAGTGCGAGAAATTTGTTGTCTTGTCAACCATTTCTTAGCTTCAAAGTCCCATATCTCGCGAACGGATTAACCGAACCCAAAAATTCCTATTGTATCTGAAAGTAGAATCTCGCCCGATTACAACGGTATGCGTATTTATTCCCTAGGCCATTCTGGTTAAGCGTTTGGAGCTGCAGAATTGCGAAAAATTTTTTGCCTTCTCAACCATTTCTTGGCTTCAAACTCCCATATCTCGCGAACGGATTGACCTAACCCAAAAATTCCTGTTGCGTCTGAAAGTAGAAACTCGCCCGATAACAACGGTAGGTGTATTTTTTCCCTAGGCCATTCTGGTTAAGCGTTTGGAGCTGCAGAATTGCGAAAAATTTTTTGCCTTCTCAACCATTTCTTGGCTTCAAACTCCCATATCTCGCGAACGGATTGACCTAACCCAAAAATTCCTGTTGCGTCTGAAAGTAGAAACAAGCCCGATTACAACGGTATGTGTATTTTTTCCCTAGGCCATTCTGGTTAAGCGTTTGGAGCAGCAGAATTGCGAAAAATTTTTTGCCTTCTCAACCATTTCTTGGCTTCAAACTCCCATATCTCGCGAACGGATTGACCAAACCCAAAAATTCCTTCTGCGTCTGAAAGTAGACACTCGCCCGATTACAACGGTATGCGTATTTTTTCCCTAGGCCATTCTGGATAAGCGTTTGGAGCAGCAGATTTCGAAAAATTTGTTGTCTTCTCAACCATTTCTTAGCTTCAAACTCTCATATCTCGCGAACGGATTGTCCTAACCCAAAAATTCCTATTGCATTTGAAAGTAGAAACTCGCCCGATTACAACGGTACGTGTATTTTTCCCCTAGGGCATTCTGGTTAAGCGATTGGAGCAGCTGAGGAGCGAAAAATTTGTTGTCTTGCCGACCATATCTTAGCTTCAAAGTCCCATATCTCGCGAACGGATTGACCGAACCCAAAAATTCCTATTGTAACTGAAAGTAGAAACTCGCCCGATTACAACGGTATGTGTATTTTTTCCCTAGCCCATTCTGGTTAAGCGTTTGGAGAAGCAGAATTGCGAAAAATTTGTTGTCTTCTCAACCATTTCTTAGATTCAAAGTCCCATATCTCGCGAACCGATTGACCAAACACAAAAATTCCTTCTGCGTCTGAAAGTAGGAACTCGCCCGATTACATCGGTATGTGTATTTTTCCCCTACGGCATTCTGGTTAAGCGATTGGAGCAGCAGAAGTGCGAAAAATTTGTTGTCTTCTCAACCATTTCTTAGCTTCAATCTCTCATATCGCGCGAACGGATTGATCTAACCCAAAAATTCCTATTGAATTTGAAAGTAGAAACTCGCCCGATTACAACGGTATGTGTATTTTTTCCCTAGGCCATTCTGGTTTAGCGTTTGGAGCAGCAGAAATGCGAAAAATTTTTTGCCTTCTCAACCATTCCTTGGCTTCAAACTACCATATCTCGCGAACGGATTGACCTAACCCAAAAATTCCTGTTGCGTCTGAAAGAAGAAACTCGCCCGATTACAACGGTATGTGTATTTTTTCCCTAGGCCATTCTGGTTAAGCGTTTGGAGCTGCAGACTTGCGAAAAATTTTTTGCCTTCTCAACAATTTCTTGGCTTCAAACTCCCATATCTCGCGAGCGGATTGACCAAACCCAAAAATTCCTGATGCTTGTGAAAGTGGAAACTCTCCCGATTACATCGGTATGTGTATTTTTTCCCTAGCCCATTCTGGTTAAGCGTTTGGAGCAGCAGAATTGCGAAAAATTTGTTGTCCTCTCAACCATTTCTTAGTTTCAAAGTCCCATATCTCGCGAACCGATTGACCAAACCCAAAAGTTCCTGCTGCGTCTGAAAGTAGAAACTCGCCCGATTACAACGGTTTGCGTATTTTTTCCCTAGGCCATTCTGGTTAAGCGTTTGGAGCAGCAGATTGCGAAAAATTTGTTGTCTTCTCAACCATTTCTTAGCTTCAAACTCTCATATCTAGCGAACGGATTGTCCTAACCCAAAAATTCCTATTGCATTTGAAACTAGAAACTCGCCCGATTACAACGGTATGTGTATTTTTTTCCTAGCCCATTCTGGTTAAGCGTTTGGAGAAGCAGAATTGCGAAAAATTTGTTGTCTTCTCAACCATTTCTTAGCTTCAAAGTCCCATATCTCGCGAACCGATTGACCAAACACAAAAATTCCTTCTGCGTCTGAAAGTAGGAACTCGCCCGATTACAACGGTATGTGTATTTTTCCCCTACGGCATTCTGGTTAAGCGATTGGAGCAGCAGAAGTGCGAAAAATTTGTTGTCTTCTCGAACCATTTCTTATCTTCAAAGTCCCATATCTCGCGAACGGATTGACCTAACCCAAAAATTCCTGTTGCGTCTGAAAGTAGAAACTCGCCCGATTACAACGGTATGTGTATTTTTTCCCTAGGCCATTCTGGTTAAGCGTTTGGAGCAGCAGAAGTGCGAAAAATTTGTTGTCTTCTCAACCATTTCTTAGTTTCAAACTCCCATATCTCGCGAACGGATTGACCTAACCCAAAAATTCCTATTGCATCTGAAAGTAGAAACTCGCCCGATTACAACGGTACGTGTATTTTTCCCCTAGGCCATTCTGATTAAGCGTTTGGATCAGCAGAATTGCGAAAAATTTTATGCCTTCTCAACCATTTCTTGGCTTCAAACTCCCATATCTCGCGAGCGGATTGACCAAACCCAAAAATTCCTGATGCTTGTGAAAGTAGAAACTCTCCCGATTACAACGGTATGTGTATTTTTTCCCTAGCCCATTCTGGTTAAGCGTTTGGAGCAGCAGAATTGCGAAAAATTTGTTGTCTTCTCAACCATTTCTTAGCTTCAAAGTCCCATATCTCGCGAACGGATTGACCAAACCCAAAAATTCCTGCTGCGTCTGAAAGTAGAAACTCTCCCGATTACAACGGTATGTGTATTTTTCCCCTAGGGCATTCTGGTTAAGCGATTGGAGCAGCAGAAGTGCGAAAAATTTGTTGTCTTCTCAACCATTTCTTAGCTTCAAACTCTCATATCGCGCGAACGGATTGATCTAACCCAAAAATTCCTATTGAATTTGAAAGTAGAAACTCGCCCGGTTACAACGGTATGTGTATTTTTTCCCTAGGCCATTCTGGTTAAGCGTTTGGAGCAGCAGATTGCGAAAAATTTGTTGTCTTCTCAACCATTTCTTAGCTTCAAACTCTCATATCTCGCGAACGGATTGTCCTAACCCAAAAATTCCTATTGCATTTGAAAGTAGAAACTCGCCCGATTACAAAGGTACGTGTATTTTTCCCCTAGGGCATTCTGGTTAAGCGATTGGAGCAGCAGAGGAGCGAAAAATTTGTTGTCTTGCCAACCATATCTTAGCTTCAAAGTCCCATATCTCGCGAACGGATTGACCGAACCCAAAAATTCCTATTGAATTTGAAAGTAGAAACTCGCCCGATTACAACGGTACGTGTATTTTTCCCCTAGGGCATTCTGGTTAAGCGATTGGAGCAGCAGAAGAGCGAAAAATTTGTTGTCTTGTCAACCATATCTTAGCTTCAAAGTCCCTTATCTCGCGAACGGATTGACCGGACCCAAAAATTCCTATTGTAACTGAAAGTAGAAACTCGCACGATTACAACGGTATGTGTATTTTTTCCCTAGCCCATTCTGGTTAAGCGTTTGGAGCAGCAGAACTGCGAAAAATTTGTTGTCTTCTCAACCATTTCTTAGCTTCAATCTCTCATATCGCGCGAACGGATTGATCTAACCCAAAAATTTCTATTGAATTTGAAAGTAGAGACTCGCCCGATTACAACGGTATGTGTATTTTTTCCCTAGGCCATTCTGGTTTAGCGTTTGGAGCAGCAGAAATGCGAAAAATTTTTTGCCTTCTCAACCATTCCTTGGCTTCAAACTCCCATATCTCGCGAACGGATCGACCTAACCCAAAAATTCCTGCTGCGCCTGAAAGTAGAAACTCGCCCGATTACAACGGTATGTGTATTTTTTCCCTAGGCCATTCTGGTTAAGCGTTTGGAGCTGCAGAATTGCGAAAAATTTTTTGCCTTCTTAACCATTTCTTGGCTTCAAACTCCCATATCTCGCGAACGGATTGACCTAACCCAAACATTCCTGTTGCGTCTGAAAGAAGAAACTCGCCCGATTACAACGGTATGTGTATTTTTTCCCTAGGCCATTCTGGTTAAGCGTTTGGAGCAGCAGAAGTGCGAAAAATTTGTTGTCTTCTCATCCATTTCTTAGTTTCAAACTCCCATATCTCGCGAACGGATTGACATAACCCAAAAATTCCTATTGCATCTGAAAGTAGAAACTCGCCCGATTACAACGGTACGTGCATTTTTCCCCTAGGCCATTCTGGTTAAGCGTTTGGATCAGCAGAATTGCGAAAAATTTTATGCCTTCTCAACCATTTCTTGGCTTCAAACTCCCATATCTCGCGAGCGGATTGACCAAACCCAAAAATCCCTGATGCTTCTGAAAGTAGAAACTCTCCCGATTACAACGGTATGTGTATTTTTTCCCTAGCCCATTCTGGTTAAGCGTTTGGAGCAGCAGAATTGCGAAAAATTTGTTGTCTTCTCAACCATTTCTTAGCTTCAAAGTCCCATATCTCGCGAACGGATTGACCAAACCCAAAAATTCCTGCTGCGTCTGAAAGTAGAAACTCTCCCGATTACAACGGTATGTGTATTTTTACCCTAGGGCATTCTGGTTAAGCGATTGGAGCAGCAGAAGTGCGAAAAATTTGTTGTCTTCTCAACCATTTCTTAGCTTCAAGCTCTCATATCGCGCGAACGGATTGATCTAACCCAAAAATTCCTATTGAATTTGAAAGTAGAAACTCGCCCGATTACAACGGTATGTGTATTTTTTCCCTAGGCCATTCTGGTTAAGCGTTTGGAGCTGCAGAATTGCGAAAAATTTTTTGCCTTCTCAACCATTTCTTGGCTTCAAAGTCCCATATCTCGCGAACGGATTGACCAAACCCAAAAATTCCTGCTGCGTCTGAAAGTAGAAACTCTCCCGATTACAACGGTATGTGTATTTTTCCCCTGGGGCATTCTGGTTAAGCGATTGGAGCAGCAGAAGAGCGAAAAATTTGTTGTCTTGTCAACCATATCTTAGCTTCAAAGTCCCTTATCTCGCGAACGGATTGACCGAACCCAAAAATTCCTATTGTAACTGAAAGTAGAAACTCGCCCGATTACAAAGGTACGTGTATTTTTCCCCTAGGGCATTCTGGTTAAGCGATTGGAGCAGCAGAGGAGCGAAAAATTTGTTGTCTTGCCAACCATATCTTAGCTTCAAAGTCCCATATCTCGCGAACGGATTGACCGAACCCAAAAATTCCTATTGAATTTGAAAGTAGAAACTCGCCCGATTACAACGGTACGTGTATTTTTCCCCTAGGGCATTCTGGTTAAGCGATTGGAGCAGCAGAAGAGCGAAAAATTTGTTGTCTTGTCAACCATATCTTAGCTTCAAAGTCCCTTATCTCGCGAACGGATTGACCGAACCCAAAAATTCCTATTGTAACTGAAAGTAGAAACTCGCCCGATTACAACGGTATGTGTATTTTTTCCCTAGCCCATTCTGGTTAAGCGTTTGGAGCAGCAGAACTGCGAAAAATTTGTTGTCTTCTCAACCATATCTTAGCTTCAAAGTCCCTTATCTCGCAAACGGATTGACCGAACACAAAAATTCCTATTGTAACTGAAAGTAGAAACTCGCCCGACTACAACGGTATGTGTATTTTTTCCCTAGCCCATTCTGGTTAAGCGTTTGGAGCAGCAGAACTGCGAAAAATTTTTTGCCTTCTCAACCATTCCTTGGCTTCAAACTCCCATATCTCGCGAACGGATCGACCTAACCCAAAAATTCCTGCTGCGCCTGAAAGTAGAAACTCGCCCGATTACAACGGTATGTGTATTTTTTCCCTAGGCCATTCTGGTTAAGCGTTTGGAGCTGCAGAATTGCGAAAAATTTTTTGCCTTCTAAACCATTTCTTGGCTTCAAACTCCCATATCTCGCGAACAGATTGACCTAACCCAAAAATTCCTGTTGCGTCTGAAAGTAGAAACTCGCCCGATTACAACGGTATGTGTATTTTT
Organism: Ptiloglossa arizonensis; assembly: GCF_051014685.1. NCBI lineage: Eukaryota > Metazoa > Arthropoda > Insecta > Hymenoptera > Colletidae > Ptiloglossa > Ptiloglossa arizonensis. The sequence goes on from NW_027478652.1 coordinate 104,418, forward strand.
TCCCTAGGCCATTCTGGTTAAGCGTTTGGAGCAGCAGAAGTGCGAAAAATTTGTTGTCTTCTCAACCATTTCTTAGTTTCAAACTCCCATATCTCGCGAACGGATTGACCTAACCCAAAAATTCCTATTGCATCTGAAAGTAGAAACTCGCCCGATTACAACGGTACGTGTATTTTTCCCCTAGGCCATTCTGGTTAAGCGTTTGGATCAGCAGAATTGCGAAAAATTTTATGCCTTCTCAACCATTTCTTGGCTTCAAACTCCCATATCTCGCGAGCGGATTGACCAAACCCAAAAATTCCTGATGCTTGTGAAAGTAGAAACTCTCCCGATTACAACGGTATGTGTATTTTTTCCCTAGCCCATTCTGGTTAAGCGTTTGGAGCAGCAGAATTGCGAAAAATTTGTTGTCTTCTCAACCATTTCTTAGCTTCAAAGTCCCATATCTCGCGAACGGATTGACCAAACCCAAAAATTCCTGCTGCGTCTGAAAGTAGAAACTCTCCCGATTACAACGGTATGTGTATTTTTCCCCTACGGCATTCTGGTTAAGCGATTCGAGCAGCAGAAGTGCGAAAAATTTGTTGTCTTTTCAACCATTTCTTAGCTTCAATCTCTCATATCGCGCGAACGGATTGATCTAACCCAAAAATTCCTATTGAATTTGAAAGTAGAAACTCGCCCGATTACAACGGTATGTGTATTTTTTCCCTAGGCCATTCTGGTTTAGCGTTTGGAGCAGCAGAAATGCGAAAAATTTTTTGCCTTCTCAACCATTCCTTGGCTTCAAACTCACATATCTCGCGAACGGATCGACCTAACCCAAAAATTCCTGCTGCGCCTGAAAGTAGAAACTCGCCCGATTACAACGGTATGTGTATTTTTTCCCTAGGCCATTCTGGTTAAGCGTTTGGAGCTGCAGAATTGCGAAAAATTTTTTGCCTTCTCAACCATTTCTTGGCTTCAAACTCCCATATCTCGCGAACGGATTGACCTAACCCAAAAATTCCTGTTGCGTCTGAAAGTAGAAACTCGCCCGATTACAACGGTATGTGTATTTTTTCCCTAGGCCATTCTGGTTAAGCGTTTGGAGCAGCAGAAGTGCGAAAAATTTGTTGTCTTCTCAACCATTTCTTAGTTTCAAACTCCCATATCTCGCAAACGGATTGACCTAACCCAAAAATTCCTATTGCATCTGAAAGTAGAAACTCGCCCGATTACAACGGTATGTGTATTTTTTCCCTAGGTCATTCTGGTTAAGCGTTTGGAGCAGCAGAAGTGCGAAAAATTTGTTGTCTTCTCAACCATTTCTTAGTTTCAAACTCCCATATCTCGCGAACGGATTGACCTAACCCAAAAATTCCTGCTGCGTCTGAAAGTAGAAACTCTCCCGATTACAACGGTATGTGTATTTTTCCCCTACGGCATTCTGGTTAAGCGATTGGAGCAGCAGAAGTGCGAAAAATTTGTTGTCTTTTCAACCATTTCTTAGCTTCAATCTCTCATATCGCGCGAACGGATTGATCTAACCCAAAAATTCCTATTGAATTTGAAAGTAGAAACTCGCCCGATTACAACGGTATGTGTATTTTTTCCCTAGGCCATTCTGGTTTAGCGTTTGGAGCAGCAGAAATGCGAAAAATTTTTTGCCTTCTCAACCATTCCTTGGCTTCAAACTCACATATCTCGCGAACGGATCGACCTAACCCAAAAATTCCTGCTGCGCCTGAAAGTAGAAACTCGCCCGATTACAACGGTATGTGTATTTTTTCCCTAGGCCATTCTGGTTAAGCGTTTGGAGCTGCAGAATTGCGAAAAATTTTTTGCCTTCTCAACCATTTCTTGGCTTCAAACTCCCATATCTCGCGAACGGATTGACCTAACCCAAAAATTCCTGTTGCGTCTGAAAGTAGAAACTCGCCCGATTACAACGGTATGTGTATTTTTTCCCTAGGCCATTCTGGTTAAGCGTTTGGAGCAGCAGAAGTGCGAAAAATTTGTTGTCTTCTCAACCATTTCTTAGTTTCAAACTCCCATATCTCGCGAACGGATTGACCTAACCCAAAAATTCCTATTGCATCTGAAAGTAGAAACTCGCCCGATTACAACGGTACGTGTATTTTTCCCCTAGGCCATTCTGGTTAAGCGTTTGGATCAGCAGAATGGCGAAAAATTTTATGCCTTCTCAACCATTTCTTGGCTTCAAACTCCCATATCTCGCGAGCGGATTGACCAAACCCAAAAATTCCTGATGCTTGTGAAAGTAGAAACTCTCCCGATTACAACGGTATGTGTATTTTTTCCCTAGCCCATTCTGGTTAAGCGTTTTGAGCAGCAGAATTGCGAAAAATTTGTTGTCTTCTCAACCATTTCTTAGCTTCAAAGTCCCATATCTCGCGAACGGATTGACCAAACCCAAAAATTCCTGCTGCGTCTGAAAGTAGAAACTCTCCCGATTACAACGGTATGTGTATTTTTCCCCTAGGGCATTCTGGTTAAGCGATTGGAGCAGCAGAAGTGCGAAAAATTTGTTGTCTTCTCAACCATTTCTTAGCTTCAAACTCTCATATCGCGCGAACGGATTGATCTAACCCAAAAATTCCTATTGAATTTGAAAGTAGAAACTCGCCCGATTACAACGGTATGTGTATTTTTTCCCTAGGCCATTCTGGTTAAGCGTTTGGAGCTGCAGAATTGCGAAAAATTTTTTGCCTTCTCAACCATTTCTTGGCTTCAAACTCCCATATCTCGCGAACGGATTGACCTAACCTAAAAATTCCTGTTGCGTCTGAAAGTAGAAACTCGCCCGATTACAACGGTACGCGTATTTTTCCCCTAGGACATTCTGGTTAAGCGTTTGGATCAGCAGAATTGCGATAAATTTTATGCCTTCTCAACCATTTCTTGGCTTCAAACTCCCTTATCTCGCGAGCGGATTGACCAAACCCAAAAATTCCTGATGCTAGTGAAAGTAGAAACTCTTCCGATTACAACGGTATGTGTATTTTTTCCCTAGCCCATTCTGGTTAAGCGTTTGGAGCAGCAGAATTGCGAAAAATTTGTTGTCTTCTCAACCATTTCTTAGCTTCAAAGTCCCATATCTCGCGAACGGATTGACCAAACCCAAAAATTCCTGCTGCGTCTGAAAGCAGAAACTCTCCCGATTACAACGGTATGTGTATTTTTCCCCTAGGGCATTCTTGTTAAGCGATTGGAGCAGCAGAAGTGCGAAAAATTTGTTGTCTTCTCAACCATTTCTTAGCTTCAAACTCTCATATCGCGCGAACGGATTGATCTAACCCAAAAATTCCTATTGAATTTGAAAGTAGAAACTCGCCCGATTACAACGGTACGTGTATTTTTCCCTTAGGGCATTCTGGTTAAGCGATTGGAGCAGCAGAAGAGCGAAAAATTTGTTGTCTTGTCAACCATATCTTAGCTTCAAAGTCCCTTATCTCGCGAACGGATTGACCGAACCCAAAAATTCCTATTGTAACTTAAAGTAGAAACTCGCCCGATTACAACGGTATGTGTATTTTTTCCCTAGCCCATTCTGGTTAAGCGTTTGGAGCAGCAGAACTGCGAAAAATTTGTTGTTTTCTCAACCATTTCTTAGCTTCAAAGTCCCATATCTCGCGAACGGATTGACCAAACCCAAAAATTCCTGCTGCGTCTGAAAGTAGAATCTCGCCCGATTACAACGGTGTGCGTATTTTTTTCCTAGGCCATTCTGGTTAAGCGTTTGGAGAAGCAGAATTGCGAAAAATTTGTTGTCTTCTCAACCATTTCTTAGTTTCAAAGTCCCATATCTCGCGAACCGATTGACCAAACCCAAAAGTTCCTGCTGCGTCTGAAAGTAGGAACTCGCCCGATTACAACGGTATGTGTATTTTTCCCCTACGGCATTCTGGTTAAGCGATTGGAGCAGCAGAAGTGCGAAAAATTTGTTGTCTTCTCAACCATTTCTTAGCTTCAATCTCTCATATCGCGCGAACGGATTGACCTAACCCAGAAATTCCTATTGAATTTGAAAGTAGGAACTCGCCCGATTACAACGGTATGTGTATTTTTTCCCTAGGCAATTCTGGTTAAGCGTTTGGAGCAGCAGAATTGCGAAAAATTTTTTGCCTTCTCAACCATTCCTTGGCTTCAAACTCCCATATCTCGCGAACGGATTGACCTAACCCAAAAATTCCTGTTGCGTCTGAAAGTAGAAACACGCCCGATTCCAACGGTATGTGTATTTTTTCCCTAGGACATTCTGGTTAAGCGATTGGAGCAGCAGAAGTGCGAAAAATTTGTTGTCTTCTCAACCATTTCTTAGCTTCAATCTCTCATATCGCGCGAACGGATTGATCTAACCCAAAAATTCCTATTGAATTTGAAAGTAGAAACTCGCCCGATTACAACGGTATGTGTATTTTTTCCCTAGGCCATTCTGGTTAAGCGTTTGGAGCAGCAGAATTGCCAAAAATTTTTTGCCTTCTCAACCATTCCTTGGCTTCAAACTCCCATATCTCGCGAACGGATTGACCTAACCCAAAAATTCCTGTTGCGTCTGAAAGTAGAAACTCGCCCGATTACAACGGTATGTGTATTTTTTCCCTAGGCCATTCTGGTTAAGCGTTTGGAGCAGCAGAAGTGCGGAAAATTTGTTGTCTTCTCAACCATTTCTTAGTTTCAAACTCCCATATCTCGCGAACGGATTGACCTAACCCAAAAATTCCTATTGCATCTGAAAGTAGAAACTCGCCCGATTACAACGGTATGTGTATTTTTCCCCTAGGCCATTCTGGTTAAGCATTTGGAGCAGCAGAATTGCGATAAATTTTTTGCCCTCTCAACCATTTCTTGGCTTCAAACTCCCATATCTCGCGAACGGATTGACCTAACCCAAAAATTCCTGTTGCGTCTGAAAGTAGAAACTCGCCCGATTACAACGGTATGTGTATTTTTTCCCTAGGCCATTCTGGTTAAGCGTTTGGAGCTGCGGAATTGCGAAAAATTTTTTGCCTTCTCAACCATTTCTTGGCTTCAAGCTACCATATCTCGCGAACGGATTGACCTAACCCAAAAATTCCTGTTTCTTGTCAAAGTAGAAACTCTCCCGATTACAACGGTACGTGTATTTTTCCCCTAGGCCATTCCGGTTAAGCGTTTGGATCAGCAGAATTGCGAAAAATTTTATGCCTTCTCAACCATTTCTTGGCTTCAAACTCCCATATCTCGCGAGCGGATTGACCAAACCCAAAAATTCCTGATGCTTGTGAAAGTAGAAACTCTCCCGATTGCAACGGTATGTGTATTTTTTCCCTAGCCCATTCTGGTTAAGGGTTTGGGGCAGCAGAATTGCGAAAAATTTGTTGTCTTCTCAACCATTTCTTAGCTTCAAAGTCCCATATCTCGCGAACGGATTGACCAAACCCAAAAATTCCTGCTGCGTCTGAAAGTAGAAACTCTCCCGATTACAACGGTATGTGTATTTTTCCCCTAGGGCATTCTGGTTAAGCGATTGGAGCAGCAGAAGTGCGAAAAATTTGTTGTCTTCTCAACCATTTCTTAGCTTCAAACTCTCATATCGCGCGAACGGATTGATCTAACCCAAAAATTCCTATTGAATTTGAAAGTAGAAACTCGCCCGATTACAACGGTATGAGTATTTTTTCCCTAGGCCATTCTGGTTAAGCGTTAGGAGCAGCAGAATTGCGAAAAATATTTTGCCTTCTCAACCATTCCTTGGCTTCAAACTCCCATATCTCGCGAACGGAATGACCTAACCCAAAAATTCCTGTTGCGCCTGAAAGTAGAAACTCGCCCGATTACAACGGTATGTGTATTTTTTCCCTAGGCCATTCTGGTTAAGCGTTTGGAGCAGCAAAATTGCGAAAAATTTTTTGCCTTCTCAAACATTTCTTGGCTTCAAACTCCCATATCTCGAGAGCGGATTGTCCAAACCCAAAAATTCGTGATGCTTGTGAAAGTAGAAACTCTCCCGATTACAACGGTATGTGTATTTTTTCCCTAGGCCATTCTGGTTAAGCGTTTGGAGCAGCAGAATTGCGAAAAATATTTTGCCTTCTCAACCATTCCTTGGCTTCAAACTCCCATATCTCGCGAACGGAATGACCAAACCCAAAAATTCCTGATGCTTGTGAAAGAAGAAACTCTCCCGATTACAACGGTATGTGTATTTTTTCCCTAGGCCATTCTGGTTAAGCGTTTGGAGCTGCAGAATTGCGAAAAATTTTTTGCCTTCTCAACCATATCTTGGCTTCAAGCTACCATATCTCGCGAACGGATTGACCTAACCCAAAAATTCCTGTTTCTTGTCAAAGTAGAAACTCTCCCGATTACAACGGTACGTGTATTTTTCCCCTAGGCCATTCCGGTTAAGCGTTTGGATCAGCAGAATTGCGAAAAATTTTATGCCTTCTCAACCATTTCTTGGCTTCAAACTCCCATATCTCGCGAGCGGATTGACCAAACCCAAAAATTCCTGATGCTTGTGAAAGTAGAAACTCTCCCGATTGCAACGGTATGTGTATTTTTTCCCTAGCCCATTCTGGTTAAGCGTTTGGGGCAGCAGAATTGCGAAAAATTTGTTGTCTTCTCAACCATTTCTTAGCTTCAAAGTCCCATATCTCGCGAACGGATTGACCAAACCCAAAAATTCCTGCTGCGTCTGAAAGTAGAAACTCTCCCGATTACAACGGTATGTGTATTTTTCCCCTAGGGCATTCTGGTTAAGCGATTGGAGCAGCAGAAGTGCGAAAAATTTGTTGTCTTCTCAACCATTTCTTAGCTTCAAACTCTCATATCGCGCGAACGGATTGATCTAACCCAAAAATTCCTATTGAATTTGAAAGTAGAAACTCGCCCGATTACAACGGTATGTGTATTTTTTCCCTAGGCCATTCTGGTTAAGCGTTTGGAGCTGCAGAATTGCGAAAAATTTTTTGCCTTCTCAACCATTTCTTGGCTTCAAACTACCATATCTCGCGAACGGATTGACCTAACCCAAAAATTCCTGTTGCGTCTGAAAGTAGAAACTCGCCCGATTACAACGGTACGTGTATTTTTCCCCTAGGCCATTCTGGTTAAGCGTTTGGATCAGCAGAATTGCGAAAAATTTTATGCCTTCTCAACCATTTCTTGGCTTCAAACTCCCATATCTCGCGAGCGGATTGACCAAACCCAAAAATTCCTGATGCTTGTGAAAGTAGAAACTCTCCCGATAACAACGGTATGTTTATTTTTTCCCTAGCCCATTCTGGTTAAGCGTTTGGATCAGCAGAATTGCGAAAAATTTTATGCCTTCTCAACCATTTCTTGGCTTCAAACTCCCATATCTCGCGAGCGGATTGACCAAACCCAAAAATTCCTGATGCTTGTGAAAGTAGAAACTCTCCCGATTACAACGGTATGTGTATTTTTTCCCTAGCCCATTCTGGTTAAGCGTTTGGAGCAGCAGAATTGCGAAAAATTTGTTGTCTTCTCAACCATTTCTTAGCTTCAAAGTCCCATATCTCGCGAACGGATTGACCAAACCCAAAAATTCCTGATGCTTGTGAAAGTAGAAACTCTCCCGATTACAACGGTATGTGTATTTTTTCCCTAGCCCATTCTGGTTAAGCGTTTGGAGCAGCAGAATTGCGAAAAATTTGTTGTCTTCTCAACCATTTCTTATCTTCAAAGTCCCATATCTCACGAACGGATTGACCGAACCCAAAAATTCCTATTGTAACTGAAAGTAGAAACTCTCCCGATTACAACGGTATGTGTATTTTTTCCCTAGCCCATTCTGGTTAAGCGTCTGGAGCAGCAGAATTGCGAAAAATTTGTTGTCTTCTCAACCATTTCTTGGCTTCAAACTCCCATATCTCGCGAACGGATTAACCAAACCCAAAAATTCCTGCTGCGTCTGAAAGTAGAAAATCTCCCGATTACAACGGTATGTGTATTTTTCCCCTAGGGCATTCTGGTTAAGCGATTGGAGCAGCAGAAGTGCGAAAAATTTGTTGTCTTCTCAACCATTTCTTAGCTTCAAACTCTCATATCGCGCGAACGGATTGATCTAACCCAAAAATTCCTATTGAATTTGAAAGTAGAAACTCGCCCGATTACAACGGTATGAGTATTTTTTCCCTAGGCCATTCTGGTTAAGCGTTAGGAGCAGCAGAATTGCGAAAAATATTTTGCCTTCTCAACCATTCCTTGGCTTCAAACTCCCATATATCGCGAACGGAATGACCTAACCCAAAAATTCGTGATGCTTGTGAAAGTAGAAACTCTCCCGATTACAACGGTATGTGTATTTTTTCCCTAGGCTATTCTGGTTAAGCGTTTGGAGCAGCAGAATTGCGAAAAATATTTTGCCTTCTCAACCATTCCTTGGCTTCAAACTCCCATATCTCGCGAACGGAATGACCTAACCCAAAAATTCCTGTTGCGCCTGAAAGTAGAAACTCGCCCGATTACAACGGTATGTGTATTTTTTCCCTAGGCCATTCTGGTTAAGCGTTTGGATCAGCAGAATTGCGAAAAATTTTATGCCTTCTCAACCATTTCTTGGCTTCAAACTCCCATATCTCGCGAGCGGATTGACCAAACCCAAAAATTCCTGATGCTTGTGAAAGTAGAAACTCTCCCGATTACAACGGTATGTGTATTTTTTCCCTAGCCCATTCTGGTTAAGCGTTTGGAGCAGCAGAATTGCGAAAAATTTGTTGTCTTCTCAACCATTTCTTAGCTTCAAAGTCCCATATCTCGCGAACGGATTGACCAAACCCAAAAATTCCTGATGCTTGTGAAAGTAGAAACTCTCCCGATTACAACGGTATGTGTATTTTTTCCCTAGCCCATTCTGGTTAAGCGTTTGGAGCAGCAGAATTGCGAAAAATTTGTTGTCTTCTTAACCATTTCTTATCTTCAAAGTCCCATATCTCACGAACGGATTGACCGAACCCAAAAATTCCTATTGTAACTGAAAGTAGAAACTCTCCCGATTACAACGGTATGTGTATTTTTTCCCTAGCCCATTCTGGTTAAGCGTCTGGAGCAGCAGAATTGCGAAAAATTTGTTGTCTTCTCAACCATTTCTTGGCTTCAAACTCCCATATCTCGCGAACGGATTAACCAAACCCAAAAATTCCTGCTGCGTCTGAAAGTAGAAAATCTCCCGATTACAACGGTATGTGTATTTTTCCCCTAGGGCATTCTGGTTAAGCGATTGGAGCAGCAGAATTGCGAAAAATATTTTGCCTTCTCAACCATTCCTTGGCTTCAAACTCCCATATCTCGCGAACGGAATGACCTAACCCAAAAATTCCTGTTGCGCCTGAAAGTAGAAACTCGCCCGATTACAACGGTATGTGTATTTTTTCCCTAGGCCATTCTGGTTAAGCGTTTGGAGCAGCAGAATTGCGAAAAATATTTTGCCTTCTCAACCATTCCTTGGCTTCAAACTCCCATATCTCGCGAACGGAATGACCTAACCCAAAAATTCCTGTTGCGCCTGAAAGTAGAAACTCGCCCGATTACAACGGTATGAGTATTTTTTCCCTAGGCCATTCTGGTTAAGCGTTAGGAGCAGCAGAATTGCGAAAAATATTTTGCCTTCTCAACCATTCCTTGGCTTCAAACTCCCATATCTCGCGAACGGAATGACCTAACCCAAAAATTCCTGTTGCGCCTGAAAGTAGAAACTCGCCCGATTACAACGGTATGAGTATTTTTTCCCTAGGCCATTCTGGTTAAGCGTTAGGAGCAGCAGAATTGCGAAAAATATTTTGCCTTCTCAACCATTCCTTGGCTTCAAACTCCCATATCTCGCGAACGGAATGACCTAACCCAAAAATTCCTGTTGCGTCTGAAAGTAGAAACTCGCCCGATTACAACGGTATGTGTATTTTTTCCCTAGGCCATTCTGGTTAAGCGTTTGAAGCAGCAGAAGTGCGGAAAATTTGTTGTCTTCTCAACCATTTCTTAGTTTCAAACTCCCATATCTCGCGAACGGATTGACCTAACCCAAAAATTCCTATTGCATCTGAAAGTAGAAACTCGCCCGATTACAACGGTATGTGTATTTTTCCCCTAGGCCATTCTGGTTAAGCATTTGGAGCAGCAGAATTGCGATAAATTTTTTGCCCTCTCAACCATTTCTTGGCTTCAAACTCCCATATCTCGCGAACGGATTGACCTAACCCAAAAATTCCTGTTGCGTCTGAAAGTAGAAACTCGCCCGATTACAACGGTATGTGTATTTTTTCCCTAGGCCATTCTGGTTAAGCGTTTGGAGCTGCAGAATTGCGAAAAATTTTTTGCCTTCTCAACCATTTCTTGGCTTCAAGCTACCATATCTCGCGAACGGATTGACCTAACCCAAAAATTCCTGTTTCTTGTCAAAGTAGAAACTCTCCCGATTACAACGGTACGTGTATTTTTCCCCTAGGCCATTCCGGTTAAGCGTTTGGATCAGCAGAATTGCGAAAAATTTTATGCCTTCTCAACCATTTCTTGGCTTCAAACTCCCATATCTCGCGAGCGGATTGACCAAACCCAAAAATTCCTGATGCTTGTGAAAGTAGAAACTCTCCCGATTGCAACGGTATGTGTATTTTTTCCCTAGCCCATTCTGGTTAAGCGTTTGGGGCAGCAGAATTGCGAAAAATTTGTTGTCTTCTCAACCATTTCTTAGCTTCAAAGTCCCATATCTCGCGAACGGATTGACCAAACCCAAAAATTCCTGCTGCGTCTGAAAGTAGAAACTCTCCCGATTACAACGGTATGTGTATTTTTCCCCTAGGGCATTCTGGTTAAGCGATTGGAGCAGCAGAAGTGCGAAAAATGTGTTGTCTTCTCAACCATTTCTTAGCTTCAAACTCTCATATCGCGCGAACGGATTGATCTAACCCAAAAATTCCTATTGAATTTGAAAGTAGAAACTCGCCCGATTACAACGGTATGAGTATTTTTTCCCTAGGCCATTCTGGTTAAGCGTTAGGAGCAGCAGAATTGCGAAAAATATTTTGCCTTCTCAACCATTCCTTGGCTTCAAACTCCCATATCTCGCGAACGGAATGACCTAACCCAAAAATTCCTGTTGCGCCTGAAAGTAGAAACTCGCCCGATTACAACGGTATGTGTATTTTTTCCCTAGGCCATTCTGGTTAAGCGTTTGGAGCAGCAAAATTGCGAAAAATTTTTTGCCTTCTCAAACATTTCTTGGCTTCAAACTCCCATATCTCGAGAGCGGATTGACCAAACCCAAAAATTCGTGATGCTTGTGAAAGTAGAAACTCTCCCGATTACAACGGTATGTCTATTTTTTCCCTAGGCCATTCTGGTTAAGCGTTTGGAGCAGCAGAATTGCGAAAAATATTTTGCCTTCTCAACCATTCCTTGGCTTCAAACTCCCATATCTCGCGAACGGAATGACCAAACCCAAAAATTCCTGATGCTTGTGAAAGAAGAAACTCTCCCGATTACAACGGTATGTGTATTTTTTCCCTAGGCCATTCTGGTTAAGCGTTTGGAGCTGCAGAATTGCGAAAAATTTTTTGCCTTCTCAACCATATCTTGGCTTCAAGCTACCATATCTCGCGAACGGATTGACCTAACCCAAAAATTCCTGTTTCTTGTCAAAGTAGAAACTCTCCCGATTACAACGGTACGTGTATTTTTCCCCTAGGCCATTCCGGTTAAGCGTTTGGATCAGCAGAATTGCGAAAAATTTTATGCCTTCTCAACCATTTCTTGGCTTCAAACTCCCATATCTCGCGAGCGGATTGACCAAACCAAAAAATTCCTGATGCTTGTGAAAGTAGAAACTCTCCCGATTGCAACGGTATGTGTATTTTTTCCCTAGCCCATTCTGGTTAAGCGTTTGGGGCAGCAGAATTGCGAAAAATTTGTTGTCTTCTCAACCATTTCTTAGCTTCAAAGTCCCATATCTCGCGAACGGATTGACCAAACCCAAAAATTCCTGCTGCGTCTGAAAGTAGAAACTCTCCCGATTACAACGGTATGTGTATTTTTCCCCTAGGGCATTCTGGTTAAGCGATTGGAGCAGCAGAAGTGCGAAAAATTTGTTGTCTTCTCAACCATTTCTTAGCTTCAAACTCTCATATCGCGCGAACGGATTGATCTAACCCAAAAATTCCTATTGAATTTGAAAGTAGAAACTCGCCCGATTACAACGGTATGTGTATTTTTTCCCTAGGCCATTCTGGTTAAGCGTTTGGAGCTGCAGAATTGCGAAAAATTTTTTGCCTTCTCAACCATTTCTTGGCTTCAAACTACCATATCTCGCGAACGGATTGACCTAACCCAAAAATTCCTGTTGCGTCTGAAAGTAGAAACTCGCCCGATTACAACGGTACGTGTATTTTTCCCCTAGGCCATTCTGGTTAAGCGTTTGGATCAGCAGAATTGCGAAAAATTTTATGCCTTCTCAACCATTTCTTGGCTTCAAACTCCCATATCTCGCGAGCGGATTGACCAAACCCAAAAATTCCTGATGCTTGTGAAAGTAGAAACTCTCCCGATAACAACGGTATGTTTATTTTTTCCCTAGCCCATTCTGGTTAAGCGTTTGGATCAGCAGAATTGCGAAAAATTTTATGCCTTCTCAACCATTTCTTGGCTTCAAACTCCCATATCTTGCGAGCGGATTGACCAAACCCAAAAATTCCTGATGCTTGTGAAAGTAGAAACTCTCCCGATTACAACGGTATGTGTATTTTTTCCCTAGCCCATTCTGGTTAAGCGTTTGGAGCAGCAGAATTGCGAAAAATTTGTTGTCTTCTCAACCATTTCTTAGCTTCAAAGTCCCATATCTCGCGAACGGATTGACCAAACCCAAAAATTCCTGATGCTTGTGAAAGTAGAAACTCTCCCGATTACAACGGTATGTGTATTTTTTCCCTAGCCCATTCTGGTTAAGCGTTTGGAGCAGCAGAATTGCGAAAAATTTGTTGTCTTCTCAACCATTTCTTATCTTCAAAGTCCCATATCTCACGAACGGATTGACCGAACCCAAAAATTCCTATTGTAACTGAAAGTAGAAACTCTCCCGATTACAACGGTATGTGTATTTTTTCCCTAGCCCATTCTGGTTAAGCGTCTGGAGCAGCAGAATTGCGAAAAATTTGTTGTCTTCTCAACCATTTCTTGGCTTCAAACTCCCATATCTCGCGAACGGATTAACCAAACCCAAAAATTCCTGCTGCGTCTGAAAGTAGAAAATCTCCCGATTACAACGGTATGTGTATTTTTCCCCTAGGGCATTCTGGTTAAGCGATTGGAGCAGCAGAAGTGCGAAAAATTTGTTGTCTTCTCAACCATTTCTTAGCTTCAAACTCTCATATCGCGCGAACGGATTGATCTAACCCAAAAATTCCTATTGAATTTGAAAGTAGAAACTCGCCCGATTACAACGGTATGAGTATTTTTTCCCTAGGCCATTCTGGTTAAGCGTTAGGAGCAGCAGAATTGCGAAAAATATTTTGCCTTCTCAACCATTCCTTGGCTTCAAACTCCCATATCTCGCGAACGGAATGACCTAACCCAAAAATTCCTGTTGCGCCTGAAAGTAGAAACTCGCCCGATTACAACGGTATGTGTATTTTTTCCCTAGGCCATTCTGGTTAAGCGTTTGGAGCAGCAAAATTGCGAAAAATTTTTTGCCTTCTCAAACATTTCTTGGCTTCAAACTCCCATATCTCGAGAGCGGATTGACCAAACCCAAAAATTCGTGATGCTTGTGAAAGTAGAAACTCTCCCGATTACAACGGTATGTGTATTTTTTCCCTAGGCCATTCTGGTTAAGCGTTTGGAGCAGCAGAATTGCGAAAAATATTTTGCCTTCTCAACCATTCCTTGGCTTCAAACTCCCATATCTCGCGAACGGAATGACCTAACCCAAAAATTCCTGTTGCGCCTGAAAGTAGAAACTCGCCCGATTACAACGGTATGAGTATTTTTTCCCTAGGCCATTCTGGTTAAGCGTTAGGAGCAGCAGAATTGCGAAAAATATTTTGCCTTCTCAACCATTCCTTGGCTTCAAACTCCCATATCTCGCGAACGGAATGACCTAACCCAAAAATTCCTGTTGCGCCTGAAAGTAGAAACTCGCCCGATTACAACGGTATGTGTATTTTTACCCTAGGCCATTCTGGTTAATCGTTTGGAGCAGCAAAATTGCGAAAAATTTTTTGCCTTCTCAAACATTTCTCGCCTTCAAACTCCCATATCTCGAGAGCGGATTGACCAAATCCAAAAATTCATGATGCTTGTGAAAGTAGAAACTCTCCCGATTACAACGGTATGTGTATTTTTTCCCTAGGCCATTCTGGTTAAGCGTGTGGAGCAGCAGAATTGCGAAAAATTTGTTGTCTTCTCAACCATTTCTTAGCTTCAAAGTCCCATATCTCGCGAACGGATTGACCAAACCCAAAAATTCCTTCTGCGTCTGAAAGTAGAAACTCGCCCGATTACAACGGTGTGCGTATTTTTTCCCTAGGCCATTCTGGTTAAGCGTTTGGAGCAGCAGGATTGCGAAAAATTTTTTGCCTTCTCAACCATTCCTCGGCTTCAAACTCCCATATCTCGCGAGCGGATTGACCAAACCCAAAAATTCCTGATGCGTGTGAAAGTAGAAACTCTCCCGATTATAACGGTATGTGTATTTTTTCCCTAGCCCATTCTGGTTAAGCGTTTGGATCAGCAGAATTGCGAAAAATTTTATGCCTTCTCAACCATTTCTTGGCTTCAAACTCCCATATCTCGCGAGCGGATTGACCAAACCCAAAAATTCCTGATGCTTGTGAAAGTAGAAACTCTCCCGATTACAACGGTATGTGTATTTTTTCCCTAGCCCATTCTGGTTAAGCGTTTGGAGCAGCAGAATTGCGAAAAATTTGTTGTCTTCTCAACCATTTCTTAGCTTCAAAGTCCCATATCTCGCGAACGGATTGACCAAACCCAAAAATTCCTGATGCTTGTGAAAGTAGAAACTCTCCCGATTACAACGGTATGTGTATTTTTTCCCTAGCCCATTCTGGTTAAGCGTTTGGAGCAGCAGAATTGCGAAAAATTTGTTGTCTTCTCAACCATTTCTTATCTTCAAAGTCCCATATCTCGCGAACGGATTGACCGAACCCAAAAATTCCTATTGTAACTGAAAGTAGAAACTCTCCCGATTACAACGGTATGTGTATTTTTTCCCTAGCCCATTCTGGTTAAGCGTCTGGAGCAGCAGAATTGCGAAAAATTTGTTGTCTTCTCAACCATTTCTTGGCTTCAAACTCCCATATCTCGCGAACGGATTGACTTAACCCAAAAATTCCTGTTGCGTCTGAAAGTAGAAACTCGCCCGATTACAACGGTATGTGTATTTTTTCCCTAGGCCATTCTGGTTAAGCGTTTGGAGCAG
The DNA here is from genome assembly GCF_051014685.1 of Ptiloglossa arizonensis. Classification (NCBI taxonomy): domain Eukaryota; kingdom Metazoa; phylum Arthropoda; class Insecta; order Hymenoptera; family Colletidae; genus Ptiloglossa; species Ptiloglossa arizonensis. The sequence continues at coordinate 119,851 of NW_027478652.1, forward strand.
CAGAATTGCGAAAAATTTGTTGTCTTCTCAACCATTTCTTAGTTTCAAACTCCCATATCTCGCGAACGGATTGACCAAACCCAAAAATTCCTGTTGCGTCTGAAAGTAGAAACTCGCCCGATTACAACGGTGTGCGTATTTTTTCCCTAGGCCATTCTGGTTAAGCGTTTGGAGCAGCAGAATTGCGAAAAATTTGTTGTCTTCTCAACCATTTCTTAGCTTCAAAGTCCCATATCTCGCGAACGGATTAACTAAACCCAAAAATTCCTGCTGCGTCTGAAAGTAGAAAATCTCCCGATTACAACGGTATGTGTATTTTTCCCCTAGGGCATTCTGGTTAAGCGTTTGGAGCAGCAGAATTGCGAAAAATTTTTTGCCTTCTCAAACATTTCTCGCCTTCAAACTCCCATATCTCGAGAGCGGATTGACCAAATCCAAAAATTCCTGATGCTTGTGAAAGTAGAAACTCTCCCGATTACAACGGTATGTGTATTTTTTCCCTAGGCCATTCTGGTTAAGCGTGTGGAGCAGCAGAATTGCGAAAAATTTGTTGTCTTCTCAACCATTTCTTAGCTTCAAAGTCCCATATCTCGCGAACGGGTTGACCAAACCCAAAAATTCCTTCTGCGTCTGAAAGTAGAAACTCGCCCGATTACAACGGTGTGCGTATTTTTTCCCTAGGCCATTCTGGTTAAGCGTTTGGAGCAGCAGGATTGCGAAAAATTTTTTGCCTTCTCAACCATTCCTCGGCTTCAAACTCCCATATCTCGCGAGCGGATTGACCAAACCCAAAAATTCCTGATGCTTGTGAAAGTAGAAACTCTCCCGATTACAACGGTATGTGTATTTTTTCCCTAGCCCATTCTGGTTAAGCGTTTGGATCAGCAGAATTGCGAAAAATTTTATGCCTTCTCAACCATTTCTTGGCTTCAAACTCCCATATCTCGCGAGCGGATTGACCAAACCCAAAAATTCCTGATGCTTGTGAAAGTAGAAACTCTCCCGATTACAACGGTATGTGTATTTTTTCCCTAGCCCATTCTGGTTAAGCGTTTGGATCAGCAGAATTGCGAAAAATTTTATGCCTTCTCAACCATTTCTTGGCTTCAAACTCCCATATCTCGCGAGCGGATTGACCAAACCCAAAAATTCCTGATGCTTGTGAAAGTAGAAACTCTCCCGATTACAACGGTATGTGTATTTTTTCCCTAGCCCATTCTGGTTAAGCGTTTGGAGCAGCAGAATTGCGAAAAATTTGTTGTCTTCTCAACCATTTCTTAGCTTCAAAGTCCCATATCTCGCGAACGGATTGACCAAACCCAAAAATTCCTGATGCTTGTGAAAGTAGAAACTCTCCCGATTACAACGGTATGTGTATTTTTTCCCTAGCCCATTCTGGTTAAGCGTTTGGAGCAGCAGAATTGCGAAAAATTTGTTGTCTTCTCAACCATTTCTTATCTTCAAAGTCCCATATCTCGCGAACGGATTGACCGAACCCAAAAATTCCTATTGTAACTGAAAGTAGAAACTCTCCCGATTACAACGGTATGTGTATTTTTTCCCTAGCCCATTCTGGTTAAGCGTCTGGAGCAGCAGAATTGCGAAAAATTTGTTGTCTTCTCAACCATTTCTTGGCTTCAAACTCCCATATCTCGCGAACGGATTGACTTAACCCAAAAATTCCTGTTGCGTCTGAAAGTAGAAACTCGCCCGATTACAACGGTATGTGTATTTTTTCCCTAGGCCATTCTGGTTAAGCGTTTGGAGCAGCAGAATTGCGAAAAATTTGTTGTCTTCTCAACCATTTCTTAGTTTCAAACTCCCATATCTCGCGAACGGATTGACCAAACCCAAAAATTCCTGTTGCGTCTGAAAGTAGAAACTCGCCCGATTACAACGGTGTGCGTATTTTTTCCCTAGGCCATTCTGGTTAAGCGTTTGGAGCAGCAGAATTGCGAAAAATTTGTTGTCTTCTCAACCATTTCTTAGCTTCAAAGTCCCATATCTCGCGAACGGATTAACTAAACCCAAAAATTCCTGCTGCGTCTGAAAGTAGAAAATCTCCCGATTACAACGGTATGTGTATTTTTCCCCTAGGGCATTCTGGTTAAGCGTTTGGAGCAGCAGAATTGCGAAAAATTTTTTGCCTTCTCAAACATTTCTCGCCTTCAAACTCCCATATCTCGAGAGCGGATTGACCAAATCCAAAAATTCCTGATGCTTGTGAAAGTAGAAACTCTCCCGATTACAACGGTATGTGTATTTTTTCCCTAGGCCATTCTGGTTAAGCGTGTGGAGCAGCAGAATTGCGAAAAATTTGTTGTCTTCTCAACCATTTCTTAGCTTCAAAGTCCCATATCTCGCGAACGGGTTGACCAAACCCAAAAATTCCTTCTGCGTCTGAAAGTAGAAACTCGCCCGATTACAACGGTGTGCGTATTTTTTCCCTAGGCCATTCTGGTTAAGCGTTTGGAGCAGCAGGATTGCGAAAAATTTTTTGCCTTCTCAACCATTCCTCGGCTTCAAACTCCCATATCTCGCGAGCGGATTGACCAAACCCAAAAATTCCTGATGCTTGTGAAAGTAGAAACTCTCCCGATTACAACGGTATGTGTATTTTTTCCCTAGCCCATTCTGGTTAAGCGTTTGGATCAGCAGAATTGCGAAAAATTTTATGCCTTCTCAACCATTTCTTGGCTTCAAACTCCCATATCTCGCGAGCGGATTGACCAAACCCAAAAATTCCTGATGCTTGTGAAAGTAGAAACTCTCCCGATTACAACGGTATGTGTATTTTTTCCCTAGCCCATTCTGGTTAAGCGTTTGGAGCAGCAGAATTGCGAAAAATTTGTTGTCTTTTCAACCATTTCTTAGCTTCAAAGTCCCATATCTCGCGAACGGATTGACCAAACCCAAAAATTCCTGATGCTTGTGAAAGTAGAAACTCTCCCGATTACAACGGTATGTGTATTTTTTCCCTAGCCCATTCTGGTTAAGCGTTTGGAGCAGCAGAATTGCGAAAAATTTGTTGTCTTCTCAACCATTTCTTATCTTCAAAGTCCCATATCTCGCGAACGGATTGACCGAACCCAAAAATTCCTATTGTAACTGAAAGTAGAAACTCTCCCGATTACAACGGTATGTGTATTTTTTCCCTAGCCCATTCTGGTTAAGCGTCTGGAGCAGCAGAATTGCGAAAAATTTGTTGTCTTCTCAACCATTTCTTGGCTTCAAACTCCCATATCTCGCGAACGGATTGACTTAACCCAAAAATTCCTGTTGCGTCTGAAAGTAGAAACTCGCCCGATTACAACGGTATGTGTATTTTTTCCCTAGGCCATTCTGGTTAAGCGTTTGGAGCTGCAGAATTGCGAAAAATTTTTTGCCTTCTCAACCATATCTTGGCTTCAAGCTACCATATCTCGCGAACGGATTGACCTAACCCAAAAATTCCTGTTTCTTGTCAAAGTAGAAACTCTCCCGATTACAACGGTACGTGTATTTTTCCCCTAGGCCATTCCGGTTAAGCGTTTGGATCAGCAGAATTGCGAAAAATTTTATGCCTTCTCAACCATTTCTTGGCTTCAAACTCCCATATCTCGCGAGCGGATTGACCAAACCAAAAAATTCCTGATGCTTGTGAAAGTAGAAACTCTCCCGATTGCAACGGTATGTGTATTTTTTCCCTAGCCCATTCTGGTTAAGCGTTTGGGGCAGCAGAATTGCGAAAAATTTGTTGTCTTCTCAACCATTTCTTAGCTTCAAAGTCCCATATCTCGCGAACGGATTGACCAAACCCAAAAATTCCTGCTGCGTCTGAAAGTAGAAACTCTCCCGATTACAACGGTATGTGTATTTTTCCCCTAGGGCATTCTGGTTAAGCGATTGGAGCAGCAGAAGTGCGAAAAATTTGTTGTCTTCTCAACCATTTCTTAGCTTCAAACTCTCATATCGCGCGAACGGATTGATCTAACCCAAAAATTCCTATTGAATTTGAAAGTAGAAACTCGCCCGATTACAACGGTATGTGTATTTTTTCCCTAGGCCATTCTGGTTAAGCGTTTGGAGCTGCAGAATTGCGAAAAATTTTTTGCCTTCTCAACCATTTCTTGGCTTCAAACTACCATATCTCGCGAACGGATTGACCTAACCCAAAAATTCCTGTTGCGTCTGAAAGTAGAAACTCGCCCGATTACAACGGTACGTGTATTTTTCCCCTAGGCCATTCTGGTTAAGCGTTTGGATCAGCAGAATTGCGAAAAATTTTATGCCTTCTCAACCATTTCTTGGCTTCAAACTCCCATATCTCGCGAGCGGATTGACCAAACCCAAAAATTCCTGATGCTTGTGAAAGTAGAAACTCTCCCGATAACAACGGTATGTTTATTTTTTCCCTAGCCCATTCTGGTTAAGCGTTTGGATCAGCAGAATTGCGAAAAATTTTATGCCTTCTCAACCATTTCTTGGCTTCAAACTCCCATATCTCGCGAGCGGATTGACCAAACCCAAAAATTCCTGATGCTTGTGAAAGTAGAAACTCTCCCGATTACAACGGTATGTGTATTTTTTCCCTAGCCCATTCTGGTTAAGCGTTTGGAGCAGCAGAATTGCGAAAAATTTGTTGTCTTCTCAACCATTTCTTAGCTTCAAAGTCCCATATCTCGCGAACGGATTGACCAAACCCAAAAATTCCTGATGCTTGTGAAAGTAGAAACTCTCCCGATTACAACGGTATGTGTATTTTTTCCCTAGCCCATTCTGGTTAAGCGTTTGGAGCAGCAGAATTGCGAAAAATTTGTTGTCTTCTCAACCATTTCTTATCTTCAAAGTCCCATATCTCACGAACGGATTGACCGAACCCAAAAATTCCTATTGTAACTGAAAGTAGAAACTCTCCCGATTACAACGGTATGTGTATTTTTTCCCTAGCCCATTCTGGTTAAGCGTCTGGAGCAGCAGAATTGCGAAAAATTTGTTGTCTTCTCAACCATTTCTTGGCTTCAAACTCCCATATCTCGCGAACGGATTAACCAAACCCAAAAATTCCTGCTGCGTCTGAAAGTAGAAAATCTCCCGATTACAACGGTATGTGTATTTTTCCCCTAGGGCATTCTGGTTAAGCGATTGGAGCAGCAGAAGTGCGAAAAATTTGTTGTCTTCTCAACCATTTCTTAGCTTCAAACTCTCATATCGCGCGAACGGATTGATCTAACCCAAAAATTCCTATTGAATTTGAAAGTAGAAACTCGCCCGATTACAACGGTATGAGTATTTTTTCCCTAGGCCATTCTGGTTAAGCGTTAGGAGCAGCAGAATTGCGAAAAATATTTTGCCTTCTCAACCATTCCTTGGCTTCAAACTCCCATATCTCGCGAACGGAATGACCTAACCCAAAAATTCCTGTTGCGCCTGAAAGTAGAAACTCGCCCGATTACAACGGTATGTGTATTTTTTCCCTAGGCCATTCTGGTTAAGCGTTTGGAGCAGCAAAATTGCGAAAAATTTTTTGCCTTCTCAAACATTTCTTGGCTTCAAACTCCCATATCTCGAGAGCGGATTGACCAAACCCAAAAATTCGTGATGCTTGTGAAAGTAGAAACTCTCCCGATTACAACGGTATGTGTATTTTTTCCCTAGGCCATTCTGGTTAAGCGTTTGGAGCAGCAGAATTGCGAAAAATATTTTGCCTTCTCAACCATTCCTTGGCTTCAAACTCCCATATCTCGCGAACGGAATGACCTAACCCAAAAATTCCTGTTGCGCCTGAAAGTAGAAACTCGCCCGATTACAACGGTATGAGTATTTTTTCCCTAGGCCATTCTGGTTAAGCGTTAGGAGCAGCAGAATTGCGAAAAATATTTTGCCTTCTCAACCATTCCTTGGCTTCAAACTCCCATATCTCGCGAACGGAATGACCTAACCCAAAAATTCCTGTTGCGCCTGAAAGTAGAAACTCGCCCGATTACAACGGTATGTGTATTTTTACCCTAGGCCATTCTGGTTAATCGTTTGGAGCAGCAAAATTGCGAAAAATTTTTTGCCTTCTCAAACATTTCTCGCCTTCAAACTCCCATATCTCGAGAGCGGATTGACCAAATCCAAAAATTCATGATGCTTGTGAAAGTAGAAACTCTCCCGATTACAACGGTATGTGTATTTTTTCCCTAGGCCATTCTGGTTAAGCGTGTGGAGCAGCAGAATTGCGAAAAATTTGTTGTCTTCTCAACCATTTCTTAGCTTCAAAGTCCCATATCTCGCGAACGGATTGACCAAACCCAAAAATTCCTTCTGCGTCTGAAAGTAGAAACTCGCCCGATTACAACGGTGTGCGTATTTTTTCCCTAGGCCATTCTGGTTAAGCGTTTGGAGCAGCAGGATTGCGAAAAATTTTTTGCCTTCTCAACCATTCCTCGGCTTCAAACTCCCATATCTCGCGAGCGGATTGACCAAACCCAAAAATTCCTGATGCGTGTGAAAGTAGAAACTCTCCCGATTATAACGGTATGTGTATTTTTTCCCTAGCCCATTCTGGTTAAGCGTTTGGATCAGCAGAATTGCGAAAAATTTTATGCCTTCTCAACCATTTCTTGGCTTCAAACTCCCATATCTCGCGAGCGGATTGACCAAACCCAAAAATTCCTGATGCTTGTGAAAGTAGAAACTCTCCCGATTACAACGGTATGTGTATTTTTTCCCTAGCCCATTCTGGTTAAGCGTTTGGAGCAGCAGAATTGCGAAAAATTTGTTGTCTTCTCAACCATTTCTTAGCTTCAAAGTCCCATATCTCGCGAACGGATTGACCAAACCCAAAAATTCCTGATGCTTGTGAAAGTAGAAACTCTCCCGATTACAACGGTATGTGTATTTTTTCCCTAGCCCATTCTGGTTAAGCGTTTGGAGCAGCAGAATTGCGAAAAATTTGTTGTCTTCTCAACCATTTCTTATCTTCAAAGTCCCATATCTCGCGAACGGATTGACCGAACCCAAAAATTCCTATTGTAACTGAAAGTAGAAACTCTCCCGATTACAACGGTATGTGTATTTTTTCCCTAGCCCATTCTGGTTAAGCGTCTGGAGCAGCAGAATTGCGAAAAATTTGTTGTCTTCTCAACCATTTCTTGGCTTCAAACTCCCATATCTCGCGAACGGATTGACTTAACCCAAAAATTCCTGTTGCGTCTGAAAGTAGAAACTCGCCCGATTACAACGGTATGTGTATTTTTTCCCTAGGCCATTCTGGTTAAGCGTTTGGAGCAGCAGAATTGCGAAAAATTTGTTGTCTTCTCAACCATTTCTTAGTTTCAAACTCCCATATCTCGCGAACGGATTGACCAAACCCAAAAATTCCTGTTGCGTCTGAAAGTAGAAACTCGCCCGATTACAACGGTGTGCGTATTTTTTCCCTAGGCCATTCTGGTTAAGCGTTTGGAGCAGCAGAATTGCGAAAAATTTGTTGTCTTCTCAACCATTTCTTAGCTTCAAAGTCCCATATCTCGCGAACGGATTAACTAAACCCAAAAATTCCTGCTGCGTCTGAAAGTAGAAAATCTCCCGATTACAACGGTATGTGTATTTTTCCCCTAGGGCATTCTGGTTAAGCGTTTGGAGCAGCAGAATTGCGAAAAATTTTTTGCCTTCTCAAACATTTCTCGCCTTCAAACTCCCATATCTCGAGAGCGGATTGACCAAATCCAAAAATTCCTGATGCTTGTGAAAGTAGAAACTCTCCCGATTACAACGGTATGTGTATTTTTTCCCTAGGCCATTCTGGTTAAGCGTGTGGAGCAGCAGAATTGCGAAAAATTTGTTGTCTTCTCAACCATTTCTTAGCTTCAAAGTCCCATATCTCGCGAACGGGTTGACCAAACCCAAAAATTCCTTCTGCGTCTGAAAGTAGAAACTCGCCCGATTACAACGGTGTGCGTATTTTTTCCCTAGGCCATTCTGGTTAAGCGTTTGGAGCAGCAGGATTGCGAAAAATTTTTTGCCTTCTCAACCATTCCTCGGCTTCAAACTCCCATATCTCGCGAGCGGATTGACCAAACCCAAAAATTCCTGATGCTTGTGAAAGTAGAAACTCTCCCGATTACAACGGTATGTGTATTTTTTCCCTAGCCCATTCTGGTTAAGCGTTTGGATCAGCAGAATTGCGAAAAATTTTATGCCTTCTCAACCATTTCTTGGCTTCAAACTCCCATATCTCGCGAGCGGATTGACCAAACCCAAAAATTCCTGATGCTTGTGAAAGTAGAAACTCTCCCGATTACAACGGTATGTGTATTTTTTCCCTAGCCCATTCTGGTTAAGCGTTTGGAGCAGCAGAATTGCGAAAAATTTGTTGTCTTTTCAACCATTTCTTAGCTTCAAAGTCCCATATCTCGCGAACGGATTGACCAAACCCAAAAATTCCTGATGCTTGTGAAAGTAGAAACTCTCCCGATTACAACGGTATGTGTATTTTTTCCCTAGCCCATTCTGGTTAAGCGTTTGGAGCAGCAGAATTGCGAAAAATTTGTTGTCTTCTCAACCATTTCTTATCTTCAAAGTCCCATATCTCGCGAACGGATTGACCGAACCCAAAAATTCCTATTGTAACTGAAAGTAGAAACTCTCCCGATTACAACGGTATGTGTATTTTTTCCCTAGCCCATTCTGGTTAAGCGTCTGGAGCAGCAGAATTGCGAAAAATTTGTTGTCTTCTCAACCATTTCTTGGCTTCAAACTCCCATATCTCGCGAACGGATTGACTTAACCCAAAAATTCCTGTTGCGTCTGAAAGTAGAAACTCGCCCGATTACAACGGTATGTGTATTTTTTCCCTAGGCCATTCTGGTTAAGCGTTTGGAGCAGCAGAATTGCGAAAAATTTGTTGTCTTCTCAACCATTTCTTAGTTTCAAACTCCCATATCTCGCGAACGGATTGACCAAACCCAAAAATTCCTGTTGCGTCTGAAAGTAGAAACTCGCCCGATTACAACGGTGTGCGTATTTTTTCCCTAGGCCATTCTGGTTAAGCGTTTGGAGCAGCAGAATTGCGAAAAATTTGTTGTCTTCTCAACCATTTCTTAGCTTCAAAGTCCCATATCTCGCGAACGGATTAACCAAACCCAAAAATTCCTGCTGCGTCTGAAAGTAGAAAATCTCCCGATTACAACGGTATGTGTATTTTCCCCCTAGGGCATTCTGGTTAAGCGATTGGAGCAGCAGAAGTGCGAAAAATTTGTTGTCTTCTCAACCATTTCTTAGCTTCAAACTCTCATATCGCGCGAACGGATTGATCTAACCCAAAAATTCCTATTGAATTTGAAAGTAGAAACTCGCCCGATTACAACGGTATGAGTATTTTTTCCCTAGGCCATTCTGGTTAAGCGTTAGGAGCAGCAGAATTGCGAAAAATATTTTGCCTTCTCAACCATTCCTTGGCTTCAAACTCCCATATCTCGCGAACGGAATGACCTAACCCAAAAATTCCTGTTGCGCCTGAAAGTAGAAACTGGCCCGATTACAACGGTATGTGTATTTTTTCCCTAGGCCATTCTGGTTAAGCGTTTGGAGCAGCAGAATTGCGAAAAATTTTTTGCCTTCTCAAACATTTCTTGGCTTCAAACTTCCATATCTCGAGAGCGGATTGACCAAACGCAAAAATTCCTGATGCTTGTGAAAGTAGAAACTCTCCCGATTACAACGGTATGTGTATTTTTTCCCTAGGCCATTCTGGTTAAGCGTGTGGAGCAGCAGAATTGCGAAAAATTTGTTGTCTTCTCAACCATTTCTTAGCTTCAAAGTCCCATATCTCGCGAACGGGTTGACCAAACCCAAAAATTCCTTCTGCGTCTGAAAGTAGAAACTCGCCCGATTACAACGGTGTGCGTATTTTTTCCCTAGGCCATTCTGGTTAAGCGTTTGGAGCAGCAGGATTGCGAAAAATTTTTTGCCTTCTCAACCATTCCTCGGCTTCAAACTCCCATATCTCGCGAGCGGATTGACCAAACCCAAAAATTCCTGATGCTTGTGAAAGTAGAAACTCTCCCGATTACAACGGTATGTGTATTTTTTCCCTAGCCCATTCTGGTTAAGCGTTTGGATCAGCAGAATTGCGAAAAATTTTATGCCTTCTCAACCATTTCTTGGCTTCAAACTCCCATATCTCGCGAGCGGATTGACCAAACCCAAAAATTCCTGATGCTTGTGAAAGTAGAAACTCTCCCGATTACAACGGTATGTGTATTTTTTCCCTAGCCCATTCTGGTTAAGCGTTTGGAGCAGCAGAATTGCGAAAAATTTGTTGTCTTCTCAACCATTTCTTAGCTTCAAAGTCCCATATCTCGCGAACGGATTGACCAAACCCAAAAATTCCTGATGCTTGTGAAAGTAGAAACTCTCCCGATTACAACGGTATGTGTATTTTTTCCCTAGCCCATTCTGGTTAAGCGTTTGGAGCAGCAGAATTGCGAAAAATTTGTTGTCTTCTCAACCATTTCTTAGTTTCAAACTCCCATATCTCGCGAACGGATTGACCAAACCCAAAAATTCCTGTTGCGTCTGAAAGTAGAAACTCGCCCGATTACAACGGTGTGCGTATTTTTTCCCTAGGCCATTCTGGTTAAGCGTTTGGAGCAGCAGAATTGCGAAAAATTTGTTGTCTTCTCAACCATTTCTTAGCTTCAAAGTCCCATATCTCGCGAACGGATTAACCAAACCCAAAAATTCCTGCTGCGTCTGAAAGTAGAAAATCTCCCGATTACAACGGTATGTGTATTTTCCCCCTAGGGCATTCTGGTTAAGCGATTGGAGCAGCAGAAGTGCGAAAAATTTGTTGTCTTCTCAACCATTTCTTAGCTTCAAACTCTCATATCGCGCGAACGGATTGATCTAACCCAAAAATTCCTATTGAATTTGAAAGTAGAAACTCGCCCGATTACAACGGTATGAGTATTTTTTCCCTAGGCCATTCTGGTTAAGCGTTAGGAGCAGCAGAATTGCGAAAAATATTTTGCCTTCTCAACCATTCCTTGGCTTCAAACTCCCATATCTCGCGAACGGAATGACCTAACCCAAAAATTCCTGTTGCGCCTGAAAGTAGAAACTGGCCCGATTACAACGGTATGTGTATTTTTTCCCTAGGCCATTCTGGTTAAGCGTTTGAAGCAGCAGAATTGCGAAAAATTTTTTGCCTTCTCAAACATTTCTTGGCTTCAAACTTCCATATCTCGAGAGCGGATTGACCAAACCCAAAAATTCCTGATGCTTGTGAAAGTAGAAACTCTCCCGATTACAACGGTATGTGTATTTTTTCCCTAGGCCATTCTGGTTAAGCGTTTGGAGCAGCAGAATTGCGAAAAATATTTTGCCTTCTCAACTATTCCTTGGCTTCAAACTCCCATATCTCGCGAACGGAGTGACCTAACCCAAAAATTCCTGTTGCGCCTGAAAGTAGAAACTCGCCCGATTACAACGGTATGTGTATTTTTTCCCTAGGCCATTCTGGTTAAGCGTTTGGAGCAGCAGAATTGCGAAAAATTTTTTGCCTTCTCAAACATTTCTTGCCTTCAAACTCCCATATCTCGAGAGCGGATTGACCAAATCCAAAAATTCCTGATGCTTGTGAAAGTAGAAACTCTCCCGATTACAACGGTATGTGTATTTTTTCCCTAGGCCATTCTGGTTAAGCGTGTGGAGCAGCAGAATTGCGAAAAATTTGTTATCTTCTCAACCATTTCTTAGCTTCAAAGTCCCATATCTCGCGAACGGATTGACCAAACCCAAAAATTCCTTCTGCGTCTGAAAGTAGAAACTCGCCCGATTACAACGGTGTGCGTATTTTTTCCCTAGGCCATTCTGGTTAAGCGTTTGGAGCAGCAGGATTGCGAAAAATTTATTGCCTTCTCAACCATTCCTCGGCTTCAAACTCCCATATCTTGCGAGCGGATTGACCAAACCCAAAAATTCCTGATGCTTGTGAAAGTAGAAACTCTCCCGATTACAACGGTATGTGTATTTTTTCCCTAGCCCATTCTGGTTAAGCGTTTGGAGCAGCAGAATTGCGAAATATTTGTTGTCTTCTCAACCATTTCTTATCTTCAAAGTCCCATATCTCGCGAACGGATTGACCGAACCCAAAAATTCCTATTGTAACTGAAAGTAGAAACTCGCCCGATTACAACGGTATGTGTATTTTTTCCCTAGCCCATTCTGGTTAAGCGATTGGAGCAGCAGAAGAGCGAAAAATTTGTTGTCTTGTCAACCATATCTTAGCTTCAAAGTCCCATACCTCGCGAACGGATTGACCGAACCCAAAAATTCCTGCTGCGTCTGAAAGTAGAAACTCTCCCGATTACAACGGTATGTGTATTTTTCCCCTAGGGCATTCTGGTTAAGCGATTGGAGCAGCAGAAGTGCGAAAAATTTGTTGTCTTCTCAACCATTTCTTAGTTTCAAACTCTCATATCTCGCGAACGGGTTGACCAAACCCAAAAATTCCTTCTGCGTCTGAAAGTAGAAACTCGCCCGATTACAACGGTGTGCGTATTTTTTCCCTAGGCCATTCTGGTTAAGCGTTTGGAGCAGCAGGATTGCGAAAAATTTTTTGCCTTCTCAACCATTCCTCGGCTTCAAACTCCCATATCTCGCGAGCGGATTGACCAAACCCAAAAATTCCTGATGCTTGTGAAAGTAGAAACTCTCCCGATTACAACGGTATGTGTATTTTTTCCCTAGCCCATTCTGGTTAAGCGTTTGGATCAGCAGAATTGCGAAAAATTTTATGCCTTCTCAACCATTTCTTGGCTTCAAACTCCCATATCTCGCGAGCGGATTGACCAAACCCAAAAATTCCTGATGCTTGTGAAAGTAGAAACTCTCCCGATTACAACGGTATGTGTATTTTTTCCCTAGCCCATTCTGGTTAAGCGTTTGGAGCAGCAGAATTGCGAAAAATTTGTTGTCTTCTCAACCATTTCTTAGCTTCAAAGTCCCATATCTCGCGAACGGATTGACCAAACCCAAAAATTCCTGATGCTTGTGAAAGTAGAAACTCTCCCGATTACAACGGTATGTGTATTTTTTCCCTAGCCCATTCTGGTTAAGCGTTTGGAGCAGCAGAATTGCGAAAAATTTGTTGTCTTCTCAACCATTTCTTATCTTCAAAGTCCCATATCTCGCGAACGGATTGACCGAACCCAAAAATTCCTATTGTAACTGAAAGTAGAAACTCTCCCGATTACAACGGTATGTGTATTTTTTCCCTAGCCCATTCTGGTTAAGCGTCTGGAGCAGCAGAATTGCGAAAAATTTGTTGTCTTCTCAACCATTTCTTGGCTTCAAACTCCCATATCTCGCGAACGGATTGACTTAACCCAAAAATTCCTGTTGCGTCTGAAAGTAGAAACTCGCCCGATTACAACGGTATGTGTATTTTTTCCCTAGGCCATTCTGGTTAAGCGTTTGGAGCAGCAGAATTGCGAAAAATTTGTTGTCTTCTCAACCATTTCTTAGTTTCAAACTCCCATATCTCGCGAACGGATTGACCAAACCCAAAAATTCCTGTTGCGTCTGAAAGTAGAAACTCGCCCGATTACAACGGTGTGCGTATTTTTTCCCTAGGCCATTCTGGTTAAGCGTTTGGAGCAGCAGAATTGCGAAAAATTTGTTGTCTTCTCAACCATTTCTTAGCTTCAAAGTCCCATATCTCGCGAACGGATTAACCAAACCCAAAAATTCCTGCTGCGTCTGAAAGTAGAAAATCTCCCGATTACAACGGTATGTGTATTTTCCCCCTAGGGCATTCTGGTTAAGCGATTGGAGCAGCAGAAGTGCGAAAAATTTGTTGTCTTCTCAACCATTTCTTAGCTTCAAACTCTCATATCGCGCGAACGGATTGATCTAACCCAAAAATTCCTATTGAATTTGAAAGTAGAAACTCGCCCGATTACAACGGTATGAGTATTTTTTCCCTAGGCCATTCTGGTTAAGCGTTAGGAGCAGCAGAATTGCGAAAAATATTTTGCCTTCTCAACCATTCCTTGGCTTCAAACTCCCATATCTCGCGAACGGAATGACCTAACCCAAAAATTCCTGTTGCGCCTGAAAGTAGAAACTGGCCCGATTACAACGGTATGTGTATTTTTTCCCTAGGCCATTCTGGTTAAGCGTTTGGAGCAGCAGAATTGCGAAAAATTTTTTGCCTTCTCAAACATTTCTTGGCTTCAAACTTCCATATCTCGAGAGCGGATTGACCAAACCCAAAAATTCCTGATGCTTGTGAAAGTAGAAACTCTCCCGATTACAACGGTATGTGTATTTTTTCCCTAGGCCATTCTGGTTAAGCGTTTGGAGCAGCAGAATTGCGAAAAATATTTTGCCTTCTCAACTATTCCTTGGCTTCAAACTCCCATATCTCGCGAACGGAGTGACCTAACCCAAAAATTCCTGTTGCGCCTGAAAGTAGAAACTCGCCCGATTACAACGGTATGTGTATTTTTTCCCTAGGCCATTCTGGTTAAGCGTTTGGAGCAGCAGAATTGCGAAAAATTTTTTGCCTTCTCAAACATTTCTTGCCTTCAAACTCCCATATCTCGAGAGCGGATTGACCAAATCCAAAAATTCCTGATGCTTGTGAAAGTAGAAACTCTCCCGATTACAACGGTATGTGTATTTTTTCCCTAGGCCATTCTGGTTAAGCGTGTGGAGCAGCAGAATTGCGAAAAATTTGTTATCTTCTCAACCATTTCTTAGCTTCAAAGTCCCATATCTCGCGAACGGATTGACCAAACCCAAAAATTCCTTCTGCGTCTGAAAGTAGAAACTCGCCCGATTACAACGGTGTGCGTATTTTTTCCCTAGGCCATTCTGGTTAAGCGTTTGGAGCAGCAGGATTGCGAAAAATTTATTGCCTTCTCAACCATTCCTCGGCTTCAAACTCCCATATCTTGCGAGCGGATTGACCAAACCCAAAAATTCCTGATGCTTGTGAAAGTAGAAACTCTCCCGATTACAACGGTATGTGTATTTTTTCCCTAGCCCATTCTGGTTAAGCGTTTGGAGCAGCAGAATTGCGAAATATTTGTTGTCTTCTCAACCATTTCTTATCTTCAAAGTCCCATATCTCGCGAACGGATTGACCGAACCCAAAAATTCCTATTGTAACTGAAAGTAGAAACTCGCCCGATTACAACGGTATGTGTATTTTTTCCCTAGCCCATTCTGGTTAAGCGATTGGAGCAGCAGAAGAGCGAAAAATTTGTTGTCTTGTCAACCATATCTTAGCTTCAAAGTCCCATACCTCGCGAACGGATTGACCGAACCCAAAAATTCCTGCTGCGTCTGAAAGTAGAAACTCTCCCGATTACAACGGTATGTGTATTTTTCCCCTAGGGCATTCTGGTTAAGCGATTGGAGCAGCAGAAGTGCGAAAAATTTGTTGTCTTCTCAACCATTTCTTAGTTTCAAACTCTCATATCGCGCGAACGGATTGATCTAACCCAAAAATTCCTATTGAATTTGAAAGTAGAAACTCGCCCGATTACAACGGTATGTGTATTTTTTCCCTAGGCCATTCTGGTTAAGCGTTTGGAGCTGCAGAATTGCGAAAAATTTTTTGCCTTCTCAACCATTTCTTGGCTTCAAACTACCATATCTCGCGAACGGATTGACCTAACCCAAAAATTCCTGTTGCGTCTGAAAGTAGAAACTCGCCCGATTACAACGGTACGTGTATTTTTCCCCTAGGCCATTCTGGTTAAGCGTTTGGATCAGCAGAATTGCGAAAAATTTTATGCCTTCTCAACCATTTCTTGGCTTCAAACTCCCATATCTCGCGAGCGGATTGACCAAACCCAAAAATTCCTGATGCTTGTGAAAGTAGAAACTCTCCCGATAACAACGGTATGTTTATTTTTTCCCTAGCCCATTCTGGTTAAGCGTTTGGATCAGCAGGATTGCGAAAAATTTTATGCCTTCTCAACCATTTCTTGGCTTCAAACTCCCATATCTCGCGAGCGGATTGACCAAACCCAAAAATTCCTGATGCTTGTGAAAGTAGAAACTCTCCCGATTACAACGGTATGTGTATTTTTTCCCTAGCCCATTCTGGTTAAGCGATTGGAGCAGCAGAAGTGCGAAAAATTTGTTGTCTTCTCAACCATTTCTTAGCTTCAAACTCTCATATCGCGCGAACGGATTGATCTAACCCAAAAATTCCTATTGAATTTGAAAGTAGAAACTCGCCCGATTACAACGGTATGAGTATTTTTTCCCTAGGCCATTCTAGTTAAGCGTTAGGAGCAGCAGAATTGCGAAAAATATTTTGCCTTCTCAACCATTCCTTGGCTTCAAACTCCCATATCTCGCGAACGGAATGACCTAACCCAAAAATTCCTGTTGCGCCTGAAAGTAGAAACTCGCCCGATTACAACGGTATGTGTATTTTTTCCCTAGGCCATTCTGGTTAAGCGTTTGGAGCAGCAAAATTGCGAAAAATTTTTTGCCTTCTCAAACATTTCTTGGCTTCAAACTCCCATATCTCGAGAGCGGATTGACCAAACCCAAAAATTCGTGATGCTTGTGAAAGTAGAAACTCTCCCGATTACAACGGTATGTGTATTTTTTCCCTAGGCCATTCTGGTTAAGCGTTTGGAGCAGCAGAATTGCGAAAAATATTTTGCCTTCTCAACCATTCCTTGGCTTCAAACTCCCATATCTCGCGAACGGAATGACATAACCCAAAAATTCCTGTTGCGCCTGAAAGTAGAAACTCGCCCGATTACAACGGTGTGCGTATTTTTTCCCTAGGCCATTCTGGTTAAGCGTTTGGAGCAGCAGGATTGCGAAAAATTTTTTGCCTTCTCAACCATTCCTCGGCTTCAAACTCCCATATCTCGCGAGCGGATTGACCAAACCCAAAAATTCCTGATGCTTGTGAAAGTAGAAACTCTCCCGATTACAACGGTATGTGTATTTTTTCCCTAGCCCATTCTGGTTAAGCGTTTGGAGCAGCAGAATTGCGAAAAATATTTTGCCTTCTCAACCATTCCTTGGCTTCAAACTCCCATATCTCGCGAACGGAATGACCTAACCCAAAAATTCCTGTTGCGCCTGAAAGTGGAAACTCGCCCGATTACAACGGTATGTGTATTTTTCCCTAGCCCATTCTGGTTAAGCGATTGGAGCAGCAGAAGTGCGAAAAATTTTTTGCCTTCTCAAACATTTCTCGCCTTCAAACTCCCATATCTCGAGAGCGGATTGACCAAATCCAAAAATTCCTGATGCTTGTGAAAGTAGAAACTCTCCTGATTACAACGGTATGTGTATTTTTTCCCTAGGCCATTCTGGTTAAGCGTGTGGAGCAGCAGAAGTGCGAAAAATTTGTTGCCTTCTCAACCACTTCTTAGCTTCAAACTCCCATATCTCGCGAACGGATTGACCTAACCCAAAAATTCCTGTTGCGTCCGAAAGTAGAAACTCGCCCGATTACAACGGTATGTGTATTTTTTCCCTAGCCCATTCTGGTTAAGCGTTTGGAGCAGCAGAATTGCGAAAAATTTGTTGTCTTCTCAACCATTTCTTGGCTTCAAACTCCCATATCTCGCGAACGGATTGACCTAACCCAAAAATTCCTGTTGCGTCTGAAAGTAGAAACTCGCCCAATTACAACGGTATGTGTATTTTTTCCCTAGGCCATTCTGGTTAAGCGTTTGGAGCAGCAGAATTGCGAAAAATTTGTTGTCTTCTCCACCATTTCTTAGTTTCAAACTCCCATATCTCGCGAACGGATTGACCTAACCCAAAAATTCCTATTGCATCTAAAAGCAGAAACTCGCCCGATTACAACGGTACGTGTATTTTTCCACTAGGCCATTCTGGTTAAGCATTTGGATCAGCAGAATTGCGAAAAATTTTATGCCTTCTCAACCATTTCTTGGCTTCAAACTCCCATATCTCGCGAACGGATTGACCAAACCCAAAAATTCCTGATGCTTGTGAAAGTAGAAACTCTCCCGATTACAACGGTATGTGTATTTTTTCCCTAGCCCATTCTGGTTATGCGTTTGGAGCAGCAGAATTGCGAAAAATTTGTTGTCTTCTCAACCATTTCTTAGCTTCAAAGTCCCATATCTCGCGAACGGATTGACCAAACCCAAAAATTCCTGTTGCGTCTGAAAGTAGAAACTCTCCCGATTACAACGGTATGTGTATTTTTTCCCTAGCCCATTCTGGTTAAGCGTTTGGAGCAGCAGAATTGCGGAAAATTTGTTGTCTTCTCAACGACTTCTTAGCTTCAAAGACCCATATCTCGCGAACGGATTGACAAAACCCAAAAATTCCTGCTGCGTCTGAAAGTAGAAACTCGCCCGATTACAACGGTATGCGTATTTTTTCCCTAGGCCATTCTGGTTAAGGGTTTGGAGCAGCAGAATTGCGAAAAATCTTTTGCCTTCTCAACCATTTCTTGGCTTCAAACTCCCATATCTCTCGAACGGATTGACCTAACCCAAAAATTCCTATTGCATCTGAAAGTAGAAATTCGCCCGATTACAACGGTATCTGTATTTTTTCCCAAGGCTATTCTGGATAAGCGTTTGGAGCAGCAGAATTGCGAAAAATTTTTTGCCTTCTCAACCATTCCTCGGCTTCAAACTCCCATATCTCGCGAGCGGATTGACCAAACCCAAAAATTCCTGATGCTTGTGAAAGTAGAAACTCTCCCGATTACAACGGTATGTGTATTTTTTCCCTAGCCCATTCTGGTTAAGCGTTTGGATCAGCAGAATTGCGAAAAATTTTATGCCTTCTCAACCATTTCTTGGCTTCAAACTCCCATATCTCGCGAGCGGATTGACCAAACCCAAAAATTCCTGATGCTTGTGAAAGTAGAAACTCTCCCGATTACAACGGAATGTGTATTTTTTCCCTAGCCCATTCTGGTTAAGCGTTTGGAGCAGCAGAATTGCGAAAAATATTTTGCCTTCTCAACCATTCCTTGGCTTCAAACTCCCATATCTCGCGAACGGAATGACCTAACCCAAAAATTCCTGTTGCGCCTGAAAGTGGAAACTCGCCCGATTACAACGGTATGTGTATTTTTTCCCTAGGCCATTCTGGTTAAGCGTTTGGAGCAGCAGAATTGCGAAAAATTTTTTGCCTTCTCAAACATTTCTCGCCTTCAAACTCCCATATCTCGAGAGCGGATTGACCAAATCCAAAAATTCCTGATGCTTGTGAAAGTAGAAACTCTCCCGATTACAACGGTATGTGTATTTTTTCCCTAGGCCATTCTGGTTAAGCGTGTGGAGCAGCAGAAATGCGAAAAATTTGTTGCCTTCTCAACCACTTCTTAGCTTCAAACTCCCATATCTCGCGAACGGATTGACCTAACCCAAAAATTCCTGTTGCGTCCGAAAGTAGAAACTCGCCCGATTACAACGGTATGTGTATTTTTTCCCTAGGCCATTCTGGTTAAGCGTTTGGAGCAGCAGAATTGCGAAAAATCTTTTGCCTTCTCAACCATTTCTTGGCTTCAAACTCCCATATCTCTCGAACGGATTGACCTAACCCAAAAATTCCTATTGCATCTGAAAGTAGAAACTCGCCCGATTACAACGGTATCTGTATTTTTTCCCAAGGCTATTCTGGATAAGCGTTTGGAGCAGCAGAATTGCGAAAAATTTTTTGCCTTCTCAACCATTTCTTGGCTTCAAACTCCCATATCTCGCGAACGGATTGACCTAACCCAAAAATTCCTGTTGCGTCTGAAAGTAGAAACTCGCCCGATTACAACGGTATGTGTATTTTTTCCCTAGTCCATTCTGGATAAGCGTTTGGAGCAGCAGAATTGCGAAAAATTTGTTGTCTTCTCAACCATTTCTTAGCTTCAAAGTCCCATATCTCGCGAACGGATTGACCTAACCCAAAAATTCCTATTGCATCTGAAAGTAGAAACTCGCCAGATTACAACGGTATGTGAATTTTCTCCCTAGCCCATTCTGGTTAAGCGTTTGGAGCAGCAGAATTGCGAAAAATTTGTTGTCTTCTCAACCATTTCTTGGCTTCAAACTCCCATATCTCGCGAACGGATTGACCTAACCCAAAAATTCCTGTTGCGTCTGAAAGTAGAAACTCGCCCAATTACAACGGTATGTGTATTTTTTCCCTAGGCCATTCTGGTTAAGCGTTTGGAGCAGCAGAATTGCGAAAAATTTGTTGTCTTCTCCACCATTTCTTAGTTTCAAACTCCCATATCTCGCGAACGGATTGACCTAACCCAAAAATTCCTATTGCATCTAAAAGCAGAAACTCGCCCGATTACAACGGTACGTGTATTTTTCCACTAGGCCATTCTGGTTAAGCATTTGGATCAGCAGAATTGCGAAAAATTTTATGCCTTCTCAACCATTTCTTGGCTTCAAACTCCCATATCTCGCGAACGGATTGACCAAACCCAAAAATTCCTGATGCTTGTGAAAGTAGAAACTCTCCCGATTACAACGGTATGTGTATTTTTTCCCTAGCCCATTCTGGTTATGCGTTTGGAGCAGCAGAATTGCGAAAAATTTGTTGTCTTCTCAACCATTTCTTAGCTTCAAAGTCCCATATCTCGCGAACGGATTGACCAAACCCAAAAATTCCTGTTGCGTCTGAAAGTAGAAACTCTCCCGATTACAACGGTATGTGTATTTTTTCCCTAGCCCATTCTGGTTAAGCGTTTGGAGCAGCAGAATTGCGGAAAATTTGTTGTCTTCTCAACGACTTCTTAGCTTCAAAGACCCATATCTCGCGAACGGATTGACAAAACCCAAAAATTCCTGCTGCGTCTGAAAGTAGACACTCGCCCGATTACAACGGTATGCGTATTTTTTCCCTAGGCCATTCTGGTTAAGGGTTTGGAGCAGCAGAATTGCGAAAAATCTTTTGCCTTCTCAACCATTTCTTGGCTTCAAACTCCCATATCTCTCGAACGGATTGACCTAACCCAAAAATTCCTATTGCATCCGAAAGTAGAAATTCGCCCGATTACAACGGTATCTGTATTTTTTCCCAAGGCTATTCTGGATAAGCGTTTGGAGCAGCAGAATTGCGAAAAATTTTTTGCCTTCTCAACCATTTCTTGGCTTCAAACTCCCATATCTCGCGAACGGATTGACCTAACCCAAAAATTCCTGTTGCGTCTGAAAGTAGAAACTCGCCCGATTACAACGGTGTGTGTATTTTTTCGCTAGCCCATTCTGGATAAGCGTTTGGAGCAGCAGAATTGCGAAAAATTTGTTGTCTTCTCAACCATTTCTTGGCTTCAAACTCCCATATCTCGCGAACGGATTGACCTAACCCAAAAATTCCTATTGCATCTGAAAGTAGAAACTCGCCCGATTACAACGTTATGTGTATTTTTCCCTAGCCCATTCTGGTTATGCGTTTGGAGCAGCAGAATTGCGAAAAATTTGTTGTCTTCTCAACCATTTCTTAGCTTCAAAGTCCCATATCTCGCGAACGGATTGACCAAACCCAAAAATTCCTGTTGCGTCAGAAAGTAGAAACTCTCCCGATTACAACGGTATGTGTATTTTTTCCCTAGCCCATTCTGGTTAAGCGTTTGGAGCTGCAGAATTGCGGAAAATTTGTTGTCTTCTCAACGATTTCTTAGCTTCAAAGACCCATATCTCGCGAACGGATTGAAAAAACCCAAAAATTCCTGCTGCGTCTGAAAGTAGAAACTCGCCCGATTACAACGGTATGCGTATTTTTTCCCTAGGCCATTCTGGTTAAGGGATTGGAGCAGCAGAATTGCGAACAATATTTTGCCTTCTCAACCATTTCTTGGCTTCAAACTCCCATATCTCGCGAACGGATTGACCTAACCCAAAAATTCCTATTGCATCTGAAAGTAGAAACTCGGCCGATTACAACGGTATGTGTATTTTTTCCCTAGGCCATTCTGGTTAAGCGTTTGGAGCAGCAGAATTGCGAAAAATTTGTTGTCTTCTCAACCATTTCTTGGCTTCAAACTCCCATATCTCGCGAACGGATTGACCAAACCCAAAAATTCCTGCTGCGTCTGATAGTAGAAACTCGCCGGATTACAACGGTATGCGTATTTTTTCCCTAGGCCATTCTGGTTAAGCGTTTGGAGCAGCGGAATTGCGAAAAATATTTTGCCTTCTCAACCATTTCTTGGCTTCAAACTCCCATATCTCGCGAACGGATTGACCTAACCCAAAAATTCCTATTGCATCTGAAAGTAGAAACTCGGCCGATTTCAACGGTATGTGTATTTTTTCCCTAGACCATTCTGGTTAAGCGTTTGGAGCAGCAGAATTGCGAAAAATTTTTTGCCTTCTCAAACATTTCTTGCCTTCAAACTCCCATATCTCGAGAGCGGATTGACCAAATCCAAAAATTCCTGATGCTTGTGAAAGTAGAAACTCTCCCGATTACAACGGTATGTGTATTTTTTCCCTAGGCCATTCTGGTTAAGCGTGTGGAGCAGCAGAATTGCGAAAAATTTGTTGCCTCCTCAACCATTTCTTAGCTTCAAAGTCCCATATCTCGCGAACGGATTGACCAAACCCAAAAATTCCTTCTGCGTCTGAAAGTAGAAACTCGCCCGATTACAACGGTGTGCGTATTTTTTTCCTAGCCCATTCTGGTTAAGCGTTTGGAGCAGCCGAATTGCGGAAAATTTGTTGTCTTCTCAACCATTTCTTAGCTTCAAAGACCCATATCTCGCGAACGGATTGACCAAACCCAAAAATTCCTGCTGCGTCTGAAAGTAGAAACTCGCCCGATTACAACGGTATGCGTATTTTTTCCCTAGGCCATTCTGGTTAAGCGTTTGGAGCAGCAGAAGTGCGAAAAATTTGTTGCCTTCTCAACCACTTCTTAGCTTCAAACTCCCATATCTCGCGAACGGATTGACCTAACCCAAAAATTCCTGTTGCGTCCGAAAGTAGAAACTCGCCCGATTACAACGGTATGTGTATTTTTTCCCTAGGCCATTCTGGTTAAGCGTTTGGAGCAGCAGAATTGCGAAAAATCTTTTGCCTTCTCAACCATTTCTTGGCTTCAAACTCCCATATCTCTCGAACGGATTGACCTAACCCAAAAATTCCTATTGCATCTGAAAGTAGAAACTCGCCCGATTACAACGGTATCTGTATTTTTTCCCAAGGCTATTCTGGATAAGCGTTTGGAGCAGCAGAATTGCGAAAAATTTTTTGCCTTCTCAACCATTTCTTGGCTTCAAACTCCCATATCTCGCGAACGGATTGACCTAACCCAAAAATTCCTGTTGCGTCTGAAAGTAGAAACTCGCCCGATTACAACGGTATGTGTATTTTTTCCCTAGTCCATTCTGGATAAGCGTTTGGAGCAGCAGAATTGCGAAAAATTTGTTGTCTTCTCAACCATTTCTTAGCTTCAAAGTCCCATATCTCGCGAACGGATTGACCTAACCCAAAAATTCCTATTGCATCTGAAAGTAGAAACTCGCCAGATTACAACGGTATGTGTATTTTTTCCCTAGGCCATTCTGGTTAAGCGTTTGGAGCAGCAGAATTGCGAAAAATTTGTTGTCTTCTCCACCATTTCTTAGTTTCAAACTCCCATATCTCGCGAACGGATTGACCTAACCCAAAAATTCCTATTGCATCTAAAAGCAGAAACTCGCCCGATTACAACGGTACGTGTATTTTTCCACTAGGCCATTCTGGTTAAGCATTTGGATCAGCAGAATTGCGAAAAATTTTATGCCTTCTCAACCATTTCTTGGATTCAAACTCCCATATCTCGCGAACGGATTGACCAAACCCAAAAATTCCTGATGCTTGTGAAAGTAGAAACTCTCCCGATTACAACGGTATGTGTATTTTTTCCCTAGCCCATTCTGGTTATGCGTTTGGAGCAGCAGAATTGCGAAAAATTTGTTGTCTTCTCAACCATTTCTTAGCTTCAAAGTCCCATATCTCGCGAACGGATTGACCAAACCCAAAAATTCCTGTTGCGTCTGAAAGTAGAAACTCTCCCGATTTCAACGGTATGTGTATTTTTTCCCTAGCCCATTCTGGTTAAGCGTTTGGAGCAGCAGAATTGCGGAAAATTTGTTGTCTTCTCAACGATTTCTTAGCTTCAAAGACCCATATCTCGCGAACGGATTGACAAAACCCAAAAATTCCTGCTGCGTCTGAAAGTAGAAACTCGCCCGATTACAACGGTATGCGTATTTTTTCCCTAGGCCATTCTGGTTAAGGGTTTGGAGCAGCAGAATTGCGAAAAATCTTTTGCCTTCTCAACCATTTCTTGGCTTCAAACTCCCATATCTCTCGAACGGATTGACCTAACCCAAAAATTCCTATTGCATCTGAAAGTAGAAATTCGCCCGATTACAACGGTATCTGTATTTTTTCCCAAGGCTATTCTGGATAAGCGTTTGGAGCAGCAGAATTGCGAAAAATTTTTTGCCTTCTCAACCATTTCTTGGCTTCAAACTCCCATATCTCGCGAACGGATTGACCTAACCCAAAAATTCCTGTTGCGTCTGAAAGTAGAAACTCGCCCGATTACAACGGTATGTGTATTTTTTCGCTAGCCCATTCTGGATAAGCGTTTGGAGCAGCAGAATTGCGAAAAATTTGTTGTCTTCTCAACCATTTCTTAGCTTCAAAGTCCCATATCTCGCGAACGGATTGACCTAACCCAAAAATTCCTATTGCATCTGAAAGTAGAAACTCGCCAGATTACAACGGTATGTGAATTTTCTCCCTAGCCCATTCTGGTTAAGCGTTTGGAGCAGCAGAATTGCGAAAAATTTGTTGTCTTCTCAACCATTTCTTGGCTTCAAACTCCCATATCTCGCGAACGGATTGACCTAACCCAAAAATTCCTGTTGCGTCTGAAAGTAGAAACTCGCCCAATTACAACGGTATGTGTATTTTTTCCCTAGGCCATTCTGGTTAAACGTTTGGAGCAGCAGAATTGCGAAAAATTTGTTGTCTTCTCCACCATTTCTTAGTTTCAACACCCATATCTCGCGAACGGATTGACCTAACCCAAAAATTCCTATTGCATCTAAAAGCAGAAACTCGCCCGATTACAACGGTACGTGTATTTTTCCACTAGGCCATTCTGGTTAAGCATTTGGATCAGCAGAATTGCGAAAAATTTTATGCCTTCTCAACCATTTCTTGGCTTCAAACTCCCATATCTCGCGAACGGATTGACCAAACCCAAAAATTCCTGATGCTTGTGAAAGTAGAAACTCTCCCGATTACAACGGTATGTGTATTTTTTCCCTAGCCCATTCTGGTTATGCGTTTGGAGCAGCAGAATTGCGAAAAATTTGTTGTCTTCTCAACCATTTCTTAGCCTCAAAGTCCCATATCTCGCGAACGGATTGACCAAACCCAAAAATTCCTGTTGCGTCTGAAAGTAGAAACTCTCCCGATTACAACGGTATGTGTATTTTTTCCCTAGCCCATTCTGGTTAAGCGTTTGGAGCAGCAGAATTGCGGAAAATTTGTTATCTTCTCAACGATTTCTTAGCTGCAAAGACCCATATCTCGCGAACAGATTGAAAAAACCCAAAAATTCCTGCTGCGTCTGAAAGTAGAAACTCGCCCGATTACAACGGTACGTGTATTTTTCCACTAGGCCATTCTGGTTAAGCATTTGGATCAGCAGAATTGCGAAAAATTTTATGCCTTCTCAACCATTTCTTGGCTTCAAACTCCCATATCTCGCGAACGGATTGACCTAACCCAAAAATTCCTGTTGCGTCTGAAAGTAGAAACTCGCCCAATTACAACGGTATGTGTATTTTTTCCCTAGGCCATTCTGGTTAAACGTTTGGAGCAGCAGAATTGCGAAAAATTTGTTGTCTTCTCCACCATTTCTTAGTTTCAAACTCCCATATCTCGCGAACGGATTGACCTAACCCAAAAATTCCTATTGCATCTAAAAGCAGAAACTCGCCCGATTACAACGGTACGTGTATTTTTCCACTAGGCCATTCTGGTTAAGCATTTGGATCAGCAGAATTGCGAAAAATTTTATGCCTTCTCAACCATTTCTTGGCTTCAAACTCCCATATCTCGCGAACGGATTGACCAAACCCAAAAATTCCTGATGCTTGTGAAAGTAGAAACTCTCCCGCTTACAACGGTATGTGTATTTTTTCCCTAGCCCATTCTGGTTATGCGTTTGGAGCAGCAGAATTGCGAAAAATTTGTTGTCTTCTCAACCATTTCTTAGCCTCAAAGTCCCATATCTCGCGAACGGATTGACCAAACCCAAAAATTCCTATTGCATCTAAAAGCAGAAACTCGCCCGATTACAACGGTACGTGTATTTTTCCACTAGGCCATTCTGGTTAAGCATTTGGATCAGCAGAATTGCGAAAAATTTTATGCCTTCTCAACCAT
Source organism: Ptiloglossa arizonensis (assembly GCF_051014685.1). Lineage (NCBI taxonomy): Eukaryota > Metazoa > Arthropoda > Insecta > Hymenoptera > Colletidae > Ptiloglossa > Ptiloglossa arizonensis. Next base: position 146,256 of record NW_027478652.1, read on the forward strand.
TTCTTGGCTTCAAACTCCCATATCTCGCGAATGGATTGACCAAACCCAAAAATTCCTGATGCTTGTGAAAGTAGAAACTCTCCCGATTACAACGGTATGTGTATTTTTTCCCTAGCCCATTCTGGTTATGCGTTTGGAGCAGCAGAATTGCGAAAAATTTGTTGTCTTCTCAACCATTTCTTAGCCTCAAAGTCCCATATCTCGCGAACGGATTGACCAAACCCAAAAATTCCTGTTGCGTCTGAAAGTAGAAACTCTCCCGATTACAACGGTATGTGTATTTTTTCCCTAGCCCATTCTGGTTAAGCGTTTGGAGCAGCAGAATTGCGGAAAATTTGTTGTCTTCTCAACGATTTCTTAGCTTCAAAGACCCATATCTCGCGAACAGATTGAAAAAACCCAAAAATTCCTGCTGCGTCTGAAAGTAGAAACTCGCCCGATTACAACGGTACGTGTATTTTTCCACTAGGCCATTCTGGTTAAGCATTTGGATCAGCAGAATTGCGAAAAATTTTATGCCTTCTCAACCATTTCTTGGCTTCAAACTCCCATATCTCGCGAACGGATTGACCTAACCCAAAAATTCCTGTTGCGTCTGAAAGTAGAAACTCGCCCAATTACAACGGTATGTGTATTTTTTCCCTAGGCCATTCTGGTTAAACGTTTGGAGCAGCAGAATTGCGAAAAATTTGTTGTCTTCTCCACCATTTCTTAGTTTCAAACTCCCATATCTCGCGAACGGATTGACCTAACCCAAAAATTCCTATTGCATCTAAAAGCAGAAACTCGCCCGATTACAACGGTACGTGTATTTTTCCACTAGGCCATTCTGGTTAAGCATTTGGATCAGCAGAATTGCGAAAAATTTTATGCCTTCTCAACCATTTCTTGGCTTCAAACTCCCATATCTCGCGAACGGATTGACCAAACCCAAAAATTCCTGATGCTTGTGAAAGTAGAAACTCTCCCGCTTACAACGGTATGTGTATTTTTTCCCTAGCCCATTCTGGTTATGCGTTTGGAGCAGCAGAATTGCGAAAAATTTGTTGTCTTCTCAAACATTTCTTAGCCTCAAAGTCCCATATCTCGCGAACGGATTGACCAAACCCAAAAATTCCTGTTGCGTCTGAAAGTAGAAACTCTCCCGATTACAACGGTATGTGTATTTTTTCCCTAGCCCATTCTGGTTAAGCGTTTGGAGCAGCAGAATTGCGGAAAATTTGTTGTCTTCTCAACGATTTCTTAGCTTCAAAGACCCATATCTCGCGAACAGATTGAAAAAACCCAAAAATTCCTGCTGCATCTGAAAGTAGAAACTCGCCCGATTACAACGGTATGCGTATTTTTTCCCTAGGCCATTCTGGTTAAGGGTTTGGAGCAGCAGAATTGCGAACAATATTTTGCCTTCTCAACCATTTCTTGGCTTCAAACTCCCATATCTCGCGAACGGATTGACCTAACCCAAAAATTCCTATTGCATCTGAAAGTAGAAACTCGGCCGATTACAACGGTATGTGTATTTTTTCCCTAGGCCATTCTGGTTAAGCGTTTGGAGCAGCAGAATTGCGAAAAATCTTTTGCCTTCTCAACCATTTCTTGGCTTCAAACTCCCATATCTCGCGAACGGATTGACCTAACCCAAAAATTCCTGTTGCGTCTGAAAGTAGAAACTCGCCCGATTACAACGTTATGTGTATTTTTCCCCTAGGGCATTCTGGTTAAGCGATTGGAGCAGCAGAATTGCGAAAAATTTGTTGTCTTCTCCACCATTTCTTAGTTTCAAACTCCCATATCTCGCGAACGGATTGACCTAACCCAAAAATTCCTATTGCATCTAAAAGCAGAAACTCGCCCGATTACAACGGTACGTGTATTTTTCCACTAGGCCATTCTGGTTAAGCATTTGGATCAGCAGAATTGCGAAAAATTTTATGCCTTCTCAACCATTTCTTGGCTTCAAACTCCCATATCTCGCGAACGGATTGACCAAACCCAAAAATTCCTGATGCTTGTGAAAGTAGAAACTCTCCCGCTTACAACGGTATGTGTATTTTTTCCCTAGCCCATTCTGGTTATGCGTTTGGAGCAGCAGAATTGCGAAAAATTTGTTGTCTTCTCAACCATTTCTTAGCCTCAAAGTCCCATATCTCGCGAACGGATTGACCAAACCCAAAAATTCCTGTTGCGTCTGAAAGTAGAAACTCTCCCGATTACAACGGTATGTGTATTTTTTCCCTAGCCCATTCTGGTTAAGCGTTTGGAGCAGCAGAATTGCGGAAAATTTGTTGTCTTCTCAACGATTTCTTAGCTTCAAAGACCCATATCTCGCGAACAGATTGAAAAAACCCAAAAATTCCTGCTGCGTCTGAAAGTAGAAACTCGCCCGATTACAACGGTATGCGTATTTTTTCCCTAGGCCATTCTGGTTAAGGGTTTGGAGCAGCAGAATTGCGAACAATATTTTGCCTTCTCAACCATTTCTTGGCTTCAAACTCCCATATCTCGCGAACGGATTGACCTAACCCAAAAATTCCTATTGCATTTGAAAGTAGAAACTCGGCCGATTACAACGGTATGTGTATTTTTTCCCTAGGCCATTCTGGTTAAGCGTTTGGAGCAGCAGAATTGCGAAAAATCTTTTGCCTTCTCAACCATTTCTTGGCTTCAAACTCCCATATCTCGCGAACGGATTGACCTAACCCAAAAATTCCTGTTGCGTCTGAAAGTAGAAACTCGCCCGATTACAACGTTATGTGTATTTTTCCCCTAGGGCATTCTGGTTAAGCGATTGGAGCAGCAGAATTGCGAAAAATTTGTTGTCTTCTCCACCATTTCTTAGTTTCAAACTCCCATATCTCGCGAACGGATTGACCTAACCCAAAAATTCCTATTGCATCTAAAAGCAGAAACTCGCCCGATTACAACGGTACGTGTATTTTTCCACTAGGCCATTCTGGTTAAGCATTTGGATCAGCAGAATTGCGAAAAATTTTATGCCTTCTCAACCATTTCTTGGCTTCAAACTCCCATATCTCGCGAACGGATTGACCAAACCCAAAAATTCCTGATGCTTGTGAAAGTAGAAACTCTCCCGCTTACAACGGTATGTGTATTTTTTCCCTAGCCCATTCTGGTTATGCGTTTGGAGCAGCAGAATTGCGAAAAATTTGTTGTCTTCTCCACCATTTCTTAGCCTCAAAGTCCCATATCTCGCGAACGGATTGACCAAACCCAAAAATTCCTGTTGCGTCTGAAAGTAGAAACTCTCCCGATTACAACGGTATGTGTATTTTTTCCCTAGCCCATTCTGGTTAAGCGTTTGGAGCAGCAGAATTGCGGAAAATTTGTTGTCTTCTCAACGATTTCTTAGCTTCAAAGACCCATATCTCGCGAACAGATTGAAAAAACCCAAAAATTCCTGCTGCGTCTGAAAGTAGAAACTCGCCCGATTACAACGGTATGCGTATTTTTTCCCTAGGCCATTCTGGTTAAGGGTTTGGAGCAGCAGAATTGCGAACAATATTTTGCCTTCTCAACCATTTCTTGGCTTCAAACTCCCATATCTCGCGAACGGATTGACCTAACCCAAAAATTCCTATTGCATCTGAAAGTAGAAACTCGGCCGATTACAACGGTATGTGTATTTTTTCCCTAGGCCATTCTGGTTAAGCGTTTGGAGCAGCAGAATTGCGAAAAATCTTTTGCCTTCTCAACCATTTCTTGGCTTCAAACTCCCATATCTCGCGAACGGATTGACCTAACCCAAAAATTCCTGTTGCGTCTGAAAGTAGAAACTCGCCCGATTACAACGTTATGTGTATTTTTCCCCTAGGGCATTCTGGTTAAGCGATTGGAGCAGCAGAATTGCGAAAAATTTGTTGTCTTCTCCACCATTTCTTAGTTTCAAACTCCCATATCTCGCGAACGGATTGACCTAACCCAAAAATTCCTATTGCATCTAAAAGCAGAAACTCGCCCGATTACAACGGTACGTGTATTTTTCCACTAGGCCATTCTGGTTAAGCATTTGGATCAGCAGAATTGCGAAAAATTTTATGCCTTCTCAACCATTTCTTGGCTTCAAACTCGCATATCTCGCGAACGGATTGACCAAAACCAAAAATTCCTGATGCTTGTGAAAGTAGAAACTCTCCCGCTTACAACGGTATGTGTATTTTTTCCCTAGCCCATTCTGGTTATGCGTTTGGAGCAGCAGAATTGCGAAAAATTTGTTGTCTTCTCAACCATTTCTTAGCCTCAAAGTCCCATATCTCGCGAACGGATTGACCAAACCCAAAAATTCCTATTGCATCTAAAAGCAGAAACTCGCCCGATTACAACGGTACGTGTATTTTTCCACTAGACCATTCTGGTTAAGCATTTGGATCAGCAGAATTGCGAAAAATTTTATGCCTTCTCAACCATTTCTTGGCTTCAAACTCCCATATCTCGCGAACGGATTGACCAAACCCAAAAATTCCTGATGCTTGTGAAAGTAGAAACTCTCCCGATTACAACGGTATGTGTATTTTTTCCCTAGCCCATTCTGGTTATGCGTTTGGAGCAGCAGAATTGCGAAAAATTTGTTGTCTTCTCAACCATTTCTTAGCCTCAAAGTCCCATATCTCGCGAACGGATTGACCAAACCCAAAAATTCCTGTTGCGTCTGAAAGTAGAAACTCTCCCGATTACAACGGTATGTGTATTTTTTCCCTAGCCCATTCTGGTTAAGCGTTTGGAGCAGCAGAATTGCGGAAAATTTGTTGTCTTCTCAACGATTTCTTAGCTTCAAAGACCCATATCTCGCGAACAGATTGAAAAAACCCAAAAATTCCTGCTGCGTCTGAAAGTAGAAACTCGCCCGATTACAACGGTACGTGTATTTTTCCACTAGGCCATTCTGGTTAAGCGTTTGGAGCAGCAGAATTGCGAAAAATTTGTTGTCTTCTCAACGATTTCTTAGCTTCAAAGACCCATATCTCGCGAACAGATTGAAAAAACCCAAAAATTCCTGCTGCGTCTGAAAGTAGAAACTCGCCCGATTACAACGGTACGTGTATTTTTCCACTAGGCCATTCTGGTTAAGCATTTGGATCAGCAGAATTGCGAAAAATTTTATGCCTTCTCAACCATTTCTTGGCTTCAAACTCCCATATCTCGCGAACGGATTGACCAAACCCAAAAATTCCTGATGCTTGTGAAAGTAGAAACTCTCCCGATTACAACGGTATGTGTATTTTTTCCCTAGCCCATTCTGGTTATGCGTTTGGAGCAGCAGAATTGCGAAAAATTTGTTGTCTTCTCAACCATTTCTTAGCTTCAAAGTCCCATATCTCGCGAACGGATTGACCAAACCCAAAAATTCCTGTTGCGTCTGAAAGTAGAAACTCTCCCGATTACAACGGTATGTGTATTTTTTCCCTAGCCCATTCTGGTTAAGCGTTTGGAGCAGCAGAATTGCGGAAAATTTGTTGTCTTCTCAACGATTTCTTAGCTTCAAAGACCCATATCTCGCGAACAGATTGAAAAAACCCAAAAATTCCTGCTGCGTCTGAAAGTAGAAACTCGCCCGATTACAACGGTATGCGTATTTTTTCCCTAGGCCATTCTGGTTAAGGGTTTGGAGCAGCAGAATTGCGAACAATATTTTGCCTTCTCAACCATTTCTTGGCTTCAAACTCCCATATCTCGCGAACGGATTGACCTAACCCAAAAATTCCTATTGCATATGAAAGTAGAAACTCGGCCGATTACAACGGTATGTGTATTTTTTCCCTAGGCCATTCTGGTTAAGCGTTTGGAGCAGCAGAATTGCGAAAAATCTTTTGCCTTCTCAACCATTTCTTGGCTTCAAACTCCCATATCTCGCGAACGGATTGACCTAACCCAAAAATTCCTGTTGCGTCTGAAAGTAGAAACTCGCCCGATTACAACGTTATGTGTATTTTTCCCCTAGGGCATTCTGGTTAAGCGATTGGAGCAGCAGAATTGCGAAAAATTTGTTGTCTTCTCCACCATTTCTTAGTTTCAAACTCCCATATCTCGCGAACGGATTGACCTAACCCAAAAATTCCTATTGCATCTAAAAGCAGAAACTCGCCCGATTACAACGGTACGTGTATTTTTCCACTAGGCCATTCTGGTTAAGCATTTGGATCAGCAGAATTGCGAAAAATTTTATGCCTTCTCAACCATTTCTTGGCTTCAAACTCCCATATCTCGCGAACGGATTGACCAAACCCAAAAATTCCTGATGCTTGTGAAAGTAGAAACTCTCCCGCTTACAACGGTATGTGTATTTTTTCCCTAGCCCATTCTGGTTATGCGTTTGGAGCAGCAGAATTGCGAAAAATTTGTTGTCTTCTCAACCATTTCTTAGCCTCAAAGTCCCATATCTCGCGAACGGATTGACCAAACCCAAAAATTCCTATTGCATCTAAAAGCAGAAACTCGCCCGATTACAACGGTACGTGTATTTTTCCACTAGGCCATTCTGGTTAAGCATTTGGATCAGCAGAATTGCGAAAAATTTTATGCCTTCTCATCCATTTCTTGGCTTCAAACTCCCATATCTCGCGAACGGATTGACCAAACCCAAAAATTCCTGATGCTTGTGAAAGTAGAAACTCTCCCGATTACAACGGTATGTGTATTTTTTCCCTAGCCCATTCTGGTTATGCGTTTGGAGCAGCAGAATTGCGAAAAATTTGTTGTCTTCTCAACCATTTCTTAGCCTCAAAGTCCCATATCTCGCGAACGGATTGACCAAACCCAAAAATTCCTGTTGCGTCTGAAAGTAGAAACTCTCCCGATTACAACGGTATGTGTATTTTTTCCCTAGCCCATTCTGGTTAAGCGTTTGGAGCAGCAGAATTGCGAAAAATTTGTTGTCTTCTCAACCATTTCTTAGCTTCAAAGTCCCATATCTCGCGAACGGATTGACCAAACCCAAAAATTCCTGTTGCGTCTGAAAGTAGAAACTCTCCCGATTACAACGGTATGTGTATTTTTTCCCTAGCCCATTCTGGTTAAGCGTTTGGAGCAGCAGAATTGCGGAAAATTTGTTGTCTTCTCAACGATTTCTTAGCTTCAAAGACCCATATCTCGCGAACAGATTGAAAAAACCCAAAAATTCCTGCTGCGTCTGAAAGTAGAAACTCGCCCGATTACAACGGTATGCGTATTTCTTCCCTAGGCCATTCTGGTTAAGGGTTTGGAGCAGCAGAATTGCGAACAATATTTTGCCTTCTCAACCATTTCTTGGCTTCAAACTCCCATATCTCGCGAACGGATTGACCTAACCCAAAAATTCCTATTGCATCTGAAAGTAGAAACTCGGCCGATTACAACGGTATGTGTATTTTTTCCCTAGGCCATTCTGGTTAAGCGTTTGGAGCAGCAGAATTGCGAAAAATCTTTTGCCTTCTCAACCATTTCTTGGCTTCAAACTCCCATATCTCGCGAACGGATTGACCTAACCCAAAAATTCCTGTTGCGTCTGAAAGTAGAAACTCGCCCGATTACAACGTTATGTGTATTTTTCCCCTAGGGCATTCTGGTTAAGCGATTGGAGCAGCAGAATTGCGAAAAATTTGTTGTCTTCTCCACCATTTCTTAGTTTCAAACTCCCATATCTCGCGAACGGATTGACCTAACCCAAAAATTCCTATTGCATCTAAAAGCAGAAACTCGCCCGATTACAACGGTACGTGTATTTTTCCACTAGGCCATTCTGGTTAAGCATTTGGATCAGCAGAATTGCGAAAAATTTTATGCCTTCTCAACCATTTCTTGGCTTCAAACTCCCATATCGCGCGAACGGATTGACCAAACCCAAAAATTCCTGATGCTTGTGAAAGTAGAAACTCTCCCGCTTACAACGGTATGTGTATTTTTTCCCTAGCCCATTCTGGTTATGCGTTTGGAGCAGCAGAATTGCGAAAAATTTGTTGTCTTCTCAACCATTTCTTAGCCTCAAAGTCCCATATCTCGCGAACGGATTGACCAAACCCAAAAATTCCTATTGCATCTAAAAGCAGAAACTCGCCCGATTACAACGGTACGTGTATTTTTCCACTAGGCCATTCTGGTTAAGCATTTGGATCAGCAGAATTGCGAAAAATTTTATGCCTTCTCATCCATTTCTTGGCTTCAAACTCCCATATCTCGCGAACGGATTGACCAAACCCAAAAATTCCTGATGCTTGTGAAAGTAGAAACTCTCCCGATTACAACGGTATGTGTATTTTTTCCCTAGCCCATTCTGGTTATGCGTTTGGAGCAGCAGAATTGCGAAAAATTTGTTGTCTTCTCAACCATTTCTTAGCCTCAAAGTCCCATATCTCGCGAACGGATTGACCAAACCCAAAAATTCCTGTTGCGTCTGAAAGTAGAAACTCTCCCGATTACAACGGTATGTGTATTTTTTCCCTAGCCCATTCTGGTTAAGCGTTTGGAGCAGCAGAATTGCGGAAAATTTGTTGTCTTCTCAACGATTTCTTAGCTTCAAAGACCCATATCTCGCGAACAGATTGAAAAAACCCAAAAATTCCTGCTGCGTCTGAAAGTAGAAACTCGCCCGATTACAACGGTACGTGTATTTTTCCACTAGGCCATTCTGGTTAAGCATTTGGATCAGCAGAATTGCGAAAAATTTTATGCCTTCTCAACCATTTCTCGGCTTCAAACTCCCATATCTCGCGAACGGATTGACCTAACCCAAAAATTCCTGTTGCGTCTGAAAGTAGAAACTCGCCCAATTACAACGGTATGTGTATTTTTTCCCTAGGCCATTCTGGTTAAACGTTTGGAGCAGCAGAATTGCGAAAAATTTGTTGTCTTCTCCACCATTTCTTAGTTTCAAACTCCCATATCTCGCGAACGGATTGACCTAACCCAAAAATTCCTATTGCATCTAAAAGCAGAAACTCGCCCGATTACAACGGTACGTGTATTTTTCCACTAGGCCATTCTGGTTAAGCATTTGGATCAGCAGAATTGCGAAAAATTTTATGCCTTCTCAACCATTTCTTGGCTTCAAACTCCCATATCTCGCGAACGGATTGACCAAACCCAAAAATTCCTGATGCTTGTGAAAGTAGAAACTCTCCCGCTTACAACGGTATGTGTATTTTTTCCCTAGCCCATTCTGGTTATGCGTTTGGAGCAGCAGAATTGCGAAAAATTTGTTGTCTTCTCAACCATTTCTTAGCCTCAAAGTCCCATATCTCGCGAACGGATTGACCAAACCCAAAAATTCCTGTTGCGTCTGAAAGTAGAAACTCTCCCGATTACAACGGTATGTGTATTTTTTCCCTAGCCCATTCTGGTTAAGCGTTTGGAGCAGCAGAATTGCGGAAAATTTGTTGTCTTCTCAACGATTTCTTAGCTTCAAAGACCCATATCTCGCGAACGGATTGACAAAACCCAAAAATTCCTGCTGCGTCTGAAAGTAGAAACTCGCCCGATTACAACGGTATGCGTATTTTTTCCCTAGGCCATTCTGGTTAAGGGTTTGGAGCAGCAGAATTGCGAACAATATTTTGCCTTCTCAACCATTTCTTGGCTTCAAACTCCCATATCTCGCGAACGGATTGACGTAACCCAAAAATTCCTATTGCATCTGAAAGTAGAAAGTCGGCCGATTACAACGGTATGTGTATTTTTTCCCTAGGCCATTCTGGTTAAGCGTTTGGAGCAGCAGAATTGCGAAAAATCTTTTGCCTTCTCAACCATTTCTTGGCTTCAAACTCCCATATCTCGCGAACGGATTGACCTAACCCAAAAATTCCTGTTGCGTCTGAAAGTAGAAACTCGCCCGATTACAACGTTATGTGTATTTTTCCCCTAGGGCATTCTGGTTAAGCGATTGGAGCAGCAGAATTGCGAAAAATTTGTTGTCTTCTCAACCATTTCTTAGTTTCAAACTCCCATATCTCGCGAACGGGTTGACCTAACCCAAAAATTCCTATTGCATCTAAAAGTAGAAACTCGCCCGATTACAACCGTACGTGTATTTTCCCCTAGGCCATTCTGGTTAAGCATTTGGATCAGCAGAATTGCGAAAAATTTTATGCCTTCTCAACCATTTCTTGGCTTCAAACTCCCATATCTCGCGAACGGATTGACCAAACCCAAAAATTCCTGATGCTTGTGAAAGTAGAAACTCTCCCGATTACAACGGTATGTGTATTTTTTCCCTAGCCCATTCTGGTTATGCGTTTGGAGCAGCAGAATTGCGAAAAATTTGTTGTCTTCTCAAGCATTTCTTTGCTTCAAAGTCCCATATCTCGCGAACGGATTGACCAAACCCAAAAATTCCTGTTGCATCTGAAAGTAGAAACTCTCCCGATTACAACGGTATGTGTATTTTTTCCCTAGCCCATTCTGGTTAAGCGTTTGGAGCAGCAGAATTGCGGAAAATTTGTTGTCTTCTCAACCATTTCTTAGCTTCAAAGACCCATATCTCGCGAACGGATTGACAAAACCCAAAAATTCCTGCTGCGTCTGAAAGTAGAAACTCGCCCGATTACAACGGTATGCGTATTTTTTCCCTAGGCCATTCTGGTTAAGGGTTTGGAGCAGCAGAATTGCGAACAATATTTTGCCTTCTCAACCATTTCTTGGCTTCAAACTCCCATATCTCGCGAACGGATTGACGTAACCCAAAAATTCCTATTGCATCTGAAAGTAGAAACTCGGCCGATTACAACGGTATGTGTATTTTTTCCCTAGGCCATTCTGGTTAAGCGTTTGGAGCAGCAGAATTGCGAAAAATCTTTTGCCTTCTCAACCATTTCTTGGCTTCAAACTCCCATATCTCGCGAACGGATTGACCTATCCCAAAAATTCCTGTTGCGTCTGAAAGTAGAAACTCGCCCGATTACAACGTTATGTGTATTTTTCCCCTAGGGCATTCTGGTTAAGCGATTGGAGCAGCAGAATTGCGAAAAATTTGTTGTCTTCTCAACCATTTCTTAGATTCAAACTCCCATATCTCGCGAACGGGTTGACCTAACCCAAAAATTCCTATTGCATCTAAAAGTAGAAACTCGCCCGATTACAAAGGTACGTGTATTTTTCCCCTAGGCCATTCTGGTTAAGCATTTGGATCAGCAGAATTGCGAAAAATTTTATGCCTTCTCAACCATTTCTTGGCTTCAAACTCCCATATCTCGCGAACGGATTGACCAAACCCAAAAATTCCTGATGCTTGTGAAAGTAGAAACTCTCCCGATTACAACGGTATGTGTATTTTTTCCCTAGCCCATTCTGGTTATGCGTTTGGAGCAGCAGAATTGCGAAAAATTTGTTGTCTTCTCAAGCATTTCTTTGCTTCAAAGTCCCATATCTCGCGAACGGATTGACCAAACCCAAAAATTCCTGTTGCATCTGAAAGTAGAAACTCTCCCGATTACAACGGTATGTGTATTTTTTCCCTAGCCCATTCTGGTTAAGCGTTTGGAGCAGCAGAATTGCGGAAAATTTGTTGTCTTCTCAACCATTTCTTAGCTTCAAAGACCCATATCTCGCGAACGGATTGACCAAACCCAAAAATTCCTGCTGTGTCTGAAAGTAGAAACTCGCCCGATTACAACGGTATGTGTATTTTTTCCCTAGGCCATTCTGGTTAAGCGTTTGGAGCAGCAGAAGTGCGAAAAATTTGTTGTCTTCTCAACCATTTCTTAGCTTCAAAGTCCCATATCTCGCGAACGGATTGACCAAACCCAACAATTCCTTCTGCGTCTGAAAGTAGACACTCGCCCGGTTACAACGGTATGCGTATTTTTTCTTTAGGCCATTCTGGTTAAGCGTTTGGAGCAGCAGAATTGCGGAAAATTTGTTGTCTTCTCAACGATTTCTTAGCTTCAAAGACCCATATCTCGCGAACGGATTGACAAAACCCAAAAATTCCTGCTGCGTCTGAAAGTAGAAACTCGCCCGATTACAACGGTATGCGTATTTTTTCCCTAGGCCATTCTGGTTAAGGGTTTGGAGCAGCAGAATTGCGAACAATATTTTGCCTTCTCAACCATTTCTTGGCTTCAAACTCCCATATCTCGCGAACGGATTGACCTAACCCAAAAATTCCTGTTGCGTCTGAAAGTAGAAACTCGCCCGATTACAACGTTATGTGTATTTTTCCCCTAGGGCATTCTGGTTAAGCGATTGGAGCAGCAGAATTGCGAAAAATTTGTTGTCTTCTCAACCATTTCTTAGTTTCAAACTCCCATATCTCGCGAACGGGTTGACCTAACCCAAAAATTCCTATTGCATCTAAAAGTAGAAACTCGCCCGATTACAACGGTACGTGTATTTTTCCCCTAGGCCATTCTGGTTAAGCATTTGGATCAGCAGAATTGCGAAAATTTTATGCCTTCTCAACCATTTCTTGGCTTCAAACTCCCATATCTCGCGAACGGATTGACCAAACCCAAAAATTCCTGATGCTTGTGAAAGTAGAAACTCTCCCGATTACAACGGTATGTGTATTTTTTCCCTAGCCCATTCTGGTTATGCGTTTGGAGCAGCAGAATTGCGAAAAATTTGTTGTCTTCTCAAGCATTTCTTTGCTTCAAAGTCCCATATCTCGCGAACGGATTGACCAAACCCAAAAATTCCTGTTGCATCTGAAAGTAGAAACTCTCCCGATTACAACGGTATGTGTATTTTTTCCCTAGCCCATTCTGGTTAAGCGTTTGGAGCAGCAGAATTGCGGAAAATTTGTTGTCTTCTCAACCATTTCTTAGCTTCAAAGACCCATATCTCGCGAACGGATTGACAAAACCCAAAAATTCCTGCTGCGTCTGAAAGTAGAAACTCGCCCGATTACAACGGTATGCGTATTTTTTCCCTAGGCCATTCTGGTTAAGGGTTTGGAGCAGCAGAATTGCGAACAATATTTTGCCTTCTCAACCATTTCTTGGCATCAAACTCCCATATCTCGCGAACGGATTGACGTAACCCAAAAATTCCTATTGCATCTGAAAGTAGAAACTCGGCCGATTACAACGGTATGTGTATTTTTTCCCTAGGCCATTCTGGTTAAGCGTTTGGAGCAGCAGAATTGCGAAAAATCTTTTGCCTTCTCAACCATTTCTTGGCTTCAAACTCCCATATCTCGCGAACGGATTGACCTAACCCAAAAATTCCTGTTGCGTCTGAAAGTAGAAACTCGCCCGATTACAACGTTATGTGTATTTTTCCCCTAGGGCATTCTGGTTAAGCGATTGGAGCAGCAGAATTGCGAAAAATTTGTTGTCTTCTCAACCATTTCTTAGTTTCAAACTCCCATATCTCGCGAACGGGTTGACCTAACCCAAAAATTCCTATTGCATCTAAAAGTAGAAACTCGCCCGATTACAACGGTACGTGTATTTTTCCCCTAGGCCATTCTGGTTAAGCATTTGGATCAGCAGAATTGCGAAAAATTTTATGCCTTCTCAACCATTTCTTGGCTTCAAACTCCCATATCTCGCGAACGGATTGACCAAACCCAAAAATTCCTGATGCTTGTGAAAGTAGAAACTCTCCCGATTACAACGGTATGTGTATTTTTTCCCTAGCCCATTCTGGTTATGCGTTTGGAGCAGCAGAATTGCGAAAAATTTGTTGTCTTCTCAAGCATTTCTTTGCTTCAAAGTCCCATATCTCGCGAACGGATTGACCAAACCCAAAAATTCCTGTTGCATCTGAAAGTAGAAACTCTCCCGATTACAACGGTATGTGTATTTTTTCCCTAGCCCATTCTGGTTAAGCGTTTGGAGCAGCAGAATTGCGGAAAATTTGTTGTCTTCTCAACCATTTCTTAGCTTCAAAGACCCATATCTCGCGAACGGATTGACCAAACCCAAAAATTCCTGCTGTGTCTGAAAGTAGAAACTCGCCCGATTACAACGGTATGTGTATTTTTTCCCTGGGGCATTCTGGTTAAGCGTTTGGAGCAGCAGAATTGCGCAAAATTTTTTGCCTTCTCAACCATTTCTTGGCTTCAAAGTCCCATATCTCGCGAACGGATTGACCTAACCCAAAAATTCCTGTTGCGTCTGAAGGTAGAAACTCGCCCGATTACAACGGTATGTGTATTTTTTCCCTAGGCCATTCTGGTTAAGCGTTTGGAGCAGCAGAAGTGCGAAAAATTTGTTGTCTTCTCAACCATTTCTTAGCTTCAAAGTCCCATATCTCGCGAACGGATTGACCAAACCCAAAAATTCCTTCTGCGTCTGAAAGTAGACACTCGCCCGGTTACAACGGTATGCGTATTTTTTCTTTAGGCCATTCTGGTTAAGCGTTTGGAGCAGCAGAATTGTGAAAAATTTTTTGCCTTCTCTACCATTTCTTAGCTTCAAAGTCCCATATCTCGCGAACGGATTGACCAAACCCAAAAATTCCTGTTGCGTCTGAAAGTAGAAACTCGCCCGATTACAACGGTATGTGTATTTTTTCCCTAGCCCATTCTGGTTAAGCGTTTGGAGCAGCAGAATTGCGGAATATTTGTTGTCTTCTCAACCATTTCTTAGCTTCAAAGACCCATATCTCGCGAACGGATTGACCAAACCCAAAAATTCCTGCTGCGTCTGAAAGTGGAAACTCGCCCGATTACAACGGTATGTGTATTTTTTCCCTAGGCCATTCTGGTTAAGCGTTTGGAGCAGCAGAATTGCGAAAAATCTTTTGCCTTCTCAACCATTTCTTGGCTTCAAACTCCCATATTTCTCGAACGGATTGACCTAACCCAAAAATTCCTATTGCATCTGAAAGTAGAAACTCGCCCGATTACAACGGTATGTGTATTTTTTCCCTAGGCCATTCTGGTTAAGCGTTTGGAGCAGCAGAATTGCGAAAAATATTTTGCCTTCTCAACCATTTCTCGGCTTCAAACTCCCATATCTCGCGAACGGATTGACCTAACCCAAAAATTACTATTGCATCTGAAAGTAGAAACTCGCCCGATTACAACGGTATGTGTATTTTTTCCCTAGGGCATTCTGGTTAAGCGTTTGGAGCAGCAGAATTGCGCAAAATTTTTTGCCTTCTCAACCATTTCTTGGCTTCAAACTCCCATATCTCGCGAACGGATTGACCTAACCCAAAAATTCCTGTTGCGTGTGAAGGTAGAAACTCGCCCGATTACAACGGTATGTGTATTTTTTCCCTAGGCCATTCTGGTTAAGCGTTTGAAGCAGCAGAAGTGCGAAAAATTTGTTGCCTTCTCAACCACTTCTTAGCTTCAAACTCCCATATCTCGCGAACGGATTGACCTAACCCAAAAATTCCTGTTGCGTCTGAAAGTAGAAACTCGCCCGATTACAACGGTAGCTGTATTTTTTCCCTAGGCCATTCTGGTTAAGCGTTTTGAGCAGCAGAATTGCGAAAAATTTTTTGCCTTCTCAACCATTTCTTGGCTTCAAACTCCCATACCTCGCGAACGGATTGACCTAACCCAAAAATTCCTGTTGCTTCTGAAAGTAGAAACTCGCCCGATTACAACGGTATGTGTATTTTTTCCCTAGCCCATTCTGGATAAGCGTTTGGAGCAGCAGAATTGCGAAAAATTTGTTGTCTTCTCAACCATTTCTTAGCTTCAAAGTCCCACATCTCGCGAACGGATTGACCTAACCCAAAAATTCCTATTGCATCTGAAAGTAGAAACTCGCCCGATTACAACGGTATGTGTATTTTTTCCCTAGGGCATTCTGGTTAAGCGTTTGGAGCAGCAGAATTGCGGATAATTTTTTGCCTTCTCAACCATTTCTTGGCTTCAAACTCCCATATCTCGCGAACGGATTGACCTAACCCAAAAATTCCTGTTGCGTCTGAAGGTAGAAACTCGCCCGATTACAACGGTATGTGTATTTTTTCCCTAGGCCATTCTGGTTAAGCGTTTGAAGCAGCAGAAGTGCGAAAAATTTGTTGCCTTCTCAACCACTTCTTAGCTTCAAACTCCCAAATCTCGCGAACGGATTGACCTAACCCAAAAATTCCTGTTGCGTCTGAAATTAGAAACTCGCCCGATTACAACGGTATGTGTATTTTTTCCCTAGGCCATTCTGGTTAAGCGTTTGGAGCAGCAGAATTGCGAAAAATCTTTTGCCTTCTCAACCATTTCTTAGCTTCAAAGTCCCATATCTCGCGAACGGATTGACCTAACCCAAAAATTCCTGTTGCATCTGAAAGTAGAAACTCGCCAGATTACAACGGTATGTGTATTTTTTCCCTAGCCCATTCAGGTTAAGCGTTTGGAGCAGCAGAATTGCGAAAAATTTGTTGTCTTCTCAACCATTTCTTAGCTTCAAAGTCCCATATCTCGCGAACGGATTGACCAAACCCAAAAATTCCTGCTGCGTCTAAAAGTAGAAACTCGCCCGATTACAACGGTACGTGTATTTTTCCCCTAGGCCATTCTGGTTAAGCATTTGGATCAGCAGAATTGCGAAAAATTTTATGCCTTCTCAACCATTTCTTGGCTTCAAACTCCCATATCTCGCGAACG
The DNA here is from genome assembly GCF_051014685.1 of Ptiloglossa arizonensis. Taxonomy (NCBI): domain Eukaryota; kingdom Metazoa; phylum Arthropoda; class Insecta; order Hymenoptera; family Colletidae; genus Ptiloglossa; species Ptiloglossa arizonensis. The sequence goes on from NW_027478652.1 coordinate 162,748, forward strand.
GATTGACCAAACCCAAAAATTCCTGATGCTTGTGAAAGTAGAAACTCTCCCGATTACAACGGTATGTGTATTTTTTCCCTAGCCCATTCAGGTTAAGCGTTTGGAGCAGCAGAATTGCGAAAAATTTGTTGTCTTCTCAACCATTTCTTAGCTTCAAAGTCCCATATCTCGCGAACGGATTGACCTAACCCAAAAATTCCTATTGCATCTGAAAGTAGAAACTCGCCAGATTACAACGGTATGTGTATTTTTTCCCTAGCCCATTCAGGTTAAGCGTTTAGAGAAGCAGAATTGCGAAAAATTTGTTGTCTTCTCAACCATTTCTTAGCTTCAAAGTCCCATATCTCGCGAACCGATTGACCAACCCAAAAATTCCTTCTGCGTCTGAAAGTAGAAACTCGCCCGATTACAACTGTATGTGTATTTTTCCCCTAGGGCATTCTGGTTAAGCGATTGGAGCAGCAGAAGTGCGAAAAATTTGTTGTCTTCTCAACCATTTCTTAGCTTCAAACTCTCATATCGCGCGAACGGATAGATCTAACCCAAAAATTCCTATTGAATTTGAAGGTAGAAACTCGCGCGATTACAACGGTTTGTGTATTTTTTCCCTAGGCCATTCTGGTTAAGCGTTTGGAGTAGCAGAATTGCGAAAAATTTTTTGCCTTCTCAACCATTCCTTGGCTTCAAACTCCCATATCTCGCGAACGGATTGACCTAACCCAAAAATTCCTGTTGCGTCTGAAAGTAGAAACTCGCCCGATTACAACGGTATGTGTATTTTTCCCCTAGGCCATTCTGGTTAAGCATTTGCATCAGCAGAATTGCGAAAAATTTTATGTCTTCTCAACCATTTCTTGGCTTCAAACTCCCATATCTCGCGAACGGATTGACCAAACCCAAAAATTCCTGTTGCGTCTGAAAGTAGAAACTCTCCCGATTACAACGGTATGTGTATTTTTTCCCTAGCCCATTCTGGTTAAGCGTTTGGAGCGGCAGGATTGCGGAAAATTTGTTGTCTTCTCAACCATTTCTTAGCTTCAAAGACCCATATCTCGCGAACGGATTGACCAAACCCGAAAATTCCTGCTGCGTCTGAAAGTAGAAACTCGGCCGATTACAACGGTACGTGTATTTTTCCCCTAGGCCATTCTGGTTAAGCATTTGGATCAGCAGAATTGCGAAAAATTTTATGCCTTCTCAACCATTTCTTGGCTTCAAACTCCCATATCTCGCGAACGGATTGACCAAACCCAAAAATTCCTGATGCTTGTGAAAGTAGAAACTCTCCCGATTACAACGGTATGTGTATTTTTTCCCTAGCCCATTCTGGTTAAGCGTTTGAAGCAGCAGAAGTGCGAAAAATTTGCTGCCTTCTCAACCACTTCTTAGCTTCAAACTCCCATATCTCGCGAACGGATTGACCTAACCCAAAAATTCCTGTTGCGTCTGAAAGTAGAAACTCGCCCGATTACAACGGTTTGTGTATTTTTTCCCTAGGCCATTCTGGTTAAGCGTTTGGAGCAGCAGAATTGCGAAAAATCTTTTGCCTTCTCAACCATTCCTTGGCTTCAAACTCCCATATTTCTCGAACGGATTGACCTAACCCAAAAATTCCTATTGCATCTGAAAGTAGAAACTCGCCCGATTACAGCGCTATCTGTATTTTTTCCCTAGGCCATTCTGGTTAAGCGTTTGGAGCAGCAGAATTGCGAAAAATTTTTTGCCTTCTCAACCATTTCTTGGCTTCAAACTCCCATATCTCGCGAACGGATTGACCTAACCCAAAAATTCCTGTTGCGTCTGAAAGTAGAAACTCGCCCGATTACAACGGTATGTGTATTTCTTCCCTAGCCCATTCTGGATAAGCGTTTGGAGCAGCAGAATTGCGAAAAATTTGTTGTCTTCTCAACCATTTCTTAGCTTCAAAGACCCATATCTCGCGAACGGATTGACCAAACCCAAAAATTCCTTCTGCGTCTGAAAGTAGACACTCGCCCGGTTACAACGGTATGTGTATTTTTTCCCTAGCCCATTCTGGTTAAGCGTTTGGAGCAGCAGAATTGCGGAATATTTGTTGTCTTCTCAACCATTTCTTAGCTTCAAAGACCCATATCTCCCGAACGGATTGACCAAACCCAAAAATTCCTGCTGTGTCTGAAAGTAGAAACTCGCCCGATTACAACGGTATGTGTATTTTTTCCCTAGGGCATTCTGGTTAAGCGATTGGAGCAGCAGAATTGCGCAAAATTTGTTGCCTTCTCAACCATTTCTTGGCTTCAAAGTCCCATATCTCGCGAACGGATTGACCTAACCCAAAAATTCCTGTTGCGTCTGAAGGTAGAAACTCGCCCGATTACAACGGTATGTGTATTTTTTCCCTAGGCCATTCTGGTTAAGCGTTTGGAGCAGCAGAAGTGCGAAAAATTTGTTGTCTTCTCAACCATTTCTTAGCTTCAAAGTCCCATATCTCGCGAACGGATTGACCAAACCCAAAAATTCCTTCTGCGTCTGAAAGTAGACACTCGCCCGGTTACAACGGTATGTGTATTTTTTCCCTAGCCCATTCTGGTTAAGCGTTTGGAGCAGCAGAATTGCGGAATATTTGTTGTCTTCTCAACCATTTCTTAGCTTCAAAGACCCATATCTCCCGAACGGATTGACCAAACCCAAAAATTCCTGCTGCGTCTGAAAGTAGAAACTCGCCCGATTACAACGGTATGTGTATTTTTTCCCTAGGGCATTCTGGTTAAGCGTTTGGAGCAGCAGAATTGCGAAAAATTTTTTGCCTTCTCAACCATTTCTTGGCTTCAAACTCCCATATCTCGCGAACGGATTGACCTAACCCAAAAATTCCTGTTGCGTCTGAAAGTAGAAACTCGCCCGATTACAACGGTATGTGTATTTCTACCCTAGCCCATTCTGGATAAGCGTTTGGAGCAGCAGAATTGCGAAAAATTTGTTGTCTTCTCAACCATTTCTTAGCTTCAAAGACCCATATCTCGCGAACGGATTGACCAAACCCAAAAATTCCTGCTGTGTCTGAAAGTAGAAACTCGCCCGATTACAACGGTATGTGTATTTTTTCCCTAGGGCATTCTGGTTAAGCGATTGGAGCAGCAGAATTGCGCAAAATTTGTTGCCTTCTCAACCATTTCTTGGCTTCAAAGTCCCATATCTCGCGAACGGATTGACCTAACCCAAAAATTCCTGTTGCGTCTGAAGGTAGAAACTCGCCCGATTACAACGGTATGTGTATTTTTTCCCTAGGCCATTCTGGTTAAGCGTTTGGAGCAGCAGAAGTGCGAAAAATTTGTTGTCTTCTCAACCATTTCTTAGCTTCAAAGTCCCATATCTCGCGAACGGATTGACCAAACCCAAAAATTCCTTCTGCGTCTGAAAGTAGACACTCGCCCGGTTACAACGGTATGTGTATTTTTTCCCTAGCCCATTCTGGTTAAGCGTTTGGAGCAGCAGAATTGCGGAATATTTGTTGTCTTCTCAACCATTTCTTAGCTTCAAAGACCCATATCTCCCGAACGGATTGACCAAACCCAAAAATTCCTGCTGCGTCTGAAAGTAGAAACTCGCCCGATTACAACGGTATGTGTATTTTTTCCCTAGGCCATTCTGGTTAAGCGTTTGGAGCAGCAGAATTGCGAAAAATATTTTGCCTTCTCAACCATTTCTTGGCTTCAAACTCCCATATCTCGCGAACGGATTGACCTAACCCAAAAATTCCTATTGCATCTGAAAGTAGAAACTCGCCCGATTACAACGGTATGTGTATTTTTTCCCTAGGGCATTCTGGTTAAGCGTTTGGAGCAGCAGAATTGCGCAAAATTTTTTGCCTTCTCAACCATTTCTTGGCTTCAAACTCCCATATCTCGCGAACGGATTGACCTAACCCAAAAATTCCTGTTGCGTGTGAAGGTAGAAACTCGCCCGATTACAACGGTATGTGTATTTTTTCCCTAGGCCATTCTGGTTAAGCGTTTGAAGCAGCAGAAGTGCGAAAAATTTGTTGCCTTCTCAACCACTTCTTAGCTTCAAACTCCCATATCTCGCGAACGGATTGACCTAACCCAAAAATTCCTGTTGCGTCTGAAAGTAGAAACTCGCCCGATTACAACGGTATCTGTATTTTTTCCCTAGGCCATTCTGGTTAAGCGTTTTGAGCAGCAGAATTGCGAAAAATTTTTTGCCTTCTCAACCATTTCTTGGCTTCAAGCTCCCATATCTCGCGAACGGATTGACCTAACCCAAAAATTCCCGTTGCTTCTGAAAGTAGAAACTCGCCCGATTACAACGGTATGTGTATTTTTTCCCTAGCCCATTCTGGATAAGCGTTTGGAGCAGCAGAATTGCGAAAAATTTGTTGTCTTCCCAACCATTTCTTAGCTTCAAAGTCCCATATCTCGCGAACGGATTGACCTAACCCAGAAATTCCTATTGCGTCTGAAAGTAGAAACTCGCCCGATTACAACGGTATGTGTATTTTTTCCGTAGGGCATTCTGGTTAAGCGTTTGGAGCAGCAGAATTGCGCAAAATTTTTTGCCTTCTCAACCATTTCTTGGCTTCAAACTCCCATATCTCGCGAAAGGATTGACCTAACCCAAAAATTCCTGTTGCGTCTGAAGGTAGAAACTCGCCCGATTCCAACGGTATGTGTATTTTTTCCCTAGGCCATTCTGGTTAAGCGTTTGAAGCAGCAGAAGTGCGAAAAATTTGTTGCCTTCTCAATCACTTCTTAGCTTCAAACTCCCATATCTCGCGAACGGATTGACCTAACCCAAAAATTCCTGTTGCGTCTGAAATTAGAAACTCGCCCGATTACAACGGTATGTGTATTTTTTCCCTAGGCCATTCTGGTTAAGCGTTTGGAGCAGCAGAATTGCGAAAAATCTTTTGCCTTCTCAACCATTTCTTAGCTTCAAAGTCCCATATCTCGCGAACGGATTGACCAAACCCAAAAATTCCTGCTGCGTCTAAAAGTAGAAACTCGCCCGATTACAACGGTACGAGTATTTTTCCCCTAGGCGATTCTGGTTAAGCATTTGGATCAGCAGAATTGCGAAAAATCTTTTGCCTTCTCAACCATTTCTTGGCTTCAAACTCCCATATCTCGCGAACGGATTGACCTAACCCAAAAATTCCTGTTGCGTCTGAAAGTAGAAACTCGCCCGATTACAACGGTATGTGTGTTTTTTCCCTAGCCCATTCTGGATAAGCGTTTGGAGCAGCAGAATTGCGAAAAATTTGTTGTCTTCTCAACCATTTCTTAGCTTCAAAGTCCCATATCTCGCGAACGGATTGACCAAACCCAAAAATTCCTGCTGCGTCTGAAAGTAGAAACTCGCCCTATTACAACGGTGTGCGTATTTTTTCCCTAGGCCACTCTGGTTAAGCGTTTGGAGAAGCAGAATTGCGAAAAATTTGTTGTCTTCTCAACCATTTCTTAGCTTCAAAGTCCCATATCTCGCGAACCGATTGACCAAACCCAAAAGTTTCCTTCTGCGTCTGAAAGTAGAAACTCGCCCGATTACAACGGTATGTGTATTTTTCCCCTAGGGCATTCTGGTTAAGCGATTGGAGCAGCAGAAGTGCGAAAAATTTGTTGTCTTCTCAACCATTTCTTAGCTTCAAACTCTCATATCGCGCGAACGGATTGATCTAACCCAAAAATTCCTATTGAATTTGAAGGTAGAAACTCGCCCGATTACAACGGTATGTGTATTTTTTCCCTAGCCCATTCTGGTTAAGCGTTTGGAGCAGCAGGATTGCGGAAAATTTGTTGGCTTCTCAACCATTTCTTAGCTTCAAAGACCCATATCTCGCGAACGGATTGACCAAACCCAAAAATTCCTGTTGCGTCTGAAAGTAGAAACTCGCCCGATTACAACGGTATGTGTATTTTTTCCCTAGGCCATTCTGGTTAAGCGTTTGAAGCAGCAGAAGTGCGAAAAATTTGTTGCCTTCTCAACCACTTCTTAGCTTCAAACTCCCATATCTCGCGAACGGATTGACCTAACCCAAAAATTCCTGTTGCGTCTGAAAGTAGAAACTCGCCCGATTACAACGGTATGTGTATTTTTCCCCTAGGCCATTCTGGTTAAGCATTTGGATCAGCAGAATTGCGAAAAATTTTATGTGTTCTCAACCATTTCTTGGCTTCAAACTCCCATATCTCGCGAACAGATTGACCAAACCCAAAAATTCCTGTTGCGTCTGAAAGAAGAAACTCTCCCGATTACAACGGTATGTGTATTTTTTCCCTAGCCCATTCTGGTTAAGCGTTTGGAGCGGCAGGATTGCGGAAAATTTGTTGTCTTCTCAACCATTTCTTAGCTTCAAAGACCCATATCTCGCGAAAGGATTGACCAAACCCAAAAATTCCTGCTGCGTCTGAAAGTAGAAACTCGGCCGATTACAACGGTACGTGTATTTTTCCCCTAGGCCATTCTGGTTAAGCATTTGGATCAGCAGAATTGCGAAAAATTTTATGCCTTCTCAACCATTTCTTGGCTTCAAACTCCCATATCTCGCGAACGGATTGACCAAACCCAAAAATTCCTGATGCTTGTGAAAGTAGAAACTCTCCCGATTACAACGGTATGTGTATTTTTTCCCTAGCCCATTCTGGTTAAGCGTTTGAAGCAGCAGAATTGCGAAAAATTTGTTGCCTTCTCAACCACTTCTTAGCTTCAAACTCCCATATCTCGCGAACGGATTGACTTAACCCAAAAATTCCTGTTGCGTCTGAAAGTAGAAACTCGCCCGATTACAACGGTATGTGTATTTTTTCCCTAGGCCATTCTGGTTAAGCGTTTGGAGCAGCAGAATTGCGAAAAATCTTTTGCCTTCTCAACCATTCCTTGGCTTCAAACTCCCATATTTGTCGAACGGATTGACCTAACCCAAAAATTCCTGTTGCGTCTGAAAGTAGAAACTCGCCCGATTACAACGGTATGTGTATTTTTTCCCTAGGCCATTCTGGTTAAGCGTTTGGAGCAGCAGAATTGCGAAAAATTTTTTGCCTTCTCAACCATTTCTTGGCTTCAAACTCCCATATCTCGCGAACGGATTGACCTAACCCAAAAATTCCTGTTGCGTCTGAAAGTAGAAACTCGCCCGATTACAACGGTATGTGTATTTTTTCCCTAGCCCATTCTGGATAAGCGTTTGGAGCAGCAGAATTGCGAAAAATTTGTTGTCTTCTCAACCATTTCTTAGCTTCAAAGTCCCATATCTCGCGAACGGATTGACCAAACCCAAAAATTCCTGCTGCGTCTGAAAGTAGAAACTCGCCCTATTACAACGGTGTGCGTATTTTTTCCCTAGGCCACTCTGGTTAAGCGTTTGGAGAAGGAGAATTGCGAAAAATTTGTTGTCTTCTCAACCATTTCTTAGCTTCAAAGTCCCATATCTCGCGAACCGATTGACCAAACCCAAAAGTTTCCTTCTGCGTCTGAAAGTAGAAACTCGCCCGATTACAACGGTATGTGTATTTTTCCCCTAGGGCATTCTGGTTAAGCGATTGGAGCAGCAGAAGTGCGAAAAATTTGTTGTCTTCTCAACCATTTCTTAGCTTCAAACTCTCATATCGCGCGAACGGATTGACCTAACCCAAAAATTCCTATTGCATCTGAAAGTAGAAACTCGCTCGATTACAACGATATCTGTATTTTTTCCCTAGGCCATTCTGGTTAAGCGTTTGAAGCAGCAGAAGTGCGAAAAATTTGTTGCCTTCTCAACCACTTCTTAGCTTCAAACTCCCATATCTCGCGAACGGATTGACCTAACCCAAAAATTCCTGTTGCGTCTGAAAGTAGAAACTCTCCCGATTACAACGGTATGTGTATTTTTCCCCTAGGCCATTCTGGTTAAGCATTTGGATCAGCAGAATTGCGAAAAATTTTATGTGTTCTCAACCATTTCTTGGCTTCAAACTCCCATATCTCGCGAACAGATTGACCAAACCCAAAAATTCCTGTTGCGTCTGAAAGTAGAAACTCGGCCGATTACAACGGTACGTGTATTTTTCCCCTAGGCCATTCTGGTTAAGCATTTGGATCAGCAGAATTGCGAAAAATTTTATGCCTTCTCAACCATTTCTTGGCTTCAAACTCCCATATCTCGCGAACGGATTGACCAAACCCAAAAATTCCTGATGCTTGTGAAAGTAGAAACTCTCCCGATTACAACGGTATGTGTATTTTTTCCCTAGCCCAGTCAGGTTAAGCGTTTGGAGCAGCAGAATTGCGAAAAATTTGTTGTGTTCTCAACCATTTCTTAGCTTCAAAGTCCCATATCTCGCGAACGGATTGACCAAACCCAAAAATTCCTGCTGCGTCTGAAAGTAGAAACTCGCCCGATTACAACGGTATGTGTATTTTTTCCCTAGCCCATTCAGGTTAAGCGTTTGGAGCAGCAGAGTTGCGAAAATTTGTTGTCCTCTCCACCATTTCTTAGCTTCAAAGTCCCATATCTCGCGAACGGATTGAACAAACCCAAAAATTCCTGTTGCGTCTGAAAGTAGAAACTCGCCCGATTACAACGGTATGTGTATTTTTTCCCTAGGCCATTCTGGTTAAGCGTTTGGAGCTGCAGAATTGCGAAAAATTTTTTGCCTTCTCAACCATTTCTTGGCTTCAAACTCCCATATCTCGCGAACGGATTGACCAAACCCAAAAATTCCTGCTGAGTCTGAAAGTAGAAACTCGCCCGATTACAACGGTATGCGTATTTTTACCCTAGGCCATTCTGGTTAAGCGTTTGGAGCAGCAGAATTGCGAAAAACATTTTGCCTTCTCAACCATTTCTTGGCTTCAAAATCCCATATCTCGCGAACGGATTGACCTAACCCAAAAATTCCTATTGCATCTGAAAGTAGAAACTCGCCCGAGTACAACGGTATGTGTATTTTTTCCCTAGGCCATTCTGGTTAAGCGTTTGAAGCAGCAGAAGTGCGAAAAATTTGTTGCCTTCTCAACCACTTCTTAGCTTCAAACTCCCATATCTCGCGAACGGATTGAACTAACCCAAAAATTCCTGTTGCGTCTGAAAGTAGAAACTCGCCCGATTACAACGGTATCTGTATTTTTTCCCTAGGCCATTCTGGTTAAGCGTTTGGAGCAGCAGAATTGCGAAAAATCTTTTGCCCTCTCTACCATTTCTCGGCTTCATACACCCATATCTCTCGAACGGATTGACCTAACCCAAAAATTCCTATTGCATCTGAAAGTAGAAACTCGCCCGATTACAACGGTATCTGTATTTTTTCCCTAGGCCATTCTGGTTAAGCGTTTGGAGCAGCAGAATTGCGAAAAATTTTTTGCCTTCTCAACCATTTCTTGGCTTCAAACTCCCATATCTCGCGAACGGATTGACCTAACCCAAAAATTCCTGTTGCGTCTGAAAGTAGAAACTCGCCCGGTTACAACGGTATGTGTGTTTTTTCCCTAGCCCATTCTGGATAAGCGTTTGGAGCAGCAGAATTGCGAAAAATTTGTTGTCTTCTCAACCATTTCTTAGCTTCAAAGTCCCATATCTCGCGAACGGATTGACCTAACCCAAAAATTCCTGTTGCGTCTGAAAGTAGAAACTCTCCCGATTACAACGGTATGTGTATTTTTCCCCTAGGCCATTCTGGTTAAGCATTTGGATCAGCAGAATTGCGAAAAATTTTATGTGTTCTCAACCATTTCTTGGCTTCAAACTCCCATATCTCGCGAACAGATTGACCAAACCCAAAAATTCCTGTTGCGTCTGAAAGTAGAAACTCTCCCGATTACAACGGTATGTGTATTTTTTCCCTAGCCCATTCTGGTTAAGCGTTTGGAGCGGCAGGATTGCGGAAAATTTGTTGTCTTCTCAACCATTTCTTAGCTTCAAAGACCCATATCTCGCGAACGGATTGACCAAACCCAAAAATTCCTGCTGCGTCTGAAAGTAGAAACTCGGCCGATTACAACGGTACGTGTATTTTTCCCCTAGGCCATTCTGGTTAAGCATTTGGATCAGCAGAATTGCGAAAAATTTTATGCCTTCTCAACCATTTCTTGGCTTCAAACTCCCATATCTCGCGAACGGATTGACCAAACCCAAAAATTCCTGATGCTTGTGAAAGTAGAAACTCTCCCGATTACAACGGTATGTGTATTTTTTCCCTAGCCCATTCTGGTTAAGCGTTTGAAGCAGCAGAAGTGCGAAAAATTTGTTGCCTTCTCAACCACTTCTTAGCTTCAAACTCCCATATCTCGCGAACGGATTGACCTAACCCAAAAATTCCTGTTGCGTCTGAAAGTAGAAACTCGCCCGATTACAACGGTATGTGTATTTTTTCCCTAGGCCATTCTGGTTAAGCGTTTGGAGCAGCAGAATTGCGAAAAATCTTTTGCCTTCTCAACCATTCCTTGGCTTCAAACTCCCATATTTCTCGAACGGATTGACCTAACCCAAAAATTCCTATTGCATCTGAAAGTAGAAACTCGCCCGATTACAACGGTATCTGTATTTTTTCCCTAGGCCATTCTGGTTAAGCGTTTGGAGCAGCAGAATTGCGAAAAATTTTTTGCCTTCTCAACCATTTCTTGGCTTCAAACTCCCATATCTCGCGAACGGATTGACCTAACCCAAAAATTCCTGTTGCGTCTGAAAGTAGAAACTCGCCCGATTACAACGGTATGTGTATTTTTTCCCTAGCCCATTCTGGATAAGCGTTTGGAGCAGCAGAATTGCGAAAAATTTGTTGTCTTCTCAACCATTTCTTAGCTTCAAAGTCCCATATCTCGCGAACAGATTGACCTAACCCAAAAATTCCTATTGCATCTGAAAGTAGAAACTTGCCAGATTACAACGGTATGTGTATTTTTTCCCTAGCCCAGTCAGGTTAAGCGTTTGGAGCAGCAGAATTGCGAAAAATTTGTTGTGTTCTCAACCATTTCTTAGCTTCAAAGTCCCATATCTCGCGAACGGATTGACCAAACCCAAAAATTCCTGCTGCGTCTGAAAGTAGAAACTCGCCCGATTACAACGGTATGTGTATTTTTTCCCTAGCCCATTCAGGTTAAGCGTTTGGAGCAGCAGAGTTGCGAAAATTTGTTGTCCTCTCCACCATTTCTTAGCTTCAAAGTCCCATATCTCGCGAACGGATTGAACAAACCCAAAAATTCCTGTTGCGTCTGAAAGTAGAAACTCGCCCGATTACAACGGTATGTGTATTTTTTCCCTAGGCCATTCTGGTTAAGCGTTTGGAGCTGCAGAATTGCGAAAAATTTTTTGCCTTCTCAACCATTTCTTGGCTTCAAACTCCCATATCTCGCGAACGGATTGACCAAACCCAAAAATTCCTGCTGAGTCTGAAAGTAGAAACTCGCCCGATTACAACGGTATGCGTATTTTTTCCCTAGGCCATTCTGGTTAAGCGTTTGGAGCAGCAGAATTGCGAAAAACATTTTGCCTTCTCAACCATTTCTTGGCTTCAAAATCCCATATCTCGCGAACGGATTGACCTAACCCAAAAATTCCTATTGCATCTGAAAGTAGAAACTCGCCAGATTACAACGGTATGTGTATTTTTTCCCTAGCCCATTCAGGTTAAGCGTTTGGAGCAGCAGAGTTGCGAAAATTTGTTGTCTTCTCAACCATTTCTTAGCTTCAAAGTCCCATATCTCGCGAACGGATTGAACAAACCCAAAAATTCCTGCTGCGTCTGAAAGTAGAAACTCGCCCGATTACAACGGTGTGCGTATTTTTTCCCTAGGCCATTCTGGTTAAGCGTTTGGAGAAGCAGAATTGCGAAAAATTTGTTGTCTTCTCAACCATTTCTTAGCTTCAAAGTCCCATATCTCGCGAACCGATTGACCAAACCCAAAAATTCCTTCTGCGTCTGAAAGTAGAAACTCGCCCGATTACAACGGTATGTGTATTTTTCCCCTAGGGCATTCTGGTTAAGCGATTGGAGCAGCAGAAGTGCGAAAAATTTGTTGTCTTCTCAACCATTTCTTAGCTTCAAACTCTCATATCGCGCGAACGGCTTGATCTAACCCAAAAATTCCTATTGAATTTGAAGGTAGAAACTCGCCCGATTACAACGGTATGTGTATTTTTCCCCTAGGGCATTCTGGTTAAGCGATTGGAGCAGCAGAAGTGCGAAAAATTTGTTGTCTTCTCAACCATTTCTTGGCTTCAAACTCCCATATCTCGCGAACGGATTGACCTAACCCAAAAATTCCTATTGCATCTGAAAGTAGAAACTCGCCCGATTACAACGGTATCTATATTTTTTCCCTAGGCCATTCTGGTTAAGCGTTTGGAGCAGCAGAATTGCGAAAAATATTTTGCCTTCTCAACCAGTTCTTGTCTTCAAACTCCCATATTTCTCGAACGGATTGACCTAACCCAAAAATTCCTATTGCATCTGAAAGTAGAAACTCGCCCGATTACAACGGTATCTGTATTTTTTCCCTAGGCCATACTGGTTAAGCGTTTGGAGCAGCAGAATTGCGAAAAATTTTTTGCCTTCTCAACCATTTCTTGGCTTCAAACTCCCATATCTCGCGAACGGATTGACCTAACCCAAAAATTCCTGTTGCGTCTGAAAGTAGAAACTCGCCCGATTACAACGGTATGTGTATTTTTTCCCTAGCCCATTCTGGATAAGCGTTTGGAGCAGCAGAATTGCGAAAAATTTGTTGTCTTCTCAACCATTTCTTAGCTTCAAAGTCCCATATCTCGCGAACGGATTGACCTAACCCAAAAATTCCTATTGCATCTGAAAGTAGAAACTCGCCAGATTACAACGGTATGTGTATTTTTTCCCTAGCCCATTCAGGTTAAGCGTTTGGAGCAGCAGAATTGCGAAAAATTTGTTGTCTTCTCAACCATTTCTTGGCTTCAAACTCCCATATCTCGCGAACGGATTGACCTAACCCAAAAATTCCTGTTGCGTCTGAAGGTAGAAACTCGCCCGATTACAACGGTATCTGTATTTTTTCCCTAGGCCATTCTGGTTAAGCGTTTGGAGCAGCAGAATTGCGAAAAATTTTTTGCCTTCTCAACCATTTCTTGGCTTCAAACTCCCATATCTCGCGAACGGATTGACCTAACCCAAAAATTCCTGTTGCGTCTGAAAGTAGAAACTCGCCCGATTACAACGGTATGTGTGTTTTTTCCCTAGCCCATTCTGGATAAGCGTTTGGAGCAGCAGAATTGCGAAAAATTTGTTGTCTTCTCAACCATTTCTTAGCTTCAAAGTCCCATATCTCGCGAACGGATTCACCTAACCCAAAAATTCCTATTGCATCTGAAAGTAGAAACTCGCCCGATTACAACGGTGTGCGTATTTTTTCCCTAGGCCATTCTGGTTAAGCGTTTGGAGAAGCAGAATTGCGAAAAATTTGTTGTCTTCTCAACCATTTCTTAGCTTCAAAGTCCCATATCTCGCGAACCGATTGACCAAACCCAAAAATTCCTTCTGCGTCTGAAAGTAGAAACTCGCCCGATTACAACGGTATGTGTATTTTTCCCCTAGGGCATTCTGGTTAAGCGATTGGAGCAGCAGAAGTGCGAAAAATTTGTTGTCTTCTCAACCATTTCTTAGCTTCAAACTCTCATATCGCGCGAACGGATTGATCTAACCCAAAAATTCCTATTGAATTTGAAGGTAGAAACTCGCCCGATTACAACGGTATGTGTATTTTTTCCCTAGCCCATTCTGGATAAGCGTTTGGAGCAGCAGAATTGCGAAAAATCTTTTGCCCTCTCTACCATTTCTCTGCTTCATACACCCATATCTCTCGAACGGATTGACCTAACCCAAAAATTCCTATTGCATCTGAAAGTAGAAACTCGCCCGATTACAACGGTATCTGTATTTTTTCCCTAGCCCATTCTGGATAAGCGTTTGGAGCAGCAGAATTGCGAAAAATTTGTTGTCTTCTCAACCATTTCTTAGCTTCAAAGTCCCATATCTCGCGAACAGATTGACCTAACCCAAAAATTCCTATTGCATCTGAAAGTAGAAACTTGCCAGATTACAACGGTATGTGTATTTTTTCCCTAGCCCAGTCAGGTTAAGCGTTTGGAGCAGCAGAATTGCGAAAAATTTGTTGTGTTCTCAACCATTTCTTAGCTTCAAAGTCCCATATCTCGCGAACGGATTGACCAAACCCAAAAATTCCTGCTGCGTCTGAAAGTAGAAACTCGCCCGATTACAACGGTATGTGTATTTTTTCCCTAGCCCATTCAGGTTAAGCGTTTGGAGCAGCAGAGTTGCGAAAATTTGTTGTCCTCTCCACCATTTCTTAGCTTCAAAGTCCCATATCTCGCGAACGGATTGAACAAACCCAAAAATTCCTGTTGCGTCTGAAAGTAGAAACTCGCCCGATTACAACGGTATGTGTATTTTTTCCCTAGGCCATTCTGGTTAAGCGTTTGGAGCTGCAGAATTGCGAAAAATTTTTTGCCTTCTCAACCATTTCTTGGCTTCAAACTCCCATATCTCGCGAACGGATTGACCAAACCCAAAAATTCCTGCTGAGTCTGAAAGTAGAAACTCGCCCGATTACAACGGTATGCGTATTTTTTCCCTAGGCCATTCTGGTTAAGCGTTTGGAGCAGCAGAATTGCGAAAAACATTTTGCCTTCTCAACCATTTCTTGGCTTCAAAATCCCATATCTCGCGAACGGATTGACCTAACCCAAAAATTCCTATTGCATCTGAAAGTAGAAACTCGCCAGATTACAACGGTATGTGTATTTTTTCCCTAGCCCATTCAGGTTAAGCGTTTGGAGCAGCAGAGTTGCGAAAATTTGTTGTCTTCTCAACCATTTCTTAGCTTCAAAGTCCCATATCTCGCGAACGGATTGAACAAACCCAAAAATTCCTGCTGCGTCTGAAAGTAGAAACTCGCCCGATTACAACGGTGTGCGTATTTTTTCCCTAGGCCATTCTGGTTAAGCGTTTGGAGAAGCAGAATTGCGAAAAATTTGTTGTCTTCTCAACCATTTCTTAGCTTCAAAGTCCCATATCTCGCGAACCGATTGACCAAACCCAAAAATTCCTTCTGCGTCTGAAAGTAGAAACTCGCCCGATTACAACGGTATGTGTATTTTTCCCCTAGGGCATTCTGGTTAAGCGATTGGAGCAGCAGAAGTGCGAAAAATTTGTTGTCTTCTCAACCATTTCTTAGCTTCAAACTCTCATATCGCGCGAACGGCTTGATCTAACCCAAAAATTCCTATTGAATTTGAAGGTAGAAACTCGCCCGATTACAACGGTATGTGTATTTTTCCCCTAGGGCATTCTGGTTAAGCGATTGGAGCAGCAGAAGTGCGAAAAATTTGTTGTCTTCTCAACCATTTCTTGGCTTCAAACTCCCATATCTCGCGAACGGATTGACCTAACCCAAAAATTCCTATTGCATCTGAAAGTAGAAACTCGCCCGATTACAACGGTATCTATATTTTTTCCCTAGGCCATTCTGGTTAAGCGTTTGGAGCAGCAGAATTGCGAAAAATATTTTGCCTTCTCAACCAGTTCTTGTCTTCAAACTCCCATATTTCTCGAACGGATTGACCTAACCCAAAAATTCCTATTGCATCTGAAAGTAGAAACTCGCCCGATTACAACGGTATCTGTATTTTTTCCCTAGGCCATACTGGTTAAGCGTTTGGAGCAGCAGAATTGCGAAAAATTTTTTGCCTTCTCAACCATTTCTTGGCTTCAAACTCCCATATCTCGCGAACGGATTGACCTAACCCAAAAATTCCTGTTGCGTCTGAAAGTAGAAACTCGCCCGATTACAACGGTATGTGTATTTTTTCCCTAGCCCATTCTGGATAAGCGTTTGGAGCAGCAGAATTGCGAAAAATTTGTTGTCTTCTCAACCATTTCTTAGCTTCAAAGTCCCATATCTCGCGAACGGATTGACCTAACCCAAAAATTCCTATTGCATCTGAAAGTAGAAACTCGCCAGATTACAACGGTATGTGTATTTTTTCCCTAGCCCATTCAGGTTAAGCGTTTGGAGCAGCAGAATTGCGAAAAATTTGTTGTCTTCTCAACCATTTCTTGGCTTCAAACTCCCATATCTCGCGAACGGATTGACCTAACCCAAAAATTCCTGTTGCGTCTGAAGGTAGAAACTCGCCCGATTACAACGGTATCTGTATTTTTTCCCTAGGCCATTCTGGTTAAGCGTTTGGAGCAGCAGAATTGCGAAAAATTTTTTGCCTTCTCAACCATTTCTTGGCTTCAAACTCCCATATCTCGCGAACGGATTGACCTAACCCAAAAATTCCTGTTGCGTCTGAAAGTAGAAACTCGCCCGATTACAACGGTATGTGTGTTTTTTCCCTAGCCCATTCTGGATAAGCGTTTGGAGCAGCAGAATTGCGAAAAATTTGTTGTCTTCTCAACCATTTCTTAGCTTCAAAGTCCCATATCTCGCGAACGGATTCACCTAACCCAAAAATTCCTATTGCATCTGAAAGTAGAAACTCGCCCGATTACAACGGTGTGCGTATTTTTTCCCTAGGCCATTCTGGTTAAGCGTTTGGAGAAGCAGAATTGCGAAAAATTTGTTGTCTTCTCAACCATTTCTTAGCTTCAAAGTCCCATATCTCGCGAACCGATTGACCAAACCCAAAAATTCCTTCTGCGTCTGAAAGTAGAAACTCGCCCGATTACAACGGTATGTGTATTTTTCCCCTAGGGCATTCTGGTTAAGCGATTGGAGCAGCAGAAGTGCGAAAAATTTGTTGTCTTCTCAACCATTTCTTAGCTTCAAACTCTCATATCGCGCGAACGGATTGATCTAACCCAAAAATTCCTATTGAATTTGAAGGTAGAAACTCGCCCGATTACAACGGTATGTGTATTTTTTCCCTAGCCCATTCTGGATAAGCGTTTGGAGCAGCAGAATTGCGAAAAATCTTTTGCCCTCTCTACCATTTCTCTGCTTCATACACCCATATCTCTCGAACGGATTGACCTAACCCAAAAATTCCTATTGCATCTGAAAGTAGAAACTCGCCCGATTACAACGGTATCTGTATTTTTTCCCTAGGCCATTCTGGTTAAGCGTTTGGAGCAGCAGAATTGCGAAAAACATTTTGCCTTCTCAACCATTTCTTGGCATCAAAATCCCATATCTCGCGAACGGATTGACCTAACCCAAAAATTCCTATTGCATCTGAAAGTAGAAACTCGCCCGATTACAACGGTATGTGTATTTTTTCCCTAGGCCATTCTGGTTAAGCGTTTGAAGCAGCAGAAGTGCGAAAAATTTGTTGCCTTCTCAACCACTTCTTAGCTTCAAACTCCCATATCTCGCGAACGGATTGAACTAACCCAAAAATTCCTGTTGCGTCTGAAAGTAGAAACTCGCCCGATTACAACGGTATCTGTATTTTTTCCCTAGGCCATTCTGGTTAAGCGTTTGGAGCAGCAGAATTGCGAAAAATCTTTTGCCCTCTCTACCATTTCTCGGCTTCATACACCCATATCTCTCGAACGGATTGACCTAACCCAAAAATTCCTATTGCATCTGAAAGTAGAAACTCGCCCGATTACAACGGTATCTGTATTTTTTCCCTAGGCCATTCTGGTTAAGCGTTTGGAGCAGCAGAATTGCGAAAAATTTTTTGCCTTCTCAACCATTTCTTGGCTTCAAACTCCCATATCTCGCGAACGGATTGACCTAACCCAAAAATTCCTGTTGCGTCTGAAAGTAGAAACTCGCCCGATTACAACGGTATGTGTGTTTTTTCCCTAGCCCATTCTGGATAAGCGTTTGGAGCAGCAGAATTGCGAAAAATTTGTTGTCTTCTCAACCATTTCTTAGCTTCAAAGTCCCATATCTCGCGAACGGATTGACCTAACCCAAAAATTCCTGTTGCGTCTGAAAGTAGAAACTCTCCCGATTACAACGGTATGTGTATTTTTCCCCTAGGCCATTCTGGTTAAGCATTTGGATCAGCAGAATTGCGAAAAATTTTATGTGTTCTCAACCATTTCTTGGCTTCAAACTCCCATATCTCGCGAACAGATTGACCAAACCCAAAAATTCCTGTTGCGTCTGAAAGTAGAAACTCTCCCGATTACAACGGTATGTGTATTTTTTCCCTAGCCCATTCTGGTTAAGCGTTTGGAGCGGCAGGATTGCGGAAAATTTGTTGTCTTCTCAACCATTTCTTAGCTTCAAAGACCCATATCTCGCGAACGGATTGACCAAACCCAAAAATTCCTGCTGCGTCTGAAAGTAGAAACTCGGCCGATTACAACGGTACGTGTATTTTTCCCCTAGGCCATTCTGGTTAAGCATTTGGATCAGCAGAATTGCGAAAAATTTTATGCCTTCTCAACCATTTCTTGGCTTCAAACTCCCATATCTCGCGAACGGATTGACCTAACCCAAAAATTCCTGTTGCGTCTGAAAGTAGAAACTCTCCCGATTACAACGGTATGTGTATTTTTCCCCTAGCCCATTCTGGATAAGCGTTTGGAGCAGCAGAATTGCGAAAAATTTGTTGTCTTCTCAACCATTTCTTAGCTTCAAAGTCCCATATCTCGCGAACGGATTCACCTAACCCAAAAATTCCTATTGCATCTGAAAGTAGAAACTCGCCCGATTACAACGGTGTGCGTATTTTTTCCCTAGGCCATTCTGGTTAAGCGTTTGGAGAAGCAGAATTGCGAAAAATTTGTTGTCTTCTCAACCATTTCTTAGCTTCAAAGTCCCATATCTCGCGAACCGATTGACCAAACCCAAAAATTCCTTCTGCGTCTGAAAGTAGAAACTCGCCCGATTACAACGGTATGTGTATTTTTCCCCTAGGGCATTCTGGTTAAGCGATTGGAGCAGCAGAAGTGCGAAAAATTTGTTGTCTTCTCAACCATTTCTTAGCTTCAAACTCTCATATCGCGCGAACGGATTGATCTAACCCAAAAATTCCTATTGAATTTGAAGGTAGAAACTCGCCCGATTACAACGGTATGTGTATTTTTTCCCTAGCCCATTCTGGATAAGCGTTTGGAGCAGCAGAATTGCGAAAAATCTTTTGCCCTCTCTACCATTTCTCTGCTTCATACACCCATATCTCTCGAACGGATTGACCTAACCCAAAAATTCCTATTGCATCTGAAAGTAGAAACTCGCCCGATTACAACGGTATCTGTATTTTTTCCCTAGGCCATTCTGGTTAAGCGTTTGGAGCAGCAGAATTGCGAAAAACATTTTGCCTTCTCAACCATTTCTTGGCATCAAAATCCCATATCTCGCGAACGGATTGACCTAACCCAAAAATTCCTATTGCATCTGAAAGTAGAAACTCGCCCGATTACAACGGTATGTGTATTTTTTCCCTAGGCCATTCTGGTTAAGCGTTTGAAGCAGCAGAAGTGCGAAAAATTTGTTGCCTTCTCAACCACTTCTTAGCTTCAAACTCCCATATCTCGCGAACGGATTGAACTAACCCAAAAATTCCTGTTGCGTCTGAAAGTAGAAACTCGCCCGATTACAACGGTATCTGTATTTTTTCCCTAGGCCATTCTGGTTAAGCGTTTGGAGCAGCAGAATTGCGAAAAATCTTTTGCCCTCTCTACCATTTCTCGGCTTCATACACCCATATCTCTCGAACGGATTGACCTAACCCAAAAATTCCTATTGCATCTGAAAGTAGAAACTCGCCCGATTACAACGGTATCTGTATTTTTTCCCTAGGCCATTCTGGTTAAGCGTTTGGAGCAGCAGAATTGCGAAAAATTTTTTGCCTTCTCAACCATTTCTTGGCTTCAAACTCCCATATCTCGCGAACGGATTGACCTAACCCAAAAATTCCTGTTGCGTCTGAAAGTAGAAACTCGCCCGATTACAACGGTATGTGTGTTTTTTCCCTAGCCCATTCTGGATAAGCGTTTGGAGCAGCAGAATTGCGAAAAATTTGTTGTCTTCTCAACCATTTCTTAGCTTCAAAGTCCCATATCTCGCGAACGGATTGACCTAACCCAAAAATTCCTGTTGCGTCTGAAAGTAGAAACTCTCCCGATTACAACGGTATGTGTATTTTTCCCCTAGGCCATTCTGGTTAAGCATTTGGATCAGCAGAATTGCGAAAAATTTTATGTGTTCTCAACCATTTCTTGGCTTCAAACTCCCATATCTCGCGAACAGATTGACCAAACCCAAAAATTCCTGTTGCGTCTGAAAGTAGAAACTCTCCCGATTACAACGGTATGTGTATTTTTTCCCTAGCCCATTCTGGTTAAGCGTTTGGAGCGGCAGGATTGCGGAAAATTTGTTGTCTTCTCAACCATTTCTTAGCTTCAAAGACCCATATCTCGCGAACGGATTGACCAAACCCAAAAATTCCTGCTGCGTCTGAAAGTAGAAACTCGGCCGATTACAACGGTACGTGTATTTTTCCCCTAGGCCATTCTGGTTAAGCATTTGGATCAGCAGAATTGCGAAAAATTTTATGCCTTCTCAACCATTTCTTGGCTTCAAACTCCCATATCTCGCGAACGGATTGACCAAACCCAAAAATTCCTGATGCTTGTGAAAGTAGAAACTCTCCCGATTACAACGGTATGTGTATTTTTTCCCTAGCCCATTCTGGTTAAGTGTTTGAAGCAGCAGAAGTGCGAAAAATTTGTTGCCTTCTCAACCACTTCTTAGCTTCAAACTCCCATATCTCGCGAACGGATTGACCTAACCCAAAAATTCCTGTTGCGTCTGAAAGTAGAAACTCGCCCGATTACAACGGTATGTGTATTTTTTCCCTAGGCCATTCTGGTTAAGCGTTTGGAGCAGCAGAATTGCGAAAAATCTTTTGCCTTCTCAACCATTCCTTGGCTTCAAACTCCCATATTTCTCGAACGGATTGACCTAACCCAAAAATTCCTATTGCATCTGAAAGTAGAAACTCGCCCGATTACAACGGTATCTGTATTTTTTCCCTAGGCCATTCTGGTTAAGCGTTTGGAGCAGCAGAATTGCGAAAAATTTTTTGCCTTCTCAACCATTTCTTGGCTTCAAACTCCCATATCTCGCGAACGGATTGACCTAACCCAAAAATTCCTGTTGCGTCTGAAAGTAGAAACTCGCCCGATTACAACGGTATGTGTATTTTTTCCCTAGCCCATTCTGGATAAGCGTTTGGAGCAGCAGAATTGCGAAAAATTTGTTGTCTTCTCAACCATTTCTTAGCTTCAAAGTCCCATATCTCGCGAACAGATTGACCTAACCCAAAAATTCCTATTGCATCTGAAAGTAGAAACTTGCCAGATTACAACGGTATGTGTATTTTTTCCCTAGCCCAGTCAGGTTAAGCGTTTGGAGCAGCAGAATTGCGAAAAATTTGTTGTGTTCTCAACCATTTCTTAGCTTCAAAGTCCCATATCTCGCGAACGGATTGACCAAACCCAAAAATTCCTGCTGCGTCTGAAAGTAGAAACTCGCCCGATTACAACGGTAAGTGTATTTTTTCCCTAGCCCATTCAGGTTAAGCGTTTGGAGCAGCAGAGTTGCGAAAATTTGTTGTCCTCTCCACCATTTCTTAGCTTCAAAGTCCCATATCTCGCGAACGGATTGAACAAACCCAAAAATTCCTGTTGCGTCTGAAAGTAGAAACTCGCCCGATTACAACGGTATGTGTATTTTTTCCCTAGGCCATTCTGGTTAAGCGTTTGGAGCTGCAGAATTGCGAAAAATTTTTTGCCTTCTCAACCATTTCTTGGCTTCAAACTCCCATATCTCGCGAACGGATTGACCAAACCCAAAAATTCCTGCTGAGTCTGAAAGTAGAAACTCGCCCGATTACAACGGTATGCGTATTTTTTCCCTAGGCCATTCTGGTTAAGCGTTTGGAGCAGCAGAATTGCGAAAAACATTTTGCCTTCTCAACCATTTCTTGGCTTCAAAATCCCATATCTCGCGAACGGATTGACCTAACCCAAAAATTCCTATTGCATCTGAAAGTAGAAACTCGCCCGATTACAACGGTATGTGTATTTTTTCCCTAGGCCATTCTGGTTAAGCGTTTGAAGCAGCAGAAGTGCGAAAAATTTGTTGCCTTCTCAACCACTTCTTAGCTTCAAACTCCCATATCTCGCGAACGGATTGAACTAACCCAAAAATTCCTGTTGCGTCTGAAAGTAGAAACTCGCCCGATTACAACGGTATCTGTATTTTTTCCCTAGGCCATTCTGGTTAAGCGTTTGGAGCAGCAGAATTGCGAAAAATCTTTTGCCCTCTCTACCATTTCTCGGCTTCATACACCCATATCTCTCGAACGGATTGACCTAACCCAAAAATTCCTATTGCATCGGAAAGTAGAAACTCGCCCGATTACAACGGTATCTGTATTTTTTCCCTAGGCCATTCTGGTTAAGCGTTTGGAGCAGCAGAATTGCGAAAAATTTTTTGCCTTCTCAACCATTTCTTGGCTTCAAACTCCCATATCTCGCGAACGGATTGACCTAACCCAAAAATTCCTGTTGCGTCTGAAAGTAGAAACTCGCCCGATTACAACGGTATGTGTGTTTTTTCCCTAGCCCATTCTGGATAAGCGTTTGGAGCAGCAGAATTGCGAAAAATTTGTTGTCTTCTCAACCATTTCTTAGCTTCAAAGTCCCATATCTCGCGAACGGATTGACCTAACCCAAAAATTCCTATTGCATCTGAAAGTAGAAACTCGCCAGATTACAACGGTATGTGTATTTTTTCCCTAGCCCATTCAGGTTAAGCGTTTGGAGCAGCAGAGTTGCGAAAGTTTGTTGTCTTCTCAACCATTTCTTAGCTTCAAAGTCCCATATCTCGCGAACGGATTGAACAAACCCAAAAATTCCTGCTGCGTCTGAGAGTAGAAACTCGCCCGATTACAACGGTGTGCGTATTTTTTCCCTAGGCCATTCTGGTTAAGCGTTTGGAGAAGCAGAATTGCGAAAAATTTGTTGTCTTCTCAACCATTTCTTAGCTTCAAAGTCCCATATCTCGCGAACCGATTGACCAAACCCAAAAATTCCTTCTGCGTCTGAAAGTAGAAACTCGCCCGATTACAACGGTATGTGTATTTTTCCCCTAGGGCATTCTGGTTAAGCGATTGGAGCAGCAGAAGTGCGAAAAATTTGTTGTCTTCTCAACCATTTCTTAGCTTCAAACTCTCATATCGCGCGAACGGCTTGATCTAACCCAAAAATTCCTATTGAATTTGAAGGTAGAAACTCGCCCGATTACAACGGTATGTGTATTTTTCCCCTAGGGCATTCTGGTTAAGCGATTGGAGCAGCAGAAGTGCGAAAAATTTGTTGTCTTCTCAACCATTTCTTGGCTTCAAACTCCCATATCTCGCGAACGGATTGACCTAACCCAAAAATTCCTATTGCATCTGAAAGTAGAAACTCGCCCGATTACAACGGTATCTATATTTTTTCCCTAGGCCATTCTGGTTAAGCGTTTGGAGCAGCAGAATTGCGAAAAATATTTTGCCTTCTCAACCAGTTCTTGTCTTCAAACTCCCATATTTCTCGAACGGATTGACCTAACCCAAAAATTCCTATTGCATCTGAAAGTAGAAACTCGCCCGATTACAACGGTATCTGTATTTTTTCCCTAGGCCATACTGGTTAAGCGTTTGGAGCAGCAGAATTGCGAAAAATTTTTTGCCTTCTCAACCATTTCTTGGCTTCAAACTCCCATATCTCGCGAACGGATTGACCTAACCCAAAAATTCCTGTTGCGTCTGAAAGTAGAAACTCGCCCGATTACAACGGTATGTGTATTTTTTCCCTAGCCCATTCTGGATAAGCGTTTGGAGCAGCAGAATTGCGAAAAATTTGTTGTCTTCTCAACCATTTCTTAGCTTCAAAGTCCCATATCTCGCGAACGGATTGACCTAACCCAAAAATTCCTATTGCATCTGAAAGTAGAAACTCGCCAGATTACAACGGTATGTGTATTTTTTCCCTAGCCCATTCAGGTTAAGCGTTTGGAGCAGCAGAATTGCGAAAATTTGTTGTCTTCTCAACCATTTCTTAGCTTCAAAGTCCCATATCTCGCGAACGGATTGAACAAACCCAAAAATTCCTGCTGCGTCTGAAAGTAGAAACTCGCCCGATTACAACGGTGTGCGTATTTTTTCCCTAGGCCATTCTGGTTAAGCGTTTGGAGAAGCAGAATTGCGAAAAATTTGTTGTCTTCTCAACCATTTCTTAGCTTCAAACTCTCATATCGCGCGAACGGCTTGATCTAACCCAAAAATTCCTATTGAATTTGAAGGTAGAAACTCGCCCGATTACAACGGTATGTGTATTTTTCCCCTAGGGCATTCTGGTTAAGCGATTGGAGCAGCAGAAGTGCGAAAAATTTGTTGTCTTCTCAACCATTTCTTGGCTTCAAACTCCCATATCTCGCGAACGGATTGACCTAACCCAAAAATTCCTATTGCATCTGAAAGTAGAAACTCGCCCGATTACAACGGTATCTATATTTTTTCCCTAGGCCATTCTGGTTAAGCGTTTGGAGCAGCAGAATTGCGAAAAATATTTTGCCTTCTCAACCAGTTCTTGTCTTCAAACTCCCATATTTCTCGAACGGATTGACCTAACCCAAAAATTCCTATTGCATCTGAAAGTAGAAACTCGCCCGATTACAACGGTATCTGTATTTTTTCCCTAGGCCATACTGGTTAAGCGTTTGGAGCAGCAGAATTGCGAAAAATTTTTTGCCTTCTCAACCATTTCTTGGCTTCAAACTCCCATATCTCGCGAACGGATTGACCTAACCCAAAAATTCCTGTTGCGTCTGAAAGTAGAAACTCGCCCGATTACAACGGTATGTGTATTTTTTCCCTAGCCCATTCTGGATAAGCGTTTGGAGCAGCAGAATTGCGAAAAATTTGTTGTCTTCTCAACCATTTCTTAGCTTCAAAGTCCCATATCTCGCGAACGGATTGACCTAACCCAAAAATTCCTATTGCATCTGAAAGTAGAAACTCGCCAGATTACAACGGTATGTGTATTTTTTCCCTAGCCCATTCAGGTTAAGCGTTTGGAGCAGCAGAATTGCGAAAATTTGTTGTCTTCTCAACCATTTCTTAGCTTCAAAGTCCCATATCTCGCGAACGGATTGAACAAACCCAAAAATTCCTGCTGCGTCTGAAAGTAGAAACTCGCCCGATTACAACGGTGTGCGTATTTTTTCCCTAGGCCATTCTGGTTAAGCGTTTGGAGAAGCAGAATTGCGAAAAATTTGTTGTCTTCTCAACCATTTCTTAGCTTCAAAGTCCCATATCTCGCGAACCGATTGACCAAACCCAAAAATTCCTTCTGCGTCTGAAAGTAGAAACTCGCCCGATTACAACGGTATGTGTATTTTTCCCCTAGGGCATTCTGGTTAAGCGATTGGAGCAGCAGAAGTGCGAAAAATTTGTTGTCTTCTCAACCATTTCTTAGCTTCAAACTCTCATATCGCGCGAACGGCTTGATCTAACCCAAAAATTCCTATTGAATTTGAAGGTAGAAACTCGCCCGATTACAACGGTATGTGTATTTTTCCCCTAGGGCATTCTGGTTAAGCGATTGGAGCAGCAGAAGTGCGAAAAATTTGTTGTCTTCTCAACCATTTCTTGGCTTCAAACTCCCATATCTCGCGAACGGATTGACCTAACCCAAAAATTCCTATTGCATCTGAAAGTAGAAACTCGCCCGATTACAACGGTATCTATATTTTTTCCCTAGGCCATTCTGGTTAAGCGTTTGGAGCAGCAGAATTGCGAAAAATTTTTTGCCTTCTCAACCATTTCTTGGCTTCAAACTCCCATATCTCGCGAACGGATTGACCTAACCCAAAAATTCCTGTTGCGTCTGAAAGTAGAAACTCGCCCGATTACAACGGTATGTGTGTTTTTTCCCTAGCCCATTCTGGATAAGCGTTTGGAGCAGCAGAATTGCGAAAAATTTGTTGTCTTCTCAACCATTTCTTAGCTTCAAAGTCCCATATCTCGCGAACGGATTCACCTAACCCAAAAATTCCTATTGCATCTGAAAGTAGAAACTCGCCCGATTACAACGGTGTGCGTATTTTTTCCTTAGGCCATTCTGGTTAAGCGTTTGGAGAAGCAGAATTGCGAAAAATTTGTTGTCTTCTCAACCATTTCTTAGCTTCAAAGTCCCATATCTCGCGAACCGATTGACCAAACCCAAAAATTCCTTCTGCGTCTGAAAGTAGAAACTCGCCCGATTACAACGGTATGTGTATTTTTCCCCTAGGGCATTCTGGTTAAGCGATTGGAGCAGCAGAAGTGCGAAAAATTTGTTGTCTTCTCAACCATTTCTTAGCTTCAAACTCTCATATCGCGCGAACGGATTGATCTAACCCAAAAATTCCTATTGAATTTGAAGGTAGAAACTCGCCCGATTACAACGGTATCTGTATTTTTTCCCTAGGCCATTCTGGATAAGCGTTTGGAGCAGCAGAATTGCGAAAAATTTGTTGTCTTCTCAACCATTTCTTAGATTCAAAGTCCCATATCTCGCGAACGGATTGACCTAACCCAAAAATTCCTGTTGCGTCTGAAAGTAGAAACTCGCCCGATTACAACGGTATGTGTATTTTTTCCCTAGCCCATTCTGGATAAGCGTTTGGAGCAGCAGAATTGCGAAAAATCTTTTGCCCTCTCTACCATTTCTCTGCTTCATACACCCATATCTCTCGAACGGATTGACCTAACCCAAAAATTCCTATTGCATCTGAAAGTAGAAACTCGCCCGATTACAACGGTATCTGTATTTTTTCCCTAGGCCATTCTGGTTAAGCGTTTGGAGCAGCAGAATTGCGAAAAATTTTTTGCCTTCTCAACCATTTCTTGGCTTCAAACTCCCATATCTCGCGAACGGATTGACCTAACCCAAAAATTCCTGTTGCGTCTGAAAGTAGAAACTCGCCCGATTACAACGGTATGTGTGTTTTTTCCCTAGCCCATTCTGGATAAGCGTTTGGAGCAGCAGAATTGCGAAAAATTTGTTGTCTTCTCAACCATTTCTTAGCTTCAAAGTCCCATATCTCGCGAACGGATTGACCTAACCCAAAAATTCCTATTGCATCTGAAAGTAGAAACTCGCCAGATTACAACGGTATGTGTATTTTTTCCCTAGCCCATTCAAGTTAAGCGTTTGGAGCAGCAGAGTTGCGAAAATTTGTTGTCTTCTCAACCATTTCTTAGCTTCAAAGTCCCATATCTCGCGAACGGATTGAACAAACCCAAAAATTCCTGCTGCGTCTGAAAGTAGAAACTCGCCCGATTACAACGGTGTGCGTATTTTTTCCCTAGGCCATTCTGGTTAAGCGTTTGGAGGAGCAGAATTGCGAAAAATTTGTTGTCTTCTCAACCATTTCTTAGCTTCAAAGTCCCATATCTCGCGAACCGATTGACCAAACCCAAAAATTCCTTCTGCGTCTGAAAGTAGAAACTCGCCCGATTACAACGGTATGTGTATTTTTCCCCTAGGGCATTCTGGTTAAGCGATTGGAGCAGCAGAAGTGCGAAAAATTTGTTGTCTTCTCAACCATTTCTTAGCTTCAAACTCTCATATCGCGCGAACGGCTTGATCTAACCCAAAAATTCCTATTGAATTTGAAGGTAGAAACTCGCCCGATTACAACGGTATGTGTATTTTTCCCCTAGGGCATTCTGGTTAAGCGATTGGAGCAGCAGAAGTGCGAAAAATTTGTTGTCTTCTCAACCATTTCTTAGTTTCAAACTCTCATATCGCGCGAACGGATTGATCTGACCCAAAAATTCCTATTGAATTTGAAGGTAGAAACTCGCCCGATTACAACGGTATGTGTATTTTTTCCCTAGGCCATTCTGGTTAAGCGTTTGGAGCTGCAGAATTGCGAAAAATTTTTTGCCTTCTCAACCATTTCTTGGCTTCAAACTCCCATATCTCGCGAACGGATTGCCCTAACCCAAAAATTCCTATTGCATCTGAAAGTAGAAACTCGCCCGATTACAACGGTATCTATATTTTTTCCCTAGGCCATTCTGGTTAAGCGTTTGGAGCAGCAGAATTGCGAAAAATATTTTGCCTTCTCAACCAGTTCTTGTCTTCAAACTCCCATATTTCTCGAACGGATTGACCTAACCCAAAAATTCCTATTGCATCTGAAAGTAGAAACTCGCCCGATTACAACGGTATCTGTATTTTTTCCCTAGGCCATTCTGGTTAAGCGTTTGGAGCAGCAGAATTGCGAAAAATTTTTTGCCTTCTCAACCATTTCTTGGCTTCAAACTCCCATATCTCGCGAACGGATTGACCTAACCCAAAAATTCCTGTTGCGTCTGAAAGTAGAAACTCGCCCGATTACAACGGTATGTGTATTTTTTCCCTAGCCCATTCTGGATAAGCGTTTGGAGCAGCAGAATTGCGAAAAATTTGTTGTCTTCTCAACCATTTCTTAGCTTCAAAGTCCCATATCTCGCGAACGGATTGACCTAACCCAAAAATTCCTATTGCATCTGAAAGTAGAAACTCGCCAGATTACAACGGTATGTGTATTTTTTCCCTAGCCCATTCAGGTTAAGCGTTTGGAGCAGCAGAATTGCGAAAAATTTGTTGTCTTCTCAACCATTTCTTGGCTTCAAACTCCCATATCTCGCGAACGGATTGACCTAACCCAAAAATTCCTGTTGCGTCTGAAGGTAGAAACTCGCCCGATTACAACGGTATCTGTATTTTTTCCCTAGGCCATTCTGGTTAAGCGTTTGAAGCAGCAGAATTGCGAAAAATTTTATGCCTTCTCAACCATTTCTTGGCTTCAAACTCCCATATCTCGCGAACGGATTGACCTAACCCAAAAATTCCTGTTGCGTCTGAAAGTAGAAACTCGCCCGATTACAACGGTATGTGTGTTTTTTCCCTAGCCCATTCTGGATAAGCGTTTGGAGCAGCAGAATTGCGAAAAATTTGTTGTCTTCTCAACCATTTCTTAGCTTCAAAGTCCCATATCTCGCGAACGGATTCACCTAACCCAAAAATTCCTATTGCATCTGAAAGTAGAAACTCGCCCGATTACAACGGTGTGCGTATTTTTTCCCTAGGCCATTCTGGTTAAGCGTTTGGAGAAGCAGAATTGCGAAAAATTTGTTGTCTTCTCAACCATTTCTTAGCTTCAAAGTCCCATATCTCGCGAACCGATTGACCAAACCCAAAAATTCTTTCTGCGTCTGAAAGTAGAAACTCGCCCGATTACAACGGTATGTGTATTTTTCCCCTAGGGCATTCTGGTTAAGCGATTGGAGCAGCAGAAGTGCGAAAAATTTGTTGTCTTCTCAACCATTTCTTAGCTTCAAACTCTCATATCGCGCGAACGGATTGATCTAACCCAAAAATTCCTATTGAATTTGAAGGTAGAAACTCGCCCG
The DNA here is from genome assembly GCF_051014685.1 of Ptiloglossa arizonensis. Classification (NCBI taxonomy): domain Eukaryota; kingdom Metazoa; phylum Arthropoda; class Insecta; order Hymenoptera; family Colletidae; genus Ptiloglossa; species Ptiloglossa arizonensis. The sequence continues at coordinate 192,173 of NW_027478652.1, forward strand.
ATTACAACGGTATGTGTATTTTTTCCCTAGGCCATTCTGGTTAATCGTTTGGAGTAGCAGAATGCGAAAAATTTTTTGCCTTCTCAACCATTCCTTGGCTTCAAACTCCCATATCTCGCGAACGGATTGACCAAACCCAAAAATTCCTGTTGCGTCTGAAAGTAGAAACTCTCCCGATTACAACGGTATGTGTATTTTTTCCCTAGCCCATTCTGGTTAAGCGTTTGGAGCAGCAGAATTGCGAAAAATTTTTTGCCTTCTCAACCATTTCTTGGCTTCAAACTCCCATATCTCGCGAACGGATTGACCTAACCGAAAAATTCCTGTTGCGTCTGAAAGTAGAAACTCGCCCGATTACAACGGTATGTGTATTTTTTCCCTAGCCCATTCTGGCTAAGCGTTTGGAGCAGCAGAATTGCGAAAAATTTGTTGTCTTCTCAACCATTTCTTAGCTTCAAAGTCCCATATCTCGCGAACGGATTGACCTAACCCAAAAATTCCTATTGCATCTGAAAGTAGAAACTCGCCAGATTACAACGGTATGTGTATTTTTTCCCTAGCCCATTCAGGTTAAGCGTTTGGAGCAGCAGAATTGCGAAAAATTTGTTGTCTTCTCAACCATTTCTTGGCTTCAAACTCCCATATCTCGCGAACGGATTCACCTAACCCAAAAATTCCTGTTGCGTCTGAAGGTAAAAACTCGCCCGATTACAACGGTATCTGTATTTTTTCCCTAGGCCATTCTGGTTAAGCGTTTGGAGCAGCAGAATTGCGAAAAATTTGTTGTCTTCTCAACCATTTCTTAGCTTCAAAGTCCCATATCTCGCGAACGGATTGACCAAACCCAAAAATTCCTGCTGCGTCTGAAAGTAGAAACTCGCCCGATTACAACGGTGTGCGTATTTTTTCCCTAGGCCATTCTGGTTAAGCGTTTGGAGAAGCAGAATTGCGAAAAATTTGTTGTCTTCTCAACCATTTCTTAGCTTCAAAGTCCCATATCTCGCGAACCGATTGACCAAACCCAAAAATTCCTTCTGCGTCTGAAAGTAGAAATTCGCCCGATTACAACGGTATGTGTATTTTTCCCCTAGGCCATTCTGGTTAAGCGATTGGAGCAGCAGAAGTGCGAAAAATTTGTTGTCTTCTCAACCATTTCTTAGCTTCAAACTCTCATATCGCGCGAACGGATTGATCTAACCCAAAAATTCCTATTGAATTTGAAGGTAGAAACTCGCCCGATTACAACGGTATGTGTATTTTTTCCCTAGCCCATTCTGGATAAGCGTTTGGAGCAGCAGAATTGCGAAAAATTTGTTGTCTTCTCAACCATTTCTTAGCTTCAAAGTCCCATATCTCGCGAACGGATTCACCTAACCCAAAAATTCCTATTGCATCTGAAAGTAGAAACTCGCCCGATTACAACGGTGTGCGTATTTTTTCCCTAGGCCATTCTGGTTAAGCGATTGGAGAAGCAGAATTGCGAAAAATTTGTTGTCTTCTCAACCATTTCTTAGCTTCAAAGTCCCATATCTCGCGAACCGATTGACCAAACCCAAAAATTCCTTCTGCGTCTGAAAGTAGAAACTCGCCCGATTACAACGGTATGTGTATTTTTCCCCTAGGGCATTCTGGTTAAGCGATTGGAGCAGCAGAAGTGCGAAAAATTTGTTGTCTTCTCAACCATTTCTTAGCTTCAAACTCTCATATCGCGCGAACGGATTGATCTAACCCAAAAATTCCTATTGAATTTGAAGGTAGAAACTCGCCCGATTACAACGGTATGTGTATTTTTTCCCTAGGCCATTCTGGTTAATCGTTTGGAGTAGCAGAATGCGAAAAATTTTTTGCCTTCTCAACCATTCCTTGGCTTCAAACTCCCATATCTCGCGAACGGATTGACCAAACCCAAAAATTCCTGTTGCGTCTGAAAGTAGAAACTCTCCCGATTACAACGGTATGTGTATTTTTTCCCTAGCCCATTCTGGTTAAGCGTTTGGAGCAGCAGAATTGCGAAAAATTTGTTGTCTTCTCAACCATTTCTTGGCTTCAAACTCCCATATCTCGCGAACGAATTGACCTAACCCAAAAATTCCTGTTGCGTCTGAAGGTAAAAACTCGCCCGATTACAACGGTATCTGTATTTTTTCCCTAGGCCATTCTGGTTAAGCGTTTGGAGCAGCAGAATTGCGAAAAATTTGTTGTCTTCTCAACCATTTCTTAGCTTCAAAGTCCCATATCTCGCGAACGGATTGACCAAACCCAAAAATTCCTGCTGCGTCTGAAAGTAGAAACTCGCCCGATTACAACGGTGTGCGTATTTTTTCCCTAGGCCATTCTGGTTAAGCGTTTGGAGAAGCAGAATTGCGAAAAATTTGTTGTCTTCTCAACCATTTCTTAGCTTCAAAGTCCCATATCTCGCGAACCGATTGACCAAACCCAAAAATTCCTTCTGCGTCTGAAAGTAGAAATTCGCCCGATTACAACGGTATGTGTATTTTTCCCCTAGGCCATTCTGGTTAAGCGATTGGAGCAGCAGAAGTGCGAAAAATTTGTTGTCTTCTCAACCATTTCTTAGCTTCAAACTCTCATATCGCGCGAACGGATTGATCTAACCCAAAAATTCCTATTGAATTTCAAGGTAGAAACTCGCCCGATTACAACGGTATGTGTATTTTTTCCCTAGGCCATTCTGGTTAAGCGTTTGGAGCTGCAGAATTGCGAAAAATTTTTTGCCTTCTCAACCATTTCTTGGCTTCAAACTCCCATATCTCGCGAACGGATTGACCTAACCCAAAAATTCCTATTGCATCTGAAAGTAGAAACTCGCCCGATTACAACGGTATCTGTATTTTTTCCCTAGGCCATTCTGGTTAAGCGTTTGGAGCAGCAGAATTGCGAAAAATTTTTTGCTTTCTCAACCATTTCTTGGCTTCAAACTCCCATATCTCGCGAACGGATTGACCTAACCCAAAAATTCCTGTTGCGTCTGAAAGTAGAAACTCGCCCGATTACAACGGTATGTGTGTTTTTTCCCTAGCCCATTCTGGATAAGCGTTTGGAGCAGCAGAATTGCGAAAAATTTGTTGTCTTCTCAACCATTTCTTAGCTTCAAAGTCCCATATCTCGCGAACGGATTGACCTAACCCAAAAATTCCTATTGCATCTGAAAGTAGAAACTCGCCAGATTACAACGGTATGTGTATTCTTTCCCTAGCCCATTCAGGTTAAGCGTTTGGAGCAGCAGAGTTGCGAAAATTTGTTGTCTTCTCAACCATTTCTTAGCTTCAAAGTCCCATATCTCGCGAACGCATTGAACAAACCCAAAAATTCCTGCTGCGTCTGAAAGTAGAAACTCGCCCGATTACAACGGTGTGCGTATTTTTTCCCTAGGCCATTCTGGTTAAGCGTTTGGAGAAGCAGAATTGCGAAAAATTTGTTGTCTTCTCAACCATTTCTTAGCTTCAAAGTCCCATATCTCGCGAACCGATTGACCAAACCCAAAAATTCCTTCTGCGTCTGAAAGTAGAAACTCGCCCGATTACAACGGTATGTGTATTTTTCCCCTAGGGCATTCTGGTTAAGCGATTGGAGCAGCAGAAGTGCGAAAAATTTGTTGTCTTCTCAACCATTTCTTAGCTTCAAACTCTCATATCGCGCGAACGGATTGATCTAACCCAAAAATTCCTATTGAATTTGAAGGTAGAAACTCGCCCGATTACAACGGTATGTGTATTTTTCCCCTAGGGCATTCTGGTTAAGCGATTGGAGCAGCAGAAGTGCGAAAAATTTGTTGTCTTCTCAACCATTTCTTAGCTTCAAACTCTCATATCGCGCGAACGGATTGATCTAACCCAAAAATTCCTATTGAATTTGAAGTTAGAAACTCGCCCGATTACAACGGTATGTGTATTTTTTCCCTAGGCCATTCTGGTTAAGCGTTTGGAGCTGCAGAATTGCGAAAAATTTTTTGCCTTCTCAACCATTTCTTGGCTTCAAACTCCCATATCTCGCGAACGGATTGACCTAACCCAAAAATTCCTATTGAATTTGAAGGTAGAAACTCGCCCGATTACAACGGTATGTGTATTTTTTCCCTAGGCCATTCTGGATAAGCGTTTGGAGCAGCAGAATTGCGAAAAATTTGTTGTCTTCTCAACCATTTCTTAGCTTCAAAGTCCCATATCTCGCGAACGGATTGACCTAACCCAAAAATTCCTATTGCATCTGAAAGTAGAAACTCGCCAGATTACAACGGTATGTGTATTTTTTCCCTAGCCCATTCAGGTTAAGCGTTTGGAGCAGCAGAATTGCGAAAAATTTGTTGTCTTCTCAACCATTTCTTGGCTTCAAACTCCCATATCTCGCGAACGGATTGACCTAACCCAAAAATTCCTGTTGCGTCTGAAGGTAAAAACTCGCCCGATTACAACGGTATCTGTATTTTTTCCCTAGGCCATTCTGGTTAAGCGTTTGGAGCAGCAGAATTGCGAAAAATTTGTTGTCTTCTCAACCATTTCTTAGCTTCAAAGTCCCATATCTCGCGAACGGATTGACCAAACCCAAAAATTCCTGCTGCGTCTGAAAGTAGAAACTCGCCCGATTACAACGGTGTGCGTATTTTTTCCCTAGGCCATTCTGGTTAAGCGTTTGGAGAAGCAGAATTGCGAAAAATTTGTTGTCTTCTCAACCATTTCTTAGCTTCAAAGTCCCATATCTCGCGAACCGATTGACCAAACCCAAAAATTCCTTCTGCGTCTGAAAGTAGAAATTCGCCCGATTACAACGGTATGTGTATTTTTCCCCTAGGCCATTCTGGTTAAGCGATTGGGGCAGCAGAAGTGCGAAAAATTTGTTGTCTTCTCAACCATTTCTTAGCTTCAAACTCTCATATCGCGCGAACGGATTGATCTAACCCAAAAATTCCTATTGAATTTGAAGGTAGAAACTCGCCCGATTACAACGGTATGTGTATTTTTTCCCTAGGCCATTCTGGTTAAGCGTTTGGAGCTGCAGAATTGCGAAAAATTTTTTGCCTTCTCAACCATTTCTTGGCTTCAAACTCCCATATCTCGCGAACGGATTGACCTAACCCAAAAATTCCTATTGCATCTGAAAGTAGAAACTCGCCCGATTACAACGGTATCTGTATTTTTTCCCTAGGCCATTCTGGTTAAGCGTTTGGAGCAGCAGAATTGCGAAAAATTTTTTGCTTTCTCAACCATTTCTTGGCTTCAAACTCCCATATCTCGCGAACGGATTGACCTAACCCAAAAATTCCTGTTGCGTCTGAAAGTAGAAACTCGCCCGATTACAACGGTATGTGTGTTTTTTCCCTAGCCCATTCTGGATAAGCGTTTGGAGCAGCAGAATTGCGAAAAATTTGTTGTCTTCTCAACCATTTCTTAGCTTCAAAGTCCCATATCTCGCGAACGGATTGACCTAACCCAAAAATTCCTATTGCATCTGAAAGTAGAAACTCGCCAGATTACAACGGTATGTGTATTCTTTCCCTAGCCCATTCAGGTTAAGCGTTTGGAGCAGCAGAGTTGCGAAAATTTGTTGTCTTCTCAACCATTTCTTAGCTTCAAAGTCCCATATCTCGCGAACGGATTGAACAAACCCAAAAATTCCTGCTGCGTCTGAAAGTAGAAACTCGCCCGATTACAACGGTGTGCGTATTTTTTCCCTAGGCCATTCTGGTTAAGCGTTTGGAGAAGCAGAATTGCGAAAAATTTGTTGTCTTCTCAACCATTTCTTAGCTTCAAAGTCCCATATCTCGCGAAACGATTGACCAAACCCAAAAATTCCTTCTGCGTCTGAAAGTAGAAACTCGCCCGATTACAACGGTATGTGTATTTTTCCCCTAGGGCATTCTGGTTAAGCGATTGGAGCAGCAGAAGTGCGAAAAATTTGTTGTCTTCTCAACCATTTCTTAGCTTCAAACTCTCATATCGCGCGAACGGATTGATCTAACCCAAAAATTCCTATTGAATTTGAAGGTAGAAACTCGCCCGATTACAACGGTATGTGTATTTTTCCCCTAGGGCATTCTGGTTAAGCGATTGGAGCAGCAGAAGTGCGAAAAATTTGTTGTCTTCTCAACCATTTCTTAGCTTCAAACTCTCATATCGCGCGAACGGATTGATCTAACCCAAAAATTCCTATTGCATCTGAAAGTAGAAACTCGCCCGATTACAACGGTATCTGTATTTTTTCCCTAGGCCATTCTGGTTAAGCGTTTGGAGAAGCAGAATTGCGAAAAATTTGTTGTCTTCTCAACCATTTCTTAGCTTCAAAGTCCCATATCTCGCGAAACGATTGACCAAACCCAAAAATTCCTTCTGCGTCTGAAAGTAGAAACTCGCCCGATTACAACGGTATGTGTATTTTTCCCCTAGGGCATTCTGGTTAAGCGATTGGAGCAGCAGAAGTGCGAAAAATTTGTTGTCTTCTCAACCATTTCTTAGCTTCAAACTCTCATATCGCGCGAACGGATTGATCTAACCCAAAAATTCCTATTGAATTTGAAGGTAGAAACTCGCCCGATTACAACGGTATGTGTATTTTTCCCCTAGGGCATTCTGGTTAAGCGATTGGAGCAGCAGAAGTGCGAAAAATTTGTTGTCTTCTCAACCATTTCTTAGCTTCAAACTCTCATATCGCGCGAACGGATTGATCTAACCCAAAAATTCCTATTGAATTTGAAGGTAGAAACTCGCCCGATTACAACGGTATGTGTATTTTTTCCCTAGGCCATTCTGGTTAAGCGTTTGGAGCTGCAGAATTGCGAAAAATTTTTTGCCTTCTCAACCATTTCTTGGCTTCAAACTCCCATATCTCGCGAACGGATTGACCTAACCCAAAAATTCCTATTGCATCTGAAAGTAGAAACTCGCCCGATTACAACGGTATCTGTATTTTTTCCCTAGGCCATTCTGGTTAAGCGTTTGGAGTAGCAGAATTGCGAAAAAATTTTTGCCTTCTCAACCATTCCTTGGCTTCAAACTCCCATATCTCGCGAACGGATTGACCAAACCCAAAAATTCCTGTTGCGTCTGAAAGTAGAAACTCTCCCGATTACAACGGTATGTGTATTTTTTCCCTAGCCCATTCTGGTTAAGCGTTTGGAGCAGCAGAATTGCGAAAAATTTTTTGCCTTCTCAACCATTCCTTGGCTTCAAACTCCCATATCTCGCGAACGGATTGACCTAACCGAAAAATTCCTGTTGCGTCTGAAAGTAGAAACTCGCCCGATTACAACGGTATGTGTATTTTTTCCCTAGCCCATTCTGGATAAGCGTTTGGAGCAGCAGAATTGCGAAAAATATTTTGCCTTCTCAACCATTTCTTGGCTTCAAACTCCCATATTTCTCGAACGGATTGACCTAACCCAAAAATTCCTATTGCATCTGAAAGTAGAAACTCGCCCGATTACAACGGTATCTGTATTTTTTCCCTAGGCCATTCTGGTTAAGCGTTTGGAGCAGCAGAATTGCGAAAAATTTTTTGCCTTCTCAGCCATTTCTTGGCTTCAAACTCCCATATCTCGCGAACGGATTGACCTAACCCAAAAATTCCTGTTGCGTCTGAAAGTAGAAACTCGCCCGATTACAACGGTATGTGTATTTTTTCCCTAGCCCATTCTGGATAAGCGTTTGCAGCAGCAGAATTGCGAAAAATTTGTTGTCTTCTCAACCATTTCTTAGCTTCAAAGTCCCATATCTCGCGAACGGATTGACCTAACCCAAAAATTCCTATTGCATCTGAAAGTAGAAACTCGCCAGATTACAACGGTATGTGTATTTTTTCCCTAGCCCATTCAGGTTAAGCGTTTGGAGCAGCAGAATTGCGAAAAATTTTTTGCCTTCTCAACCATTCCTTGGCTTCAAACTCCCATATCTCGCGAACGGATTGACCTAACCGAAAAATTCCTGTTGCGTCTGAAAGTAGAAACTCGCCCGATTACAACGGTATGTGTATTTTTTCCCTAGCCCATTCTGGATAAGCGTTTGGAGCAGCAGAATTGCGAAAAATATTTTGCCTTCTCAACCATTTCTTGGCTTCAAACTCCCATATTTCTCGAACGGATTGACCTAACCCAAAAATTCCTATTGCATCTGAAAGTAGAAACTCGCCCGATTACAACGGTATCTGTATTTTTTCCCTAGGCCATTCTGGTTAAGCGTTTGGAGCAGCAGAATTGCGAAAAATTTTTTGCCTTCTCAGCCATTTCTTGGCTTCAAACTCCCATATCTCGCGAACGGATTGACCTAACCCAAAAATTCCTGTTGCGTCTGAAAGTAGAAACTCGCCCGATTACAACGGTATGTGTATTTTTTCCCTAGCCCATTCTGGATAAGCGTTTGCAGCAGCAGAATTGCGAAAAATTTGTTGTCTTCTCAACCATTTCTTAGCTTCAAAGTCCCATATCTCGCGAACGGATTGACCTAACCCAAAAATTCCTATTGCATCTGAAAGTAGAAACTCGCCAGATTACAACGGTATGTGTATTTTTTCCCTAGCCCATTCAGGTTAAGCGTTTGGAGCAGCAGAATTGCGAAAAATTTGTTGTCTTCTCAACCATTTCTTTGCTTCAAACTCCCATATCTCGCGAACGGATTGACCTAACCCAAAAATTCCTTTTGCGTCTGAAGGTAGAAACTCGCCCGATTACAACGGTATCTGTATTTTTTCCCCAGGCCATTCAGGTTAAGCGTTTGGAGCAGCAGAATTGCGAAAATTTTTTTGCCTTCTCAACCATTTCTTGGCTTCAAACTCCCATATCTCGCGAACGGATTGACCTAACCCAAAAATTCCTATTGCATCTGAAAGTAGAAACTCGCCCGATTACAACGGTGTGCGTATTTTTTCCCTTGGCCATTCTGGTTAAGCGTTTGGAGTAGCAGAATTGCGAAAAATTTTTTGCCTTCTCAACCATTCCTTGGCTTCAAACTCCCATATCTCGCGAACGGATTGACCAAACCCAAAAATTCCTTTTGCGTCTGAAAGTAGAAACTCTCCCGATTACAACGGTATGTGTATTTTTTCCCTAGCCCATTCTGGATAAGCGTTTGGAGCAGCAGAATTGCGAAAAATTTGTTGTCTTCTCAACCATTTCTTAGCTTCAAAGTCCCATATCTCGCGAACGGATTGACCTAACCCAAAAATTCCTATTGCATCTGAAAGTAGAAACTCGCCAGATTACAACGGTATGTGTATTTTTTCCCTAGCCCATTCAGGTTAAGCGTTTGGAGCAGCAGAATTGCGAAAAATTTGTTGTCTTCTCAACCATTTCTTGGCTTCAAACTCCCATATCTCGCGAACGGATTGACCTAACCCAAAAATTCCTGTTGCGTCTGAAGGTAAAAACTCGCCCGATTACAACGGTATCTGTATTTTTTCCCTAGGCCATTTTGGTTAAGCGTTTGGAGCAGCAGAATTGCGAAAAATTTGTTGTCTTCTCAACCATTTCTTAGCTTCAAAGTCCCATATCTCGCGAACGGATTGACCAAACCCAAAAATTCCTGCTGCGTCTGAAAGTAGAAACTCGCCCGATTACAACGGTCTGCGTATTTTTTCCCTAGGGCATTCTGGTTAAGCGTTTGGAGAAGCAGAATTGCGAAAAATTTGTTGCCTTCTCAACCATTTCTTAGCTTCAAAGTCCCATATCTCGCGAACCGATTGACCAAACCCAAAAATTCCTTCTGCGTCTGAAAGTAGAAATTCGCCCGATTACAACGGTATGTGTATTTTTCCCCTAGGGCATTCTGGTTAAGCGATTGGAGCAGCAGAAGTGCGAAAAATTTGTTGTCTTCTCAACCATTTCTTAGCTTCAAACTCTCATATCGCGCGAACGGATTGATCTAACCCAAAAATTCCTATTGAATTTGAAGGTAGAAACTCGCCCGATTACAACGGTATGTGTATTTTTTCCCTAGGCCATTCTGGTTAAGCGTTTGGAGCTGCAGAATTGCGAAAAATTTTTTGCCTTCTCAACCATTTCTTGGCTTCAAACTCCCATATCTCGCGAACGGATTGACCTAACCCAAAAATTCCTATTGCATCTGAAAGTAGAAACTCGCCAGATTACAACGGTATGTGTATTTTTTCCCTAGCCCATTCAGGTTAAGCGTTTGGAGCAGCAGAGTTGCGAAAATTTGTTGTCTTCTCAACCATTTCTTATCTTCAAAGTCCCATATCTCGCGAACGGATTGAACAAACCCAAAAATTCCTTCTGCGTCTGAAAGTAGAAACTCGCCCGATTACAACGGTATGTGTATTTTTCCCCTAGGGCATTCTGGTTAAGCGATTGGAGCAGCAGAAGTGCGAAAAATTTGTTGTCTTCTCAACCATTTCTTAGCTTCAAACTCTCATATCGCGCAAACGGATTGATCTAACCCAAAAATTCCTATTGAATTTGAAGGTAGAAACTCGCCCGATTACAACGGTATGTGTATTTTTCCACTAGGGCATTCTGGTTAAGCGATTGGAGCAGCAGAAGTGCGAAAAATTTGTTGTCTTCTCAACCATTTCTTAGCTTCAAACTCTCATATCGCGCGAACGGATTGATCTAACCCAAAAATTCCTATTGAATTTGAAGGTAGAAACTCGCCCGATTACAACGGTATGTGAATTTTTTCCCTAGGCCATTCTGGTTAAGCGTTTGGAGCTGCAGAATTGCGAAAAATTTTTTGCCTTCTCAACCATTTCTTGGCTTCAAACTCCCATATCTCGCGAACGGATTGACCTAACCGAAAAATTCCTGTTGCGTCTGAAAGTAGAAACTTTCCCGATTACAACGGTATGTGTATTTTTTCCCTAGCCCATTCTGGTTAAGCGTTTGGAGCAGCAGAATTGCGAAAAATTTTTTGCCTTCTCAACCATTTCTTGGCTTCAAACTCCCATATCTCGCGAACGGATTGACCTAACCGAAAAATTCCTGTTGCGTCTGAAAGTAGAAACTCGCCCGATTACAACGGTATGTGTATTTTTTCCCTAGCCCATTCTGGATAAGCGTTTGGAGCAGCAGAATTGCGAAAAATTTGTTGTCTTCTCAACCATTTCTTGGCTTCAAAGTCCCATATCTCGCGAACGGATTGACCTAACCCAAAAATTCCTATTGCATCTGAAAGTAGAAACTCGCCAGATTACAACGGTATGTGTATTTTTTCCCTAGCCCATTCAGGTTAAGCGTTTGGAGCAGCAGAATCGCGAAAAATTTGTTGTCTTCTCAACCATTTCTTGGCTTCAAACTCCCATATTTCTCGAACGGATTGACCTAACCCAAAAATTCCTATTGCATCTGAAAGTAGAAACTCGCCCGATTACAACGGTATCTGTATTTTTTCCCTAGGCCATTCTGGTTAAGCGTTTGGAGCAGCAGAATTGCGAAAAATTTTTTGCCTTCTCAACCATTTCTTGGCTTCAAACTCCCATATCTCGCGAACGGATTGACCTAACCCAAAAATTCCTGTTGCGTCTGAAGGTAGAAACTCGCCCGATTACAACGGTATCGGTATTTTTTCCCTAAGCCCTTCTGGTTAAGCGTTTGGAGCAGCAGAATTGCGAAAAACATTTTGCCTTCTCAACAATTTCTTGGCTTCAAAATCCCATATCTCGCGAACGGATTGACCTAACCCAAAAATTCCTATTGCATCTGAAAGTAGAAACTCGCCCGATTACAACGGTATGTGTGTTTTTTCCCTAGCCCATTCTGGATAAGCGTTTGGAGCAGCAGAATTGCGAAAAATTTGTTGTCTTCTCAACCATTTCTTAGCTTCAAAGTCCCATATCTCGCGAACGGATTGACCTAACCCAAAAATTCCTATTGCATCTGAAAGTAGAAACTCGCCAGATTACAACGGTATGTGTATTTTTTCCCTAGCCCATTGAGGTTAAGCGTTTGGAGCAGCAGAGTTGCGAAAATTTGTTGTCTTCTCAACCATTTCTTAGCTTCAAAGTCCCATATCTCGCGAACGGATTGAACAAACCCAAAAATTCCTGCTGCGTCTGAAAGTAGAAACTCGCCCGATTACAACGGTGTGCGTATTTTTTCTCTAGGCCATTCTGGTTAAGCGTTTGGAGAAGCAGAATTGCGAAAAATTTGTTGTCTTCTCAACCATTTCTTAGCTTCAAAGTCCCATATCTCGCGAACCGATTGACCAAACCCAAAAATTCCTTCTGCGTCTGAAAGTAGAAACTCGCCCGATTACAACGGTATGTGTATTTTTCCCCTAGGGCATTCTGGTTAAGCGATTGGAGCAGCAGAAGTGCGAAAAATTTGTTGTCTTCTCAACCATTTCTTAGCTTCAAACTCTCATATCGCGCGAACGGATTGATCTAACCCCAAAAATTCCTATTGAATTTGAAGGTAGAAACTCGCCCGATTACAACGGTATGTGTATTTTTTCCCTAGGCCATTCTGGTTAAGCGTTTGGAGTAGCAGAATTGCGAAAAATTTTTTGCCTTCTCAACCATTCCTTGGCTTCAAACTCCCATATCTCGCGAACGGATTGACCAAACCCAAAAATTCCTGTTGCGTCTGAAAGTAGAAACTCTCCCGATTACAACGGTATGTGTATTTTTTCCCTAGCCCATTCTGGTTAAGCGTTTGGAGCAGCAGAATTGCGAAAAATTTTTTGCCTTCTCAACCATTTCTTGGCTTCAAACTCCCATATCTCGCGAACGGATTGACCTAACCCAAAAATTCCTATTGCATCTGAAAGTAGAAACTCGCCAGATTACAACGGTATGTGTATTTTTTCCCTAGCCCATTCAGGTTAAGCGTTTGGAGCAGCAGAATTGCGAAAAATTTGTTGTCTTCTCAACCATTTCTTGGCTTCAAACTCCCATATCTCGCGAACGGATTGACCTAACCCAAAAATTCCTGTTGCGTCTGAAGGTAGAAACTCGCCCGATTACAACGGTATCTGTATTTTTTCCCTAGGCCATTCTGGTTAAGCGTTTGGAGCAGCAGAATTGCGAAAAATTTGTTGTCTTCTCAACCATTTCTTAGCTTCAAAGTCCCATATCTCGCGAACGGATTGACCAAACCCAAAAATTCCTGCTGCGTCTGAAAGTAGAAACTCGCCCGATTACAACGGTGTGCGTATTTTTTCTCTAGGCCATTCTGGTTAAGCGTTTGGAGAAGCAGAATTGCGAAAAATTTGTTGTCTTCTCAACCATTTCTTAGCTTCAAAGTCCCATATCTCGCGAACCGATTGACCAAACCCAAAAATTCCTTCTGCGTCTGAAAGTAGAAACTCGCCCGATTACAACGGTATGTGTATTTTTCCCCTAGGGCATTCTGGTTAAGCGATTGGAGCAGCAGAAGTGCGAAAAATTTGTTGTCTTCTCAACCATTTCTTAGCTTCAAACTCTCATATCGCGCGAACGGATTGATCTAACCCAAAAATTCCTATTGAATTTGAAGGTAGAAACTCGCCCGATTACAACGGTATGTGTATTTTTTCCCTAGGCCATTCTGGTTAAGCGTTTGGAGTAGCAGAATTGCGAAAAATTTTTTGCCTTCTCAACCATTCCTTGGCTTCAAACTCCCATATCTCGCGAACGGATTGACCAAACCCAAAAATTCCTGTTGCGTCTGAAAGTAGAAACTCTCCCGATTACAACGGTATGTGTATTTTTTCCCTAGCCCATTCTGGTTAAGCGTTTGGAGCAGCAGAATTGCGAAAAATTTTTTGCCTTCTCAACCATTTCTTGGCTTCAAACTCCCATATCTCGCGAACGGATTGACCTAACCCAAAAATTCCTATTGCATCTGAAAGTAGAAACTCGCCAGATTACAACGGTATGTGTATTTTTTCCCTAGCCCATTCAGGTTAAGCGTTTGGAGCAGCAGAATTGCGAAAAATTTGTTGTCTTCTCAACCATTTCTTGGCTTCAAACTCCCATATCTCGCGAACGGATTGACCTAACCCAAAAATTCCTGTTGCGTCTGAAGGTAGAAACTCGCCCGATTACAACGGTATCTGTATTTTTTCCCTAGGCCATTCTGGTTAAGCGTTTGGAGCAGCAGAATTGCGAAAAATTTGTTGTCTTCTCAACCATTTCTTAGCTTCAAAGTCCCATATCTCGCGAACGGATTGACCAAACCCAAAAATTCCTGCTGCGTCTGAAAGTAGAAACTCGCCCGATTACAACGGTGTGCGTATTTTTTCCCTAGGCCATTCTGGTTAAGCGTTTGGAAAAGCAGAATTGCGAAAAATTTGTTGTCTTCTCAACCATTTCTTAGCTTCAAAGTCCCATATCTCGCGAACCGATTGACCAAACCCAAAAATTCCTTCTGCGTCTGAAAGTAGAAACTCGCCCGATTACAACGGTATGTGTATTTTTCCCCTAGGGCATTCTGGTTAAGCGATTGGAGCAGCAGAAGTGCGAAAAATTTGTTGTCTTCTCAACCATTTCTTAGCTTCAAACTCTCATATCGCGCGAACGGATTGATCTAACCCAAAAGTTCCTATTGAATTTGAAGGTAGAAACCCGCCCGATTACAACGGTATGTGTATTTTTTCCCTAGGCCATTCTGGTTAAGCGTTTGGAGCTGCAGAATTGCGAAAAATTTTTTGCCTTCTCAACCATTTCTTGGCTTCAAACTCCCATATCTCGCGAACGAATTGACCTAACCCAAAAATTCCTATTGCATCTGAAAGTAGAAACTCGCGCGATTACAACGGTATCTGTATTTTTTCCCTAGGCCATTCTGGTTAAGCGTTTGGAGCAGCAGAATTGCGAAAAATATTTTGCCTTCTCAACCATTTCTTGGCTTCAAACTCCCATATTTCTCGAACGGATTGACCTAACCCAAAAATTCCTATTGCATCTGAAAGTAGAAACTCGCCCGATTACAACGGTATCTGTATTTTTTCCCTAGGCCATTCTGGTTAAGCGTTTGGAGCAGCAGAATTGCGAAAAATTTTTTGCCTTCTCAACCATTTCTTGGCTTCAAACTCCCATATCTCGCGAACGGATTGACCTAACCCAAAAATTCCTGTTGCGTCTGAAAGTAGAAACTCGCCCGATTACAACGGTATGTGTATTTTTTCCCTAGCCCATTCTGGATAAGCGTTTGGAGCAGCAGAATTGCGAAAAATTTGTTGTCTTCTCAACCATTTCTTGGCTTCAAACTCCCATATCTCGCGAACGGATTGACCTAACCCAAAAATTCCTGTTGCGTCTGAAGGTAGAACATCGCCCGATTACAACGGTATCTGTATTTTTTCCCAATGCCATTCCGGTTAAGCGTTTGGAGCAGCAGAATTGCGAAAAATTTGTTGTCTTCTCAACCATTTCTTAGCTTCAAAGTCCCATATCTCGCGAACGGATTGACAAAACCCAAAAATTCCTGCTGCGTCTGAAAGTAGAAACTCGCCCGAATACAACGGTGTGCGTATTTTTTCCCTAGGCCATTCTGGTTAAGCGTTTGGAGAAGCAGAATTGCGAAAAATTTGTTGTCTTCTCAACCATTTCTTAGCTTCAAAGTCCCATATCTCGCGAACCGATTGACCAAACCCAAAAATTCCTTCTGCGTCTGAAAGTAGAAACTCGCCCGATTACAACGGTATGTGTATTTTTCCCCTAGGGCATTCTGGTTAAGCGATTGGAGCAGCAGAAGTGCGAAAAATTTGTTGTCTTCTCAACCATTTCTTAGCTTCAAACTCTCATATCGCGCGAACGGATTGATCTAACCCAAAAATTCCTATTGAATTTGAAGGTAGAAACTCGCCCGATTACAACGGTATGTGTATTTTTTCCCTAGGCCATTCTGGTTAAGTGTTTGGAGCTGCAGAATTGCGAAAAATTTTTTGCCTTCTCAACCATTTCTTGGCTTCAAACTCCCATATCTCGCGAACGAATTGACCTAACCCAAAAATTCCTATTGCATCTGAAAGTAGAAACTCGCCCGATTACAACGGTATCTGTATTTTTTCCCTAGGCCATTCTGGTTAAGCGTTTGGAGCAGCAGAATTGCGAAAAATATTTTGCCTTCTCAACCATTTCTTGGCTTCAAACTCCCATATTTCTCGAACGGATTGACCGAACCCAAAAATTCCTATTGCATCTGAAAGTAGAAACTCGCCCGATTACAACGGTATCTGTATTTTTTCCCTAGGCCATTCTGGTTAAGCGTTTGGAGCAGCAGAATTGCGAAAAATTTTTTGCCTTCTCAACCATTTCTTGGCTTCAAACTCCCATATCTCGCGAACGGATTGACCTAACCCAAAAATTCCTGTTGCGTCTGAAAGTAGAAACTCGCCCGATTACAACGGTATGTGTATTCTTTCCCTAGCCCATTCTGGATAAGCGTTTGGAGCAGCAGAATTGCGAAAAATTTGTTGTCTTCTCAACCATTTCTTGGCTTCAAACTCCCATATCTCGCGAACGGATTGACCTAACCCAAAAATTCCTGTTGCGTCTGAAGGTAGAAACTCGCCCGATTACAACGGTATCGGTATTTTTTCCCTAGGCCATTCTGGTTAAGCGTTTGGAGCAGCAGAATTGCGAAAAACATTTTGCCTTCTCAACCATTTCTTGGCTTCAAAATCCCATATCTCGCGAACGGATTGACCTAACCCAAAAATTCCTATTGCATCTGAAAGTAGAAACTCGCCCGTTTACAACGGTATGTGTATTTTTTCCCTAGGCCATTCTGGTTAAGCGTTTGAAGCAGCAGAAGTGCGAAAAATTTGTTGCCTTCTCAACCACTTCTTAGCTTCAAACTCCCATATCTCGCGAACGGATTGAACTAACCCAAAAATTCCTGTTGCGTCTGAAAGTAGAAACTCGCCCGATTACAACGGTATGTGAATTTTTTCCCTAGGGCATTCTGGTTAAGCGTTTGGAGCAGCAGAAATGCGAAAAATCTTTTGCCCTCTCTACCATTTCTCGGCTTCAAACACCCATATCTCTCGAACGGATTGACCTAACCCAAAAATTCCTATTGCATCTGAAAGTAGAAACTCGCCCGATTACAACGGTATCTGTATTTTTTCCCTAGGCCATTCTGGTTAAGCGTTTGGAGCAGCAGAATTGCGAAAAATTTTTTGCCTTCTCAACCATTTCTTGGCTTCAAACTCCCATATCTCGCGAACGGATTGACCTAACCCAAAAATTCCTGTTGCGTCTGAAAGTAGAAACTCGCCCGATTACAACGGTATGTGTGTTTTTTCCCTAGCCCATTCTGGATAAGCGTTTAGAGCAGCAGAATTGCGAAAAATTTGTTGTCTTCTCAACCATTTCTTAGCTTCAAAGTCCCATATCTCGCGAACGGATTGACCTAACCCAAAAATTCCTATTGCATCTGAAAGTAGAAACTCGCCAGATTACAACGGTATGTGTATTTTTTCCCTAGCCCATTCAGGTTAAGCGTTTGAAGCAGCAGAGTTGCGAAAATTTGTTGTCTTCTCAACCATTTCTTAGCTTCAAAGTCCCATATCTCGCGAACGGATTGAACAAACCCAAAAATTCCTGCTGCGTCTGAAAGTAGAAACTCGCCCGATTACAACGGTGTGCGTATTTTTTCCCTAGGCCATTCTGGTTAAGCGTTTGGAGAAGCAGAATTGCGAAAAATTTGTTGTCTTCTCAACCATTTCTTAGCTTCAAAGTCCCATATCTCGCGAACCGATTGACCAAACCCAAAAATTCCTTCTGCGTCTGAAAGTAGAAACTCGCCCGATTACAACGGTATGTGTATTTTTCCCCTAGGGCATTCTGGTTAAGCGATTGGAGCAGCAGAAGTGCGAAAAATTTGTTGTCTTCTCAACCATTTCTTAGCTTCAAACTCTCATATAGCGCGAACGGATTGATCTAACCCAAAAATTCCTATTGAATTTGAAGGTAGAAACTCGCCCGATTACAACGGTATGTGTATTTTTTCCCTAGCCCATTCTGGATAAGCGTTTGGAGCAGCAGAATTGCGAAAAATTTGTTGTCTTCTCAACCATTTCTTAGCTTCAAAGTCCCATATCTCGCGAACGGATTGACCTAACCCAAAAATTCCTATTGCATCTGAAAGTAGAAACTCGCCAGATTACAACGGTATGTGTATTTTTTCCCTTGCCCATTCAGGTTAAGCGTTTGGAGCAGCAGAATTGCGAAAAATTTGTTGTCTTCTCAACCATTTCTTGGCTTCAAACTCCCATATTTCGCGAACGGATTGACCTAACCCAAAAATTCCTGTTGCGTCTGAAGGTAGAAACTCGCCCGATTACAACGGTATCTGTATTTTTTCCCTAGGCCATTCTGGTTAAGCGTTTGGAGCAGCAGAATTGCGAAAAATTTGTTGTCTTCTCAACCATTTCTTAGCTTCAAAGTCCCATATCTCGCGAACGGATTGACCAAACCCAAAAATTCCTGCTGCGTCTGAAAGTAGAAACTCGCCCGATTACAACGGTGTGCGTATTTTCTCCCTAGGCCATTCTGGTTAAGCGTTTGGAGAAGCAGAATTGCGAAAAATTTGTTGTCTTCTCAACCATTTCTTAGCTTCAAAGTCCCATATCTCGCGAACCGATTGACCAAACCCAAAAATTCCTTCTGCGTCTGAAAGTAGAAACTCGCCCGATTACAACGGTATGTGTATTTTTCCCCTAGGGCATTCTGGTTAAGCGATTGGAGCAGCAGAAGTGCGAAAAATTTGTTGTCTTCTCAACCATTTCTTAGCTTCAAACTCTCATATCGCGCGAACGGATTGATCTAACCCAAAAATTCCTATTGAATTTGAAGGTAGAAACTCGCCCGATTACAACGGTATGTGTATTTTTTCCCTAGGCCATTCTGTTTAAGCGTTTGGAGCTGCAGAATTGCGAAAAAATTGTTGTCTTCTCAACCATTTCTTAGCTTCAAACTCCCATATTTCTCGAACGGATTGACCTAACCCAAAAATTCCTATTGCATCTGAAAGTAGAAACTCGCCCGATTACAACGGTATCTGTATTTTTTCCCTAGGCCATTCTGGTTAAGCGTTTGGAGCAGCAGAATTGCGAAAAATTTTTTGCCTTCTCAACCATTTCTTGGCTTCAAACTCCCATATCTCGCGAACGGATTGACCTAACCCAAAAGTTCCTGTTGCGTCTGAAAGTAGAAACTCGCCCGATTACAACGGTATGTGTATTTTTTCCCTAGGCCATTCTGGTTAAGCGTTTGGAGCTGCAGAATTGCGAAAAATTTTTTGCCTTCTCAACCATTTCTTGGCTTCAAACTCCCATATCTCGCGAACGGATTGACCTAACCCAAAAATTCCTATTGCATCTGAAAGTAGAAACTCGCCCGATTACAACGGTATCTGTATTTTTTCCCTAGGCCATTCTGGTTAAGCGTTTGGAGCAGCAGAATTGCGAAAAATATTTTGCCTTCTCAACCATTTCTTGGCTTCAAACTCCCATATTTCTCGAACGGATTGACCTAACCCAAAAATTCCTATTGCATCTGAAAGTCGAAACTCGCCCGATTACAACGGTACCTGTATTTTTTCCCTAGGCCATTCTGGTTAAGCGTTTGGAGCAGCAGAATTGCGAAAAATTTTTTGCCTTCTCAACCATTTCTTGGCTTCAAACACCCATATCCCTCGAACGGATTGACCTAACCCAAAAATTCCTTCTGCGTCTGAAAGTAGAAAGTCGCCCGATTACAACGGTATGTGTATTTTTCCCCTAGGGCATTCTGGTTAAGCGATTGGAGCAGCAGAAGTGCGAAAAATTTGTTGTCTTCTCAACCATTTCTTAGCTTCAAACTCTCATATCGCGCGAACGGATTGATCTAACCCAAAAATTCCTATTGAATTTGAAGGTAGAAACTCGCCCGATTACAACGGTATGTGTATTTCTTCCCTAGGCCATTCTGGTTAAGCGTTTGGAGCTGCAGAATTGCGAAAAATATTTTGCCTTCTCAACCATTTCTTGGCTTCAAACTCCCATATCTCGCGAACGGATTGACCTAACCCAAAAATTCCTATTGCATCTGAAAGTAGAAACTCGCCCGATTACAACGGTATGTGTATTTTTTCCCTAGGCCATTCTGGTTAAGCGTTTGAAGCAGCAGAAGTGCGAAAAATTTGTTGCCTTCTCAACCACTTCTTAGCTTCAAACTCCCATATCTCGCGAACGGATTGACCAAACCCAAAAATTCCTGTTGCGTCTGAAAGTAGAAACTCGACCGATTACAACGGTATGTGTATTTTTTCCCTAGGCCATTCTGGTTAAGCGTTTGGAGCAGCAGAATTGCGAAAAATCTTTTGCCTTCTCAACCATTTCTTGGCTTCAAATACCCATATCCCTCGAACGGATTGACCTAACCCAAAAATTCCTATTGCATCTGAAAGTAGAAACTCGCCAGATTACAACGGTATGTGTATTTTTTCCCTAGCCCATTCAGGTTAAGCGTTTGGAGCAGCAGAGTCGCGAAAATTTGTTGTCTTCTCAACCATTTCTTAGCTTCAAAGACCCATATCTCGCGAACCGATTGACCAAACCCAAAAATTCCTTCTGCGTCTGAAAGTAGAAACTCGCCCGATTACAACGGTATGTGTATTTTTCCCCTAGGGCATCCTGGTTAAGCGATTGGAGCAGCAGAAGTGCGAAAAATTTGTTGTCTTCTCAACCATTTCTTAGCTTCAAACTCCCATATCTCGCGAACGGATTGACCTAACCCAAAAATTCCTATTGCATCTGAAAGTAGAAACTCGCCCGTTTACAACGGTATGTGTAATTTTTCCCTAGCCCATTCTGGTTAAGCGTTTGGAGCAGCAGAATTGCGAAAAATTTTTTGCCTTCTCAACCATTTCTTGGCTTCAAACTCCCATATCTCGCGAACGGATTGACCTAACCCAAAAATTCCTGTTGCGTCTGAAAGTAGAAACTCGCCCGATTACAACGGTATGTGTATTTTTTCCCTAGGCCATTCTGGTTAAGCGTGTGGAGCAGCAGAAGTGCGAAAAATTTGTTGTCTTCACAACCATTTCTTAGTTTCAAACTCCCATATCTCGCGAACGGATTGACCTAACCCAAAAATTCCTATTGCATCTGAAAGTAGAAACTCGCCCGTTTACAACGGTATGTGTAATTTTTCCCTAGCCCATTCTGGTTAAGCGTTTGGAGCAGCAGAATTGCGAAAAATTTGTTGTCTTCTCAACCATTTCTTAGCTTCAAAGTCCCATATCTCGCGAACGGATTGACCAAACCCAAAAATTCCTATTGTAACTGAAAGTAGAAACTCGCCCGATTACAACGGTATGTGTAATTTTTCCCTAGGCCATTCTGGTTAAGCGTTTGGAGAAGCAGAATTGCGAAAAATTTTTTGCCTTCTCAACCATTACTTGGCTTCAAAGTCCCATATCTCGCGAACGGATTGACCTAACCCAAAAATTCCTGTTGCGTCTGAAAGTAGAAACTCGCCCGATTACAACGGTATGTGTATTTTTTCCCTAGCCCATTCAGGTTAAGCGTTTGGAGACGCAGAATTGCGAAAAATTTGTTGTCTTCTCAACCATTTCTTAGCTTCAAAGTCCCATATCTCGCGAACCGATTGACCAAACCCAAAAATTCCTATTGCATCTGAAAGTAGAAACACGCCCGATTACAACGGTATCTGTATTTTTTCCCTAGGCCATTCTGGTTAAGCGTTTGGAGCAGCAGAATTGCGAAAAATTTTTTGCCTTCTCAACCATTTCTTGGCTTCAAACTCCCATATCTCGCGAACGGATTGACCTAACCCAAAAATTCCTGTTGCGTCTGAAAGTAGAAACTCGCCCGATTACAACGGTATGTGTATTTTTTCCCTAGCCCATTCTGGTTAAGCGTTTGGAGCAGCAGAATTGCGAAAAATTTGTTGTCTTCTCAACCATTTCTTAGCTTCAAAGTCCCATATCTCGCGAACGGATTGACCTAACCCAAAAATTCCTATTGCATCTGAAAGTAGAAACTCGCCCGATTACAACGGTATGTGTATTTTTCCCCTAGGGCATTCTGGTTAAGCGATTGCAGCAGCAGAAATGCGAAAAATTTGTTGTCTTCTCAACCATTTCTTAGCTTCTAAGTCCCATATCTCGCGAACGGATTGACCTAACCCAAAAATTCCTGTTGCGTCTGAAAGTAGAAACTCGCCCGATTACAACGGTATGTGTATTTTTTCCCTAGCCCATTCTGGATAAGCGTTTGGAGCAGCAGAATTGCGAAAAATTTGTTGTCTTCTCAACCATTTCTTAGCTTCAAAGTCCCATATCTCGCGAACGGATGGACCTAACCCAAAAATTCCTATTGCATCTGAAAGTAGAAACTCGCCCGATTACAACGGTATGTGTATTTTTTCCCTAGGCCATTCTGGTTAAGCGTTTGAAGCAGCAGAAGTGCGAAAAATTTGTTGCCTTCTCAACCACTTCTTAGCTTCAAACTCCCATATCTCGCGAACGGATTGACCAAACCCAAAAATTCCTGTTGCGTCTGAAAGTAGAAACTCGACCGATTACAACGGTATGTGTATTTTTTCCCTAGGCCATTCTGGTTAAGCGTTTGGAGCAGCAGAATTGCGAAAAATCTTTTGCCTTCTCAACCATTTCTTGGCTTCAAACACCCATATCCCTCGAACGGATTGACCTAACCCAAAAATTCCTATTGCATCTGAAAGTAGAAACTCGCCCGATTACAACGGTATGTGTATTTTTTCCCTAGCCCATTCAGGTTAAGCGTTTGGAGACGCAGAATTGCGAAAAATTTGTTGTCTTCTCAACCATTTCTTAGCTTCAAAGTCCCATATCTCGCGAACCGATTGACCAAACCCAAAAATTCCTATTGCATCTGAAAGTAGAAACACGCCCGATTACAACGGTATCTGTATTTTTTCCCTAGGCCATTCTGGTTAAGCGTTTGGAGCAGCAGAATTGCGAAAAATTTTTTGCCTTCTCAACCATTTCTTGGCTTCAAACTCCCATATCTCGCGAACGGATTGACCTAACCCAAAAATTCCTGTTGCGTCTGAAAGTAGAAACTCGCCCGATTACAACGGTATGTGTATTTTTTCCCTAGCCCATTCTGGTTAAGCGTTTGGAGCAGCAGAATTGCGAAAAATTTGTTGTCTTCTCAACCATTTCTTAGCTTCAAAGTCCCATATCTCGCGAACGGATTGACCTAACCCAAAAATTCCTATTGCATCTGAAAGTAGAAACTCGCCCGATTACAACGGTATGTGTATTTTTCCCCTAGGGCATTCTGGTTAAGCGATTGCAGCAGCAGAAGTGCGAAAAATTTGTTGTCTTCTCAACCATTTCTTAGCTTCAAACTCTCATATCGCGCGAACGGATTGATCTAACCCAAAAATTCCTATTGAATTTGAAGGTAGAAACTCGCCCGATTACAACGGTATGTGTATTTTTTCCCTAGGCCATTCTGGTTAAGCGTTTGGAGCAGCAGAATTGCGAAAAATTTTTTGCTTTCTCAACCATTCCTTGGCTTCAAACTCCCATATCTCGCGAACGGATTGCCCTAACCCAAAAATTCCTGTTGCGTCTGAAAGTAGAAACTCGCCCGATTACAACGGTATGTGTATTTTTTCCCTAGGCCATTCTGGTTAAGCGTTTGGAGCTGCAGAATTGCGAAAAATTTTTTGCCTTCTCAACCATTTCTTAGTTTCAAACTCCCATATCTCGCGAACGGATTGAACCAACCCAAAAATTCCTATTGCATCTGAAAGTAGAAACTCGCCCGATTACAACGGTAGGCGTATTTTTTCCGTAGGCCATTCTGGTTAAGCGTGTGGAGCAGCAGAATTGCGAAAAATGTTTTGCCTTCTCAACCATTTCTTGGCTTCAAACTCCCATAGCTCGCGAACGGATTGACCTAACCCAAAAATTCCTGTTGCGTCTGAAAGTAGAAACTCGCCCGATTACAACGGTATGTGTATTTTTTCCCTAGCCCATTCTGGATAAGCGTTTGGAGCAGCAGAATTGCGAAAAATTTGTTGTCTTCTCAACCATTTCTTAGCTTCAAAGTCCCATATCTCGCGAACGGATGGACCTAACCCAAAAATTCCTATTGCATCTGAAAGTAGAAACTCGCCCGATTACAACGGTATGTGTATTTTTTCCCTAGGCCATTCTGGTTAAGCGTTTGAAGCAGCAGAAGTGCGAAAAATTTGTTGCCTTCTCAACCACTTCTTAGCTTCAAACTCCCATATCTCGCGAACGGATTGACCAAACCCAAAAATTCCTGTTGCGTCTGAAAGTAGAAACTCGGCCGATTACAACGGTATGTGTATTTTTTCCCTAGGCCATTCTGGTTAAGCGTTTGGAGCAGCAGAATTGCGAAAAATCTTTTGCCTTCTCAACCATTTCTTGGCTTCAAACACCCATATCCCTCGAACGGATTGACCTAACCCAAAAATTCCTATTGCATCTGAAAGTAGAAACTCGCCAGATTACAACGGTATGTGTATTTTTTCCCTAGCCCATTCAGGTTAAGCGTTTGGAGCAGCAGAGTCGCGAAAATTTGTTGTCTTCTCAACCATTTCTTAGCTTCAAAGACCCATATCTCGCGAACCGATTGACCAAACCCAAAAATTCCTTCTGCGTCTGAAAGTAGAAACTCGCCCGATTACAACGGTATGTGTATTTTTCCCCTAGGGCATTCTGGTTAAGCGATTGGAGCAGCAGAAGTGCGAAAAATTTGTTGTCTTCTCAAGCATTTCTTAGCTTCAAACTCTCATATCGCGCGAACGGATTGATCTAACCCAAAAATTCCTATTGAATTTGAAGGTAGAAACTCGCCCGATTACAACGGTATGTGTATTTTTTCCCTAGGCCATTCTGGTTAAGCGTTTGGAGTAGCAGAATTGCGAAAAATTTTTTGCCTTCTCAACCATTCCTTGGCTTCAAACTCCCATATCTCGCGAACGGATTGACCAAACCCAAAAATTCCTTTTGCGTCTGAAAGTAGAAACTCTCCCGATTACAACGGTATGTGTATTTTTCCCCTAGCCCATTCTGGTTAAGCGTTTGGAGCAGCAGGATTGCGGAAAATTTTTTGCCTTCTCAACCATTTCTTGGCTTCAAACTCCCATATCTCGCGAACGGATTGACCTAACCCAAAAATTCCTGTTGCGTCTGAAAGTAGAAACTCGCCCGATTACAACGGTATGTGTATTTTTTCCCTAGCCCATTCTGGTTAAGCGTTTGGAGCAGCAGAATTGCGAAAAATTTTTTGTCTTCTCAACCATTTCTTAGCTTCAAAGTCCCATATCTCGCGAACGGATTGACCTAACCCAAAAATTCCTATTGCATCTGAAAGTAGAAACTCGCCCGATTACAACGGTATGTGTATTTTTCCCCTAGGGCATTCTGGTTAAGCGATTGGAGCAGCAGAAGTGCGAAAAATTTGTTGTCTTCTCAACCATTTCTTAGCTTCAAACTCTCATATCGCGCGAACGGATTGATCTAACCCAAAAATTCCTATTGAATTTGAAGGTAGAAACTCGCCCGATTACAACGGTATGTGTATTTTTTCCCTAGGCCATTCTGGTTAAGCGTTTGGAGCAGCAGAAATGCGAAAAATTTTTTGCTTTCTCAACCATTCCTTGGCTTCAAACTCCCATATCTCGCGAACGGATTGACCTAACCCAAAAATTCCTGTTGCGTCTGAAAGTAGAAACTCGCCCGATTACAACGGTATGTGTATTTTTTCCCTAGCCCATTCAGGTTAAGCGTTTGGAGACGCAGAATTGCGAAAAATTTGTTGTCTTCTCAACCATTTCTTAGCTTCAAAGTCCCATATCTCGCGAACCGATTGACCAAACCCAAAAATTCCTATTGCATCTGAAAGTAGAAACACGCCCGATTACAACGGTATCTGTATTTTTTCCCTAGGCCATTCTGGTTAAGCGTTTGGAGCAGCAGAATTGGGAAAAATTTTTTGCCTTCTCAACCATTTCTTGCCTTCAAACTCCCATATCTCGCGAACGGATTGACCTAACCCAAAAATTCCTGTTGCGTCTGAAAGTAGAAACTCGCCGGATTACAACGGTATGTGTATTTTTTCCCTAGCCCATTCTGGTTAAGCGTTTGGAGCAGCAGAATTGCGAAAAATTTGTTGTCTTCTCAACCATTTCTTAGCTTCAAAGTCCCATATCTCGCGAACGGATTGACCTAACCCAAAAATTCCTATTGCATCTGAAAGTAGAAACTCGCCCGATTACAACGGTATGTGTATTTTTCCCCTAGGGCATTCTGGTTAAGCGATTGCAGCAGCAGAAGTGCGAAAAATTTGTTGTCTTCTCACCATTTCTTAGCTTCAAACTCTCATATCGCGCGAACGGATTGATCTAACCCAAAAATTCCTATTGAATTTGAAGGTAGAAACTCGCCCGGTTACAACGGTATGTGTATTTTTTCCCTAGGCCATTCTGGTTAAGCGTTTGGAGCGGCAGAATTGCGAAAAATTTTTTGCTTTCTCAACCATTCCTTGGCTTCAAACTCCCATATCTCGCGAACGGATTGCCCTAACCCAAAAATTCCTGTTGCGTCTGAAAGTAGAAACTCGCCCGATTACAACGGTATGTGTATTTTTTCCCTAGGCCATTCTGGTTAAGCGTTTGGAGCTGCAGAATTGCGAAAAATTTTTTGCCTTCTCAACCATTTCTTAGTTTCAAACTCCCATATCTCGCGAACGGATTGAACCAACCCAAAAATTCCTATTGCATCTGAAAGTAGAAACTCGCCCGATTACAACGGTAGGCGTATTTTTTCCGTAGGCCATTCTGGTTAAGCGTGTGGAGCAGCAGAATTGCGAAAAATGTTTTGCCTTCTCAACCATTTCTTGGCTTCAAACTCCCATAGCTCGCGAACGGATTGACCTAACCCAAAAATTCCTATTGCACCTGAAAGTAGAAACTCGCCCGATTACAACGGTATGTGTATTTTTTCCCTAGGGCATTCTGGTTAAGCGTTTGGAGCAGCAGAATTGCGCAAAATTTTTTGCCTTCTCAACCATTTCTTGGCTTCAAAGTCCCATATCTCGCGAACGGATTGACCTAACCCAAAAATTCCTGTTGCGTCTGAAAGTAGAAACTCGCCCGATTACAACGGTATGTGTATTTTTTCCCTAGGCCATTCTGGTTAAGCGTTTGGAGCAGCAGAAATGCGAAAAATTTGTTGTCTTCTCAACCATTTCTTAGCTTCTAAGTCCCATATCTCGCGAACGGATTGACCTAACCCAAAAATTCCTGTTGCGTCTGAAAGTAGAAACTCGCCCGATTACAACGGTATGTGTATTTTTTCCCTAGCCCATTCTGGATAAGCGTTTGGAGCAGCAGAATTGCGAAAAATTTGTTGTCTTCTCAACCATTTCTTAGCTTCAAAGTCCCATATCTCGCGAACGGATGGACCTAACCCAAAAATTCCTATTGCATCTGAAAGTAGAAACTCGCCCGATTACAACGGTATGTGTATTTTTTCCCTAGGCCATTCTGGTTAAGCGTTTGAAGCAGCAGAAGTGCGAAAAATTTGTTGCCTTCTCAACCACTTCTTAGCTTCAAACTCCCATATCTCGCGAACGGATTGACCAAACCCAAAAATTCCTGTTGCGTCTGAAAGTAGAAACTCGACCGATTACAACGGTATGTGTATTTTTTCCCTAGGCCATTCTGGTTAAGCGTTTGGAGCAGCAGAATTGCGAAAAATCTTTTGCCTTCTCAACCATTTCTTGGCTTCAAACACCCATATCCCTCGAACGGATTGACCTAACCCAAAAATTCCTATTGCATCTGAAAGTAGAAACTCGCCAGATTACAACGGTATGTGTATTTTTTCCCTAGCCCATTCAGGTTAAGCGTTTGGAGCAGCAGAGTCGCGAAAATTTGTTGTCTTCTCAACCATTTCTTAGCTTCAAAGACCCATATCTCGCGAACCGATTGACCAAACCCAAAAATTCCTTCTGCGTCTGAAAGTAGAAACTCGCCCGATTACAACGGTATGTGTATTTTTCCCCTAGGGCATTCTGGTTAAGCGATTGGAGCAGCAGAAGTGCGAAAAATTTGTTGTCTTCTCAACCATTTCTTAGCTTCAAACTCTCATATCGCGCGAACGGATTGATCTAACCCAAAAATTCCTATTGAATTTGAAGGTAGAAACTCGCCCGATTACAACGGTATGTGTATTTTTTCCCTAGGCCATTCTGGTTAAGCGTTTGGAGCAGCAGAAATGCGAAAAATTTTTTCCTTTCTCAACCATTCCTTGGCTTCAAACTCCCATATCTCGCGAACGGATTGCCCTAACCCAAAAATTCCTGTTGCGTCTGAAAGTAGAAACTCGCCCGATTACAACGGTATGTGTAATTTTTCCCTAGCCCATTCTGGTTAAGCGTTTGGAGCAGCAGAATTGCGAAAAATTTTTTGCCTTCTCAACCATTTCTTGGCTTCAAACTCCCATATCTCGCGAACGGATTGACCAAACCCAAAAATTCCTTTTGCGTCTGAAAGTAGAAACTCTCCCGATTACAACGGTATGTGTATTTTTCCCCTAGCCCATTCTGGTTAAGCGTTTGGAGCAGCAGGATTGCGGAAAATTTTTTGCCTTCTCAACCATTTCTTGGCTTCAAACTCCCATATCTCGCGAACGGATTGACCTAACCCAAAAATTCCTGTTGCGTCTGAAAGTAGAAACTCGCCCGATTACAACGGTATGTGTATTTTTTCCCTAGCCCATTCTGGTTAAGCGTTTGGAGCAGCAGAATTGCGAAAAATTTTTTGTCTTCTCAACCATTTCTTAGCTTCAAAGTCCCATATCTCGCGAACGGATTGACCTAACCCAAAAATTCCTATTGCATCTGAAAGTAGAAACTCGCCCGATTACAACGGTATGTGTATTTTTCCCCTAGGGCATTCTGGTTAAGCGATTGGAGCAGCAGAAGTGCGAAAAATTTGTTGTCTTCTCAACCATTTCTTAGCTTCAAACTCTCATATCGCGCGAACGGATTGATCTAACCCAAAAATTCCTATTGAATTTGAAGGTAGAAACTCGCCCGATTACAACGGTATCTGTATTTTTTCCCTAGGCCATTCTGGTTAAGCGTTTGGAGCAGCAGAATTGGGAAAAATTTTTTGCCTTCTCAACCATTTCTTGGCTTCAAACTCCCATATCTCGCGAACGGATTGACCTAACCCAAAAATTCCTGTTGCGTCTGAAAGTAGAAACTCGCCCGATTACAACGGTATGTGTATTTTTTCCCTAGCCCATTCTGGTTAAGCGTTTGGAGCAGCAGAATTGCGAAAAATTTGTTGTCTTCTCAACCATTTCTTAGCTTCAAAGTCCCATATCTCGCGAACGGATTGACCTAACCCAAAAATTCCTATTGCATCTGAAAGTAGAAACTCGCCCGATTACAACGGTATGTGTATTTTTCCCCTAGGGCATTCTGGTTAAGCGATTGCAGCAGCAGAAGTGCGAAAAATTTGTTGTCTTCTCACCATTTCTTAGCTTCAAACTCTCATATCGCGCGAACGGATTGATCTAACCCAAAAATTCCTATTGAATTTGAAGGTAGAAACTCGCCCGATTACAACGGTATGTGTATTTTTTCCCTAGGCCATTCTGGTTAAGCGTTTGGAGCGGCAGAATTGCGAAAAATTTTTTGCTTTCTCAACCATTCCTTGGCTTCAAACTCCCATATCTCGCGAACGGATTGCCCTAACCCAAAAATTCCTGTTGCGTCTGAAAGTAGAAACTCGCCCGATTACAACGGTATGTGTATTTTTTCCCTAGGCCATTCTGGTTAAGCGTTTGGAGCTGCAGAATTGCGAAAAATTTTTTGCCTTCTCAACCATTTCTTAGTTTCAAACTCCCATATCTCGCGAACGGATTGAACCAACCCAAAAATTCCTATTGCATCTGAAAGTAGAAACTCGCCCGATTACAACGGTAGGCGTATTTTTTCCGTAGGCCATTCTGGTTAAGCGTGTGGAGCAGCAGAATTGCGAAAAATGTTTTGCCTTCTCAACCATTTCTTGGCTTCAAACTCCCATAGCTCGCGAACGGATTGACCTAACCCAAAAATTCCTATTGCACCTGAAAGTAGAAACTCGCCCGATTACAACGGTATGTGTATTTTTTCCCTAGGGCATTCTGGTTAAGCGTTTGGAGCAGCAGAATTGCGCAAAATTTTTTGCCTTCTCAACCATTTCTTGGCTTCAAAGTCCCATATCTCGCGAACGGATTGACCTAACCCAAAAATTCCTGTTGCGTCTGAAAGTAGAAACTCGCCCGATTACAACGGTATGTGTATTTTTTCCCTAGGCCATTCTGGTTAAGCGTTTGGAGCAGCAGAAATGCGAAAAATTTGTTGTCTTCTCAACCATTTCTTAGCTTCTAAGTCCCATATCTCGCGAACGGATTGACCTAACCCAAAAATTCCTATTGCACCTGAAAGTAGAAACTCGCCCGATTACAACGGTATGTGTATTTTTTCCCTAGGGCATTCTGGTTAAGCGTTTGGAGCAGCAGAATTGCGCAAAATTTTTTGCCTTCTCAACCATTTCTTGGCTTCAAAGTCCCATATCTCGCGAACGGATTGACCTAACCCAAAAATTCCTGTTGCGTCTGAAAGTAGAAACTCGCCCGATTACAACGGTATGTGTATTTTTCCCCTAGGGCATTCTGGTTAAGCGATTGGAGCAGCAGAAGTGCGAAAAATTTGTTGTCTTCTCAACCATTTCTTAGCTTCAAACTCTCATATCGCGCGAACGGATTGATCTAACCCAAAAATTCCTATTGAATTTGAAGGTAGAAACTCGCCCGATTACAACGGTATGTGTATTTTTTCCCTAGGCCATTCTGGTTAAGCGTTTGGAGCAGCAGAAATGCGAAAAATTTTTTGCTTTCTCAACCATTCCTTGGCTTCAAACTCCCATATCTCGCGAACGGATTGCCCTAACCCAAAAATTCCTGTTGCGTCTGAAAGTAGAAACTCGCCCGATTACAACGGTATGTGTAATTTTTCCCTAGCCCATTCTGGTTAAGCGTTTGGAGCAGCAGAATTGCGAAAAATTTTTTGCCTTCTCAACCATTTCTTGGCTTCAAACTCCCATATCTCGCGAACGGATTGACCAAACCCAAAAATTCCTTTTGCGTCTGAAAGTAGAAACTCTCCCGATTACAACGGTATGTGTATTTTTCCCCTAGCCCATTCTGGATAAGCGTTTGGAGCAGCAGGATTGCGGAAAATTTTTTGCCTTCTCAACCATTTCTTGGCTTCAAACTCCCATATCTCGCGAACGGATTGACCTAACCCAAAAATTCCTGTTGCGTCTGAAAGTAGAAACTCGCCCGATTACAACGGTATGTGTATTTTTTCCCTAGCCCATTCTGGTTAAGCGTTTGGAGCAGCAGAATTGCGAAAAATTTTTTGTCTTCTCAACCATTTCTTAGCTTCAAAGTCCCATATCTCGCGAACGGATTGACCTAACCCAAAAATTCCTATTGCATCTGAAAGTAGAAACTCGCCCGATTACAACGGTATGTGTATTTTTCCCCTAGGGCATTCTGGTTAAGCGATTGGAGCAGCAGAAGTGCGAAAAATTTGTTGTCTTCTCAACCATTTCTTAGCTTCAAACTCTCATATCGCGCGAACGGATTGATCTAACCCAAAAATTCCTATTGAATTTGAAGGTAGAAACTCGCCCGATTACAACGGTATCTGTATTTTTTCCCTAGGCCATTCTGGTTAAGCGTTTGGAGCAGCAGAATTGGGAAAAATTTTTTGCCTTCTCAACCATTTCTTGGCTTCAAACTCCCATATCTCGCGAACGGATTGACCTAACCCAAAAATTCCTGTTGCGTCTGAAAGTAGAAACTCGCCCGATTACAACGGTATGTGTATTTTTTCCCTAGCCCATTCTGGTTAAGCGTTTGGAGCAGCAGAATTGCGAAAAATTTGTTGTCTTCTCAACCATTTCTTAGCTTCAAAGTCCCATATCTCGCGAACGGATTGACCTAACCCAAAAATTCCTATTGCATGTGAAAGTAGAAACTCGCCCGATTACAACGGTATGTGTATTTTTCCCCTAGGGCATTCTGGTTAAGCGATTGCAGCAGCAGAAGTGCGAAAAATTTGTTGTCTTCTCACCATTTCTTAGCTTCAAACTCTCATATCGCGCGAACGGATTGATCTAACCCAAAAATTCCTATTGAATTTGAAGGTAGAAACTCGCCCGATTACAACGGTATGTGTATTTTTTCCCTAGGCCATTCTGGTTAAGCGTTTGGAGCGGCAGAATTGCGAAAAATTTTTTGCTTTCTCAACCATTCCTTGGCTTCAAACTCCCATATCTCGCGAACGGATTGCCCTAACCCAAAAATTCCTGTTGCGTCTGAAAGTAGAAACTCGCCCGATTACAACGGTATGTGTATTTTTTCCCTAGGCCATTCTGGTTAAGCGTTTGGAGCTGCAGAATTGCGAAAAATTTTTTGCCTTCTCAACCATTTCTTAGTTTCAAACTCCCATATCTCGCGAACGGATTGAACCAACCCAAAAATTCCTATTGCATCTGAAAGTAGAAACTCGCCCGATTACAACGGTAGGCGTATTTTTTCCGTAGGCCATTCTGGTTAAGCGTGTGGAGCAGCAGAATTGCGAAAAATGTTTTGCCTTCTCAACCATTTCTTGGCTTCAAACTCCCATAGCTCGCGAACGGATTGACCTAACCCAAAAATTCCTATTGCACCTGAAAGTAGAAACTCGCCCGATTACAACGGTATGTGTATTTTTTCCCTAGGGCATTCTGGTTAAGCGTTTGGAGCAGCAGAATTGCGCAAAATTTTTTGCCTTCTCAACCATTTCTTGGCTTCAAAGTCCCATATCTCGCGAACGGATTGACCTAACCCAAAAATTCCTGTTGCGTCTGAAAGTAGAAACTCGCCCGATTACAACGGTATGTGTATTTCTTCCCTAGGCCATTCTGGTTAAGCGTTTGGAGCAGCAGAAATGCGAAAAATTTGTTGTCTTCTCAACCATTTCTTAGCTTCTAAGTCCCATATCTCGCGAACGGATTGACCTAACCCAAAAATTCCTGTTGCGTCTGAAAGTAGAAACTCGCCCGATTACAACGGTATGTGTATTTTTTCCCTAGCCCATTCTGGATAAGCGTTTGGAGCAGCAGAATTGCGAAAAATTTGTTGTCTTCTCAACCATTTCTTAGCTTCAAAGTCCCATATCTCGCGAACGGATGGACCTAACCCAAAAATTCCTATTGCATCTGAAAGTAGAAACTCGCCCGATTACAACGGTATGTGTATTTTTTCCCTAGGCCATTCTGGTTAAGCGTTTGAAGCAGCAGAAGTGCGAAAAATTTGTTGCCTTCTCAACCACTTCTTAGCTTCAAACTCCCATATCTCGCGAACGGATTGACCAAACCCAAAAATTCCTATTGCATCTGAAAGTAGAAACTCGCCAGATTACAACGGTATGTGTATTTTTTCCCTAGCCCATTCAGGTTAAGCGTTTGGAGCAGCAGAGTCGCGAAAATTTGTTGTCTTCTCAACCATTTCTTAGCTTCAAAGACCCATATCTCGCGAACCGATTGACCAAACCCAAAAATTCCTTCTGCGTCTGAAAGTAGAAACTCGCCCGATTACAACGGTATGTGTATTTTTCCCCTAGGGCATTCTGGTTAAGCGATTGGAGCAGCAGAAGTGCGAAAAATTTGTTGTCTTCTCAAGCATTTCTTAGCTTCAAACTCTCATATCGCGCGAACGGATTGATCTAACCCAAAAATTCCTATTGAATTTGAAGGTAGAAACTCGCCCGATTACAACGGTATGTGTATTTTTTCCCTAGGCCATTCTGGTTAAGCGTTTGGAGTAGCAGAATTGCGAAAAATTTTTTGCCTTCTCAACCATTCCTTGGCTTCAAACTCCCATATCTCGCGAACGGATTGACCAAACCCAAAAATTCCTTTTGCGTCTGAAAGTAGAAACTCTCCCGATTACAACGGTATGTGTATTTTTCCCCTAGCCCATTCTGGTTAAGCGTTTGGAGCAGCAGGATTGCGGAAAATTTTTTGCCTTCTCAACCATTTCTTGGCTTCAAACTCCCATATCTCGCGAACGGATTGACCTAACCCAAAAATTCCTGTTGCGTCTGAAAGTAGAAACTCGCCCGATTACAACGGTATGTGTATTTTTTCCCTAGCCCATTCTGGTTAAGCGTTTGGAGCAGCAGAATTGCGAAAAATTTGTTGTCTTCTCAACCATTTCTTAGCTTCAAAGTCCCATATCTCGCGAACGGTTTGACCTAACCCAAAAATTCCTATTGCATCTGAAAGTAGAAACTCGCCCGATTACAACGGTATGTGTATTTTTCCCCTAGGGCATTCTGGTTAAGCGATTGGAGCAGCAGAAGTGCGAAAAATTTGTTGTCTTCTCAACCATTTCTTAGCTTCAAACTCTCATATCTCGCGAACGGATGGACCTAACCCAAAAATTCCTATTGCATCTGAAAGTAGAAACTCGCCCGATTACAACGGTATGTGTATTTTTTCCCTAGGCCATTCTGGTTAAGCGTTTGAAGCAGCAGAAGTGCGAAAAATTTGCCTTCTCAACCACTTCTTAGCTTCAAACTCCCATATCTCGCGAACGGATTGACCAAACCCAAAAATTCCTGTTGCGTCTGAAAGTAGAAACTCGACCGATTACAACGGTATGTGTATTTTTTCCCTAGGCCATTCTGGTTAAGCGTTTGGAGCAGCAGAATTGCGAAAAATCTTTTGCCTTCTCAACCATTTCTTGGCTTCAAACACCCATATCCCTCGAACGGATTGACCTAACCCGAAAATTCCTATTGCATCTGAAAGTAGAAACTCGCCAGATTACAACGGTATGTGTATTTTTTCCCTAGCCCATTCAGGTTAAGCGTTTGGAGCAGCAGAGTCGCGAAAATTTGTTGTCTTCTCAACCATTTCTTAGCTTCAAAGACCCATATCTCGCGAACCGATTGACCAAACCCAAAAATTCCTTCTGCGTCTGAAAGTAGAAACTCGCCCGATTACAACGGTATGTGTATTTTTCCCCTAGGGCATTCTGGTTAAGCGATTGGAGCAGCAGAAGTGCGAAAAATTTGTTGTCTTCTCAACCATTTCTTAGCTTCAAACTCTCATATCGCGCGAACGGATTGATCTAACCCAAAAATTCCTATTGAATTTGAAGGTAGAAACTCGCCCGATTACAACGGTATGTGTATTTTTTCCCTAGGCCATTCTGGTTAAGCGTTTGGAGCAGCAGAAATGCGAAAAATTTTTTGCTTTCTCAACCATTCCTTGGCTTCAAACTCCCATATCTCGCGAACGGATTGCCCTAACCCAAAAATTCCTGTTGCGTCTGAAAGTAGAAACTAGCCCGATTACAACGGTATGTGTAATTTTTCCCTAGCCCATTCTGGTTAAGCGTTTGGAGCAGCAGAATTGCGAAAAATTTTTTGCCTTCTCAACCATTTCTTGGCTTCAAACTCCCATATCTCGCGAACGGATTGACCTAACCCAAAAATTCCTGTTGCGTCTGAAAGTAGAAACTCGCCCGATTACAACGGTATGTGTATTTTTTCCCTAGCCCATTCTGGTTAAGCGTTTGGAGCAGCAGAATTGCGAAAAATTTTTTGTCTTCTCAACCATTTCTTAGCTTCAAAGTCCCATATCTCGCGAACGGATTGACCTAACCCAAAAATTCCTATTGCATCTGAAAGTAGAAACTCGCCCGATTACAACGGTATGTGTATTTTTCCCCTAGGGCATTCTGGTTAAGCGATTGGAGCAGCAGAAGTGCGAAAAATTTGTTGTCTTCTCAACCATTTCTTAGCTTCAAACTCTCATATCGCGCGAACGGATTGATCTAACCCAAAAATTCCTATTGAATTTGAAGGTAGAAACTCGCCCGATTACAACGGTATCTGTATTTTTTCCCTAGGCCATTCTGGTTAAGCGTTTGGAGCAGCAGAATTGGGAAAAATTTTTTGCCTTCTCAACCATTTCTTGGCTTCAAACTCCCATATCTCGCGAACGGATTGACCTAACCCAAAAATTCCTGTTGCGTCTGAAAGTAGAAACTCGCCCGATTACAACGGTAAGTGTATTTTTTCCCTAGCCCATTCTGGTTAAGCGTTTGGAGCAGCAGAATTGCGAAAAATTTGTTGTCTTCTCAACCATTTCTTAGCTTCAAAGTCCCATATCTCGCGAACGGATTGACCTAACCCAAAAATTCCTATTGCATCTGAAAGTAGAAACTCGCCCGATTACAACGGTATGTGTATTTTTCCCCTAGGGCATTCTGGTTAAGCGATTGCAGCAGCAGAAGTGCGAAAAATTTGTTGTCTTCTCACCATTTCTTAGCTTCAAACTCTCATATCGCGCGAACGGATTGATCTAACCCAAAAATTCCTATTGAATTTGAAGGTAGAAACTCGCCCGATTACAACGGTATGTGTATTTCTTCCCTAGGCCATTCTGGTTAAGCGTTTGGAGCGGCAGAATTGCGAAAAATTTTTTGCTTTCTCAACCATTCCTTGGCTTCAAACTCCCATATCTCGCGAACGGATTGCCCTAACCCAAAAATTCCTGTTGCGTCTGAAAGTAGAAACTCGCCCGATTACAACGGTATGTGTATTTTTTCCCTAGGCCATTCTGGTTAAGCGTTTGGAGCTGCAGAATTGCGAAAAATTTTTTGCCTTCTCAACCATTTCTTAGTTTCAAACTCCCATATCTCGCGAACGGATTGAACCAACCCAAAAATTCCTATTGCATCTGAAAGTAGAAACTCGCCCGATTACAACGGTAGGCGTATTTTTTCCGTAGGCCATTCTGGTTAAGCGTGTGGAGCAGCAGAATTGCGAAAAATGTTTTGCCTTCTCAACCATTTCTTGGCTTCAAACTCCCATAGCTCGCGAACGGATTGACCTAACCCAAAAATTCCTATTGCACCTGAAAGTAGAAACTCGCCCGATTACAACGGTATGTGTATTTTTTCCCTAGGGCATTCTGGTTAAGCGTTTGGAGCAGCAGAATTGCGCAAAATTTTTTGCCTTCTCAACCATTTCTTGGCTTCAAAGTCCCATATCTCGCGAACGGATTGACCTAACCCAAAAATTCCTGTTGCGTCTGAAAGTAGAAACTCGCCCGATTACAACGGTATGTGTATTTTTTCCCTAGGCCATTCTGGTTAAGCGTTTGGAGCAGCAGAAATGCGAAAAATTTGTTGTCTTCTCAACCATTTCTTAGCTTCTAAGTCCCATATCTCGCGAACGGATTGACCTAACCCAAAAATTCCTGTTGCGTCTGAAAGTAGAAACTCGCCCGATTACAACGGTATGTGTATTTTTTCCCTAGCCCATTCTGGATAAGCGTTTGGAGCAGCAGAATTGCGAAAAATTTGTTGTCTTCTCAACCATTTCTTAGCTTCAAAGTCCCATATCTCGCGAACGGATGGACCTAACCCAAAAATTCCTATTGCATCTGAAAGTAGAAACTCGCCCGATTACAACGGTATGTGTATTTTTTCCCTAGGCCATTCTGGTTAAGCGTTTGAAGCAGCAGAAGTGCGAAAAATTTGTTGCCTTCTCAACCACTTCTTAGCTTCAAACTCCCATATCTCGCGAACGAATTGACCAAACCCAAAAATTCCTGTTGCGTCTGAAAGTAGAAACTCGACCGATTACAACGGTATGTGTATTTTTTCCCTAGGCCATTCTGGTTAAGCGTTTGGAGCAGCAGAATTGCGAAAAATCTTTTGCCTTCTCAACCATTTCTTGGCTTCAAACACCCATATCCCTCGAACGGATTGACCTAACCCAAAAATTCCTATTGCATCTGAAAGTAGAAACTCGCCAGATTACAACGGTATGTGTATTTTTTCCCTAGCCCATTCAGGTTAAGCGTTTGGAGCAGCAGAGTCGCGAAAATTTGTTGTCTTCTCAACCATTTCTTAGCTTCAAAGACCCATATCTCGCGAACCGATTGACCAAACCCAAAAATTCCTTCTGCGTCTGAAAGTAGAAACTCGCCCGATTACAACGGTATGTGTATTTTTCCCCTAGGGCATTCTGGTTAAGCGATTGGAGCAGCAGAAGTGCGAAAAATTTGTTGTCTTCTCAAGCATTTCTTAGCTTCAAACTCTCATATCGCGCGAACGGATTGATCTAACCCAAAAATTCCTATTGAATTTGAAGGTAGAAACTCGCCCGATTACAACGGTATGTGTATTTTTTCCCTAGGCCATTCTGGTTAAGCGTTTGGAGTAGCAGAATTGCGAAAAATTTTTTGCCTTCTCAACCATTCCTTGGCTTCAAACTCCCATATCTCGCGAACGGATTGACCAAACCCAAAAATTCCTTTTGCGTCTGAAAGTAGAAACTCTCCCGATTACAACGGTATGTGTATTTTTCCCCTAGCCCATTCTGGTTAAGCGTTTGGAGCAGCAGGATTGCGGAAAATTTTTTGCCTTCTCAACCATTTCTTGGCTTCAAACTCCCATATCTCGCGAACGGATTGACCTAACCCAAAAATTCCTGTTGCGTCTGAAAGTAGAAACTCGCCCGATTACAACGGTATGTGTATTTTTTCCCTAGCCCATTCTGGTTAAGCGTTTGGAGCAGCAGAATTGCGAAAAATTTGTTGTCTTCTCAACCATTTCTTAGCTTCAAAGTCCCATATCTCGCGAACGGTTTGACCTAACCCAAAAATTCCTATTGCATCTGAAAGTAGAAACTCGCCCGATTACAACGGTATGTGTATTTTTCCCCTAGGGCATTCTGGTTAAGCGATTGGAGCAGCAGAAGTGCGAAAAATTTGTTGTCTTCTCAACCATTTCTTAGCTTCAAACTCTCATATCGCGCGAACGGATTGATCTAACCCAAAAATTCCTATTGAATTTGAAGGTAGAAACTCGCCCGATTACAACGGTATGTGTATTTTTTCCCTAGGCCATTCTGGTTAAGCGTTTGGAGCAGCAGAAATGCGAAAAATTTTTTGCTTTCTCAACCATTCCTTGGCTTCAAACTCCCATATCTCGCGAACGGATTGCCCTAACCCAAAAATTCCTGTTGCGTCTGAAAGTAGAAACTCGCCCGATTACAACGGTATGTGTATTTTTCCCCTAGGGCATTCTGGTTAAGCGATTGGAGCAGCAGAAGTGCGAAAAATTTGTTGTCTTCTCAACCATTTCTTAGCTTCAAACTCTCATATCGCGCGAACGGATTGATCTAACCCAAAAATTCCTATTGAATTTGAAGGTAGAAACTCGCCCGATTACAACGGTATGTGTATTTTTTCCCTAGGCCATTCTGGTTAAGCGTTTGGAGCAGCAGAAATGCGAAAAATTTTTTGCTTTCTCAACCATTCCTTGGCTTCAAACTCCCATATCTCGCGAACGGATTGCCCTAACCCAAAAATTCCTGTTGCGTCTGAAAGTAGAAACTCGCCCGATTACAACGGTATGTGTAATTTTTCCCTAGCCCATTCTGGTTAAGCGTTTGGAGCAGCAGAATTGCGAAAAATTTTTTGCCTTCTCAACCATTTCTTGGCTTCAAACTCCCATATCTCGCGAACGGATTGACCTAACCCAAAAATTCCTGTTGCGTCTGAAAGTAGAAACTCGCCCGATTACAACGGTATGTGTATTTTTTCCCTAGGCCATTCTGGTTAAGCGTGTGGAGCAGCAGAAGTGCGAAAAATTTGTTGTCTTCACAACCATTTCTTAGTTTCAAACTCCCATATCTCGCGAACGGATTGACCTAACCAAAAATTCCTATTGCATCTGAAAGTAGAAACTCGCCCGATTACAACGGTATGTGTAATTTTTCCCTAGCCCATTCTGGTTAAGCGTTTGGAGCAGCAGAATTGCGAAAAATTTGTTGTCTTCTCAACCATTTCTTAGCTTCAAAGTCCCATATCTCGCGAACGGATTGACCAAACCCAAAAATTCCTATTGTAACTGAAAGTAGGAACTCGCCCGATTACAACGGTATGCGTATTTTTTCCCTAGGCCATTCTGGTTAAGCGTTTGGAGAAGCAGAATTGCGAAAAAATTTTTTGCCTTCTCAACCATTTCTTGGCTTCAAACTCCCATATCTCGCGAACTGATTGACCTTACCCAAAAATTCCTGTTGCTTCTGAAAGTAGAAACTCGCCCGATTACAACGGTATGTGTATTTTTTCCCTAGGCCATTCTGGTTAAGCGTTTGGAGCAGCAGGTAGTGCGAAATATTTGTTGTCTTCTCAACCATTTCTTAGCTTCAAACTCTCATATCTCGCGAACGGATTGTCCTAACCAAAAATTCCAATTGTAACTGAAAGTAGAAACTCGCCCGATTACAACGGTATGTGTAATTTTTCCCTAGCCCATTCTGGTTAAGCGTTTGGAGCAGCAGAATTGCGAAAATTTGTTGTCTTCTCAACCATTTCTTAGCTTCAAAGTCCCATATCTCGCGAACGGATTGACCAAACCCAAAAATTCCTATTGTAACTGAAAGTAGAAACTCGCCCGATTACAACGGTATGCGTATTTTTTCCCTAGGCCATTCTGGTTAAGAGTTTGGAGAAGCAGAATTGCGAAAAATTTTTTGCTTTCTCAACCATTTCTTGGCTTCAAACTCCCATATCTCGCGAACTGATTGACCTAACCCAAAAATTCCTGTTGCGTCTGAAAGTAGATACTCGCCCGATTACAACGGTATGTGTATTTTTTCCCTAGGCCATTCTGGTTAAGCGTTTGGAGCAGCAGAATTGCGAAAAATTTTTTGCTTTCTCAAACATTCCTTGGCTTCAAACTCCCATATCTCGCGAACGGATTGACCTGACCCAAAAATTCCTGTTGCTTCTGAAAGTAGAAACTCGCCCGATTACAACGGTATGTGTATTTTTTCCTAGGCCATTCTGGTTAAGCGTTTGGAGCAGCAGGTTGTGCGAAATATTTGTTGTCTTCTCAACCATTTCTCAGCTTCAAACTCTCATATCTCGCGAACGGATTTTCCTAACCCAAAAATTCCTATTGTAACTGAAAGTAGAAACTCGCCCGATTACAACGGTATGTGTAATTTTTCCCTAGGCCATTCTGGTTAAGCGTTTGGAGAAGCAGAATTGCGAAAATTTTTTGCCTTCTCAACCATTTCTTGGCTTCAAAGTCCCATATCTCGCGAACGGATTGACCTAACCCAAAAATTCCTGTTGCGTCTGAAAGTAGAAACTCGCCCGATTACAACGGTATGTGTATTTTTTCCCTAGCCCATTCAGGTTAAGCGTTTGGAGACGCAGAATTGCGAAAAATTTGTTGTCTTCTCAACCATTTCTTAGCTTCAAAGTCCCATATCTCGCGAACCGATTGACCAAACCCAAAAATTCCTATTGCATCTGAAAGTAGAAACACGCCCGATTACAACGGTATCTGTATTTTTTCCCTAGGCCATTCTGGTTAAGCGTTTGGAGCAGCAGAATTGCAAAAAATTTTTTGCCTTCTCAACCATTTCTTGGCTTCAAACTCCCATATCTCGCGAACGGATTGACCTAACCCAAAAATTCCTGTTGCGTCTGAAAGTAGAAACTCGCCCGATTACAACGGTATGTGTATTTTTTCCCTAGCCCATTCTGGTTAAGCGTTTGGAGCAGCAGAATTGCGAAAAATTTGTTGTCTTCTCAACCATTTCTTAGCTTCAAAGTCCCATATCTCGCGAACGGATTGACCTAACCCAAAAATTCCTATTGCATCTGAAAGTAGAAACTCGCCCGATTACAACGGTATGTGTATTTTTCCCCTAGGGCATTCTGGTTAAGCGATTGCAGCAGCAGAAGTGCGAAAAATTTGTTGTCTTCTCAACCATTTCTTAGCTTCAAACTCTCATATCGCGCGAACGGATTGATCTAACCCAAAAATTCCTATTGAATTTGAAGGTAGAAACTCGCCCGATTACAACGGTATGTGTATTTTTTCCCTAGGCCATTCTGGTTAAGCGTTTGGAGCAGCAGAATTGCGAAAAATTTTTTGCTTTCTCAACCATTCCTTGGCTTCAAACTCCCATATCTCGCGAACGGATTGCCCTAACCCAAAAATTCCTGTTGCGTCTGAAAGTAGAAACTCGCCCGATTACAACGGTATGTGTATTTTTTCCCTAGGCCATTCTGGTTAAGCGTTTGGAGCTGCAGAATTGCGAAAAATTTTTTGCCTTCTCAACCATTTCTTGGCTTCAAACTCCCATAGCTCGCGAACGGATTGACCTAACCCAAAAATTCCTATTGCACCTGAAAGTAGAAACTCGCCCGATTACAACGGTATGTGTATTTTTTCCCTAGGGCATTCTGGTTAAGCGTTTGGAGCAGCAGAATTGCGCAAAATTTTTTGCCTTCTCAACCATTTCTTGGCTTCAAAGTCCCATATCTCGCGAACGGATTGACCTAACCCAAAAATTCCTGTTGCGTCTGAAAGTAGAAACTCGCCCGATTACAACGGTATGTGTATTTTTTCCCTAGGCCATTCTGGTTAAGCGTTTGGAGCAGCAGAAATGCGAAAAATTTGTTGTCTTCTCAACCATTTCTTAGCTTCTAAGTCCCATATCTCGCGAACGGATTGACCTAACCCAAAAATTCCTGTTGCGTCTGAAAGTAGAAACTCGCCCGATTACAACGGTATGTGTATTTTTTCCCTAGCCCATTCTGGATAAGCGTTTGGAGCAGCAGAATTGCGAAAAATTTGTTGTCTTCTCAACCATTTCTTAGCTTCAAAGT
This sequence comes from Ptiloglossa arizonensis, assembly GCF_051014685.1. Classification (NCBI taxonomy): domain Eukaryota; kingdom Metazoa; phylum Arthropoda; class Insecta; order Hymenoptera; family Colletidae; genus Ptiloglossa; species Ptiloglossa arizonensis. The sequence goes on from NW_027478652.1 coordinate 234,917, forward strand.
CCCATATCTCGCGAACGGATGGACCTAATCCAAAAATTCCTATTGCATCTGAAAGTAGAAACTCGCCCGATTACAACGGTATGTGTATTTTTTCCCTAGGCCATTCTGGTTAAGCGTTTGAAGCAGCAGAAGTGCGAAAAATTTGTTGCCTTCTCAACCACTTCTTAGCTTCAAACTCCCATATCTCGCGAACGGATTGACCAAACCCAAAAATTCCTGTTGCGTCTGAAAGTAGAAACTCGACCGATTACAACGGTATGTGTATTTTTTCCCTAGGCCATTCTGGTTAAGCGTTTGGAGCAGCAGAATTGCGAAAAATCTTTTGCCTTCTCAACCATTTCTTGGCTTCAAACACCCATATCCCTCGAACGGATTGACCTAACCCAAAAATTCCTATTGCATCTGAAAGTAGAAACTCGCCAGATTACAACGGTATGTGTATTTTTTCCCTAGCCCATACAGGTTAAGCGTTTGGAGCAGCAGTGTCGCGAAAATTTGTTGTCTTCTCAACCATTTCTTAGCTTCAAAGACCCATATCTCGCGAACCGATTGACCAAACCCAAAAATTCCTTCTGCGTCTGAAAGTAGAAACTCGCCCGATTACAACGGTATGTGTATTTTTCCCCTAGGGCATTCTGGTTAAGCGATTGGAGCAGCAGAAGTGCGAAAAATTTGTTGTCTTCTCAAGCATTTCTTAGCTTCAAACTCTCATATCGCGCGAACGGATTGATCTAACCCAAAAATTCCTATTGAATTTGAAGGTAGAAACTCGCCCGATTACAACGGTATGTGTATTTTTTCCCTAGGCCATTCTGGTTAAGCGTTTGGAGTAGCAGAATTGCGAAAAATTTTTTGCCTTCTCAACCATTCCTTGGCTTCAAACTCCCATATCTCGCGAACGGATTGACCAAACCCAAAAATTCCTTTTGCGTCTGAAAGTAGAAACTCTCCCGATTACAACGGTATGTGTATTTTTCCCCTAGCCCATTCTGGTTAAGCGTTTGGAGCAGCAGGATTGCGGAAAATTTTTTGCCTTCTCAACCATTTCTTGGCTTCAAACTCCCATATCTCGCGAACGGATTGACCTAACCCAAAAATTCCTGTTGCGTCTGAAAGTAGAAACTCGCCCGATTACAACGGTATGTGTATTTTTTCCCTAGCCCATTCTGGTTAAGCGTTTGGAGCAGCAGAATTGCGAAAAATTTGTTGTCTTCTCAACCATTTCTTAGCTTCAAAGTCCCATATCTCGCGAACGGATTGACCTAACCCAAAAATTCCTATTGCATCTGAAAGTAGAAACTCGCCCGATTACAACGGTATGTGTATTTTTCCCCTAGGGCATTCTGGTTAAGCGATTGGAGCAGCAGAAGTGCGAAAAATTTGTTGTCTTCTCAACCATTTCTTAGCTTCAAACTCTCATATCGCGCGAACGGATTGATCTAACCCAAAAATTCCTATTGAATTTGAAGGTAGAAACTCGCCCGATTACAACGGTATGTGTATTTTTTCCCTAGCCCATTCTGGTTAAGCGTTTGGAGCAGCAGAATTGCGAAAAATTTGTTGTCTTCTCAACCATTTCTTAGCTTCAAAGTCCCATATCTCGCGAACGGATTGACCTAACCCAAAAATTCCTATTGCATCTGAAAGTAGAAACTCGCCCGATTACAACGGTATGTGTATTTTTCCCCTAGGGCATTCTGGTTAAGCGATTGGAGCAGCAGAAGTGCGAAAAATTTGTTGTCTTCTCAACCATTTCTTAGCTTCAAACTCTCATATCGCGCGAACGGATTGATCTAACCCAAAAATTCCTATTGAATTTGAAGGTAGAAACTCGCCCGATTACAACGGTATGTGTATTTTTTCCCTAGCCCATTCTGGTTAAGCGTTTGGAGCAGCAGAATTGCGAAAAATTTGTTGTCTTCTCAACCATTTCTTAGCTTCAAAGTCCCATATCTCGCGAACGGATTGACCTAACCCAAAAATTCCTATTGCATCTGAAAGTAGAAACTCGCCCGATTACAACGGTATGTGTATTTTTCCCCTAGGGCATTCTGGTTAAGCGATTGGAGCAGCAGAAGTGCGAAAAATTTGTTGTCTTCTCAACCATTTCTTAGCTTCAAACTCTCATATCGCGCGAACGGATTGATCTAACCCAAAAATTCCTATTGCATCTGAAAGTAGAAACTCGCCCGATTACAACGGTATGTGTAATTTTTCCCTAGCCCATTCTGGTTAAGCGTTTGGAGCAGCAGAATTGCGAAAAATTTGTTGTCTTCTCAACCATTTCTTAGCTTCAAAGTCCCATATCTCGCGAACGGATTGACCAAACCCAAAAATTCCTATTGTAGCTGAAAGTAGAAACTCGCCCGATTACAACGGTATGCGTATTTTTTCCCTAGGCCATTCTGGTTAAGCGTTTGGAGAAGCAGAATTGCGAAAAATTTTTTGCCTTCTCAACCATTTCTTGGCTTCAAACTCCCATATCTCGCGAACTGATTGACCTAACCCAAAAATTCCTGTTGCTTCTGAAAGTAGAAACTCGCCCGATTACAACGGTATGTGTATTTTTTCCCTAGGCCATTCTGGTTAAGCGTTTGGAGCAGCAGGTAGTGCGAAATATTTGTTGTCTTCTCAACCATTTCTTAGCTTCAAACTCTCATATCTCGCGAACGGATTGTCCTAACCCAAAAATTCCTATTGTAACTGAAAGTAGAAACTCGCCCGATTACAACGGTATGTGTAATTTTTCCCTAGCCCATTCTGGTTAAGCGTTTGGAGCAGCAGAATTGCGAAAAATTTGTTGTCTTCTCAACCATTTCTTAGCTTCAAAGTCCCATATCTCGCGAACGGATTGACCAAACCCAAAAATTCCTATTGTAACTGAAAGTAGAAACTCGCCCGATTACAACGGTATGCGTATTTTTTCCCTAGGCCATTCTGGTTAAGCGTTTGGAGAAGCAGAATTGCGAAAAATTTTTTGCCTTCTCAACCATTTCTTGGCTTCAAACTCCCATATCTCGCGAACTGATTGACCTAACCCAAAAATTCCTGTTGCGTCTGAAAGTAGATACTCGCCCGATTACAACGGTATGTGTATTTTTTCCCTAGGCCATTCTGGTTAAGCGTTTGGAGCAGCAGAATTGCGAAAAATTTTTTGCTTTCTCAACCATTCCTTGGCTTCAAACTCCCATATCTCGCGAACGGATTGACCTGACCCAAAAATTCCTGTTGCTTCTGAAAGTAGAAACTCGCCCGATTACAACGGTATGTGTATTTTTTCCCTAGGCCATTCTGGTTAAGCGTTTGGAGCAGCAGGTTGTGCGAAATATTTGTTGTCTTCTCAACCATTTCTCAGCTTCAAACTCTCATATCTCGCGAACGGATTTTCCTAACCCAAAAATTCCTATTGTAACTGAAAGTAGAAACTCGCCCGATTACAACGGTATGTGTAATTTTTCCCTAGGCCATTCTGGTTAAGCGTTTGGAGAAGCAGAATTGCGAAAAATTTTTTGCCTTCTCAACCATTTCTTGGCTTCAAAGTCCCATATCTCGCGAACGGATTGACCTAACCCAAAAATTCCTGTTGCGTCTGAAAGTAGAAACTCGCCCGATTACAACGGTATGTGTATTTTTTCCCTAGCCCACTCAGGTTAAGCGTTTGGAGCAGCAGAATTGCGAAAAATTTGTTGTCTTCTCAACCATTTCTTAGCTTCAAAGTCCCATATCTCGCGAACGGATTGACCTAACCCAAAAATTCCTATTGCATCTGAAAGTAGAAACTCGCCCGATTACAACGGTATGTGTATTTTTCCCCTAGGGCATTCTGGTTAAGCGATTGGAGCAGCAGAAGTGCGAAAAATTTGTTGTCTTCTCAACCATTTCTTAGCTTCAAACTCTCATATCGCGCGAACGGATTGATCTAACCCAAAAATTCCTATTGAATTTGAAGGTAGAAACTCGCCCGATTACAACGGTATGTGTATTTTTTCCCTAGGCCATTCTGGTTAAGCGTTTGGAGCAGCAGAATTGCGAAAAATTTTTTCCTTTCTCAACCATTCCTTGGCTTCAAACTCCCATATCTCGCGAACGGATTGCCCTAACCCAAAAATTCCTGTTGCGTCTGAAAGTAGAAACTCGCCCGATTACAACGGTATGTGTATTTTTTCCCTAGGCCATTCTGGTTAAGCGTTTGGAGCTGCAGAATTGCGAAAAATTTTTTGCCTTCTCAACCATTTCTTAGTTTCAAACTCCCATATCTCGCGAACGGATTGAACCAACCCAAAAATTCCTATTGCATCTGAAAGTAGAAACTCGCCCGATTACAACGGTAGGCGTATTTTTTCCGTAGGCCATTCTGGTTAAGCGTGTGGAGCAGCAGAATTGCGAAAAATGTTTTGCCTTCTCAACCATTTCTTGGCTTCAAACTCCCATAGCTCGCGAACGGATTGACCTAACCCAAAAATTCCTATTGCACCTGAAAGTAGAAACTCGCCCGATTACAACGGTATGTGTATTTTTTCCCTAGGGCATTCTGGTTAAGCGTTTGGAGCAGCAGAATTGCGCAAAATTTTTTGCCTTCTCAACCATTTCTTGGCTTCAAAGTCCCATATCTCGCGAACGGATTGACCTAACCCAAAAATTCCTGTTGCGTCTGAAAGTAGAAACTCGCCCGATTACAACGGTATGTGTATTTTTTCCCTAGGCCATTCTGGTTAAGCGTTTGGAGCAGCAGAAATGCGAAAAATTTGTTGTCTTCTCAACCATTTCTTAGCTTCTAAGTCCCATATCTCGCGAACGGATGGACCAAACCCAAAAATTCCTATTGTAACTGAAAGTAGAAACTCGCCCGATTACAACGGTATGTGTAATTTTTCCCTAGGCCATTCTGGTTAAGCGTTTGGAGAAGCAGAATTGCGAAAAATTTTTTGCCTTCTCAACCATTTCTTGGCTTCAAAGTCCCATATCTCGCGAACGGATTGACCTAACCCAAAAATTCCTGTTGCGTCTGAAAGTAGAAACTCGCCCGATTACAACGGTATGTGTATTTTTTCCCTAGCCCATTCAGGTTAAGCGTTTGGAGCAGCAGAATTGCGAAAAATTTGTTGTCTTCTCAACCATTTCTTAGCTTCAAAGTCCCATATCTCGCGAACGGATTGACCTAACCCAAAAATTCCTATTGCATCTGAAAGTAGAAACTCGCCCGATTACAACGGTATGTGTATTTTTCCCCTAGGGCATTCTGGTTAAGCGATTGGAGCAGCAGAATTGCGCAAAATTTTTTGCCTTCTCAACCATTTCTTGGCTTCAAAGTCCCATATCTCGCGAACGGATTGACCTAACCCAAAAATTCCTGTTGCGTCTGAAAGTAGAAACTCGCCCGATTACAACGGTATGTGTATTTTTTCCCTAGGCCATTCTGGTTAAGCGTTTGGAGCAGCAGAAATGCGAAAAATTTGTTGTCTTCTCAACCATTTCTTAGCTTCTAAGTCCCATATCTCGCGAACGGATGGACCAAACCCAAAAATTCCTATTGTAACTGAAAGTAGAAACTCGCCCGATTACAACGGTATGTGTAATTTTTCCCTAGGCCATTCTGGTTAAGCGTTTGGAGAAGCAGAATTGCGAAAAATTTTTTGCCTTCTCAACCATTTCTTGGCTTCAAAGTCCCATATCTCGCGAACGGATTGACCTAACCCAAAAATTCCTGTTGCGTCTGAAAGTAGAAACTCGCCCGATTACAACGGTATGTGTATTTTTTCCCTAGGGCATTCTGGTTAAGCGTTTGGAGCAGCAGAATTGCGCAAAATTTTTTGCCTTCTCAACCATTTCTTGGCTTCAAAGTCCCATATCTCGCGAACGGATTGACCTAACCCAAAAATTCCTGTTGCGTCTGAAAGTAGAAACTCGCCCGATTACAACGGTATGTGTATTTTTTCCCTAGGCCATTCTGGTTAAGCGTTTGGAGCAGCAGGTAGTGCGAAATATTTGTTGTCTTCTCAACCATTTCTTAGCTTCAAACTCTCATATCGCGCGAACGGATTGATCTAACCCAAAAATTCCTATTGAATTTGAAGGTAGAAACTCGCCCGATTACAACGGTATGTGTATTTTTTCCCTAGGCCATTCTGGTTAAGCGTTTGGAGCAGCAGAATTGCGAAAAATTTTTTCCTTTCTCAACCATTCCTTGGCTTCAAACTCCCATATCTCGCGAACGGATTGCCCTAACCCAAAAATTCCTGTTGCGTCTGAAAGTAGAAACTCGCCCGATTACAACGGTATGTGTATTTTTTCCCTAGGGCATTCTGGTTAAGCGTTTGGAGCAGCAGAATTGCGCAAAATTTTTTGCCTTCTCAACCATTTCTTGGCTTCAAAGTCCCATATCTCGCGAACGGATTGACCTAACCCAAAAATTCCTGTTGCGTCTGATAGTAGAAACTCGCCCGATTACAACGGTGCGTGTATTTTTCCCCTAGGGCATTCTGGTTAAGCGTTTGGAGCAGCAGAATTGCGCAAAATTTTTTGCCTTCTCAACCATTTCTTGGCTTCAAAGTCCCATATCTCGCGAACGGATTGACCTAACCCAAAAATTCCTGTTGCGTCTGAAAGTAGAAACTCGCCCGATTACAACGGTATGTGTATTTTTTCCCTAGGGCATTCTGGTTAAGCGTTTGGAGCAGCAGAATTGCGCAAAATTTTTTGCCTTCTCAACCATTTCTTGGCTTCAAAGTCCCATATCTCGCGAACGGATTGACCTAACCCAAAAATTCCTGTTGCGTCTGAAAGTAGAAACTCGCCCGATTACAACGGTATGTGTATTTTTTCCCTAGGCCATTCTGGTTAAGCGTTTGGAGCAGCAGAAATGCGAAAAATTTGTTGTCTTCTCAACCATTTCTTAGCTTCTAAGTCCCATATCTCGCGAACGGATGGACCAAACCCAAAAATTCCTTCTGCGTCTGAAAGTAGACACTCGGCCGATTACAACGGTATGCGTATTTTTTCCCTTGGCCATTCTGGTTAAGCGTTTGGAGCAGCAGAATGCGAAAAATTTGTTGTCTTGTCAACCATTTCTTAGCTTCAAAGTCCCGTATCTCGCGAACGGATTGACCTAACCCAAAAATTCCTGTTGCGTCTGAAAGTAGAAACTCGCCCGATTACAACGGTGCGTGTATTTTTCCCCTAGGGCATTCTGGTTAAGCGTTTGGAGCAGCAGAATTGCGAAAAATTTTATGCCTTCTCAACCATTTCTTAGCTTCAAAGTCCCATATCTCGCGAACGGATTGACCTAACCCAAAAATTCCTATTGCATCTGAAAGTAGAAACTCGCCCGATTACAACGGTATGTGTAATTTTTCCCTAGGCCATTCTGGTTAAGCGTTTGGAGAAGCAGAATTGCGAAAAATTTTTTGCCTTCTCAACCATTTCTTGGCTTCAAAGTCCCATATCTCGCGAACGGATTGACCTAAACCAAAAATTCCTGTTGCGTCTGAAAGTAGAAACTCGCCCGATTACAACGGTATGTGTATTTTTTCCCTAGCCCATTCAGGTTAAGCGTTTGGAGAAGCAGAATTGCGAAAAATTTGTTGTCTTCTCAACCATTTCTTAGCTTCAAAGTCCCATATCTCGCGAACCGATTGACCAAACCCAAAAATTCCTATTGCATCTGAAAGTAGAAACTCGCCCGATTACAACGGTATCTGTATTTTTTCCCTAGGCCATTCTGGTTAAGCGTTTGGAGCAGCAGAATTGCGAAAAATTTTTTGCCTTCTCAACCATTTCTTAGCTTCAAAGTCCCATATCTCGCGAACGGATTGACCTAACCCAAAAATTCCTATTGCATCTGAAAGTAGAAACTCGCCCGATTACAACGGTATGTGTATTTTTCCCCTAGGACATTCTGGTTAAGCGATTGGAGCAGCAGAAGTGCGAAAAATTTGTTGTCTTCTCAACCATTTCTTAGCTTCAAACTCTCATATCGCGCGAACGGATTGATCTAACCCAAAAATTCCTGTTGCGTCTGAAAGTAGAAACTCGCCCGATTACAACGGTATGTGTATTTTTTCCCTAGGCCATTCTGGTTAAGCGTTTGGAGCAGCAGAATGCGAAAAATTTGTTGTCTTGTCAACCATTTCTTAGCTTCAAAGTCCCATATCTCGCGAACGGATTGACCTAACCCAAAAATTCCTGTTGCGTCTGATAGTAGAAACTCGCCCGATTACAACGGTGCGTGTATTTTTCCCCTAGGGCATTCTGGTTAAGCGTTTGGAGCAGCAGAATTGCGAAAAATTTTTTGCCTTCTCAACCATTTCTTGGCTTCAAAGTCCCATATCTCGCGAACGGATTGAACTAACCCAAAAATTCCTGTTGCGTCTGAAAGTAGGAACTCGCCCGATTACAACGGTATGTGAATTTTTTCCCTAGGCAATTCTGGTTAAGCGTTTGGAGCAGCAGAATTGCGAAAAATCTTTTGCCCTCTCTACCATTTCTCGGCTTCAAACACCCATATCTCTCGAACGGATTGACCTAACCCAAAAATTCCTATTGCATCTGAAAGTAGAAACTCGCCCGATTACAACGGTATCTGTATTTTGTCCCTAGGCCATTCTGGTTAAGCGTTTGGAGCAGCAGAATTGCGAAAAATTTTTTGCCTTCTCAACCATTTCTTGGCTTCAAACTCCCATATCTGGCGAACGGATTGACCTAACCCAAAAATTCCTGTTGCGTCTGAAAGTAGAAACTCGCCCGATTACAACGGTATGTGTGTTTTTTCCCTAGCCCATTCTGGATAAGCGTTTGGAGCAGCAGAATTGCGAAAAATTTGTTGTCTTCTCAACCATTTCTTAGCTTCAAAGTCCCATATCTCGCGAACGGATTGACCTAACCCAAAAATTCCTATTGCATCTGAAAGTAGAAACTCGCCCGATTACAACGGTATGTGTATTTTTTCCCTAGCCCATTCAGGTTAAGCGTTTGGAGAAGCAGAATTGCGAAAAATTTGTTGTCTTCTCAACCATTTCTTAGCTTCAAAGTCCCATATCTCGCGAACCGATTGACCAAACCCAAAAATTCCTATTGCATCTGAAAGTAGAAACCCGCCCGATTACAACGGTATCTGTATTTTTTCCCTAGGCCATTCTGGTTAAGCGTTTGGAGCAGCAGAATTGCGAAAAATTTTTTGCCTTCTCAACCATTTCTTAGCTTCAAAGTCCCATATCTCGCGAACGGATTGACCTAACCCAAAAATTCCTATTGCATCTGAAAGTAGAAACTCGCCCGATTACAACGGTATGTGTATTTTTCCCCTAGGGCATTCTGGTTAAGCGATTGGAGCAGCAGAAGTGCGAAAAATTTGTTGTCTTCTCAACCATTTCTTAGCTTCAAACTCTCATATCGCGCGAACGGATTGATCTAACCCAAAAATTCCTATTGAATTTGAAGGTAGAAACTCGCCCGATTACAACGGTATGTGTATTTTTTCCCTAGGCCATTCTGGTTAAGCGTTTGGAGCTGCAGAATTGCGAAAAATTTTTTGCCTTCTCAACCATTTCTTAGTTTCAAACTCCCATATCTCGCGAACGGATTGAACTAACCCAAAAATTCCTATTGCATCTGAAAGTAGAAACTCGCCCGATTACAACGGTAGGCGTATTTTTTCCGTAGGCCATTCTGGTTAAGCGTGTGGAGCAGCAGAATTGCGAAAAATGTTTTGCCTTCTCAACCATTTCTTGGCTTCAAACTCCCATATCTCGCGAACGGATTGACCTAACCCAAAAATTCCTATTGCACCTGAAAGTAGAAACTCGCCCGATTACAACGGTATGTGTATTTTTCCCCTAGGGCATTCTGGTTAAGCGATTGGAGCAGCAGAAGTGCGAAAAATTTGTTGTCTTCTCAACCATTTCTTAGCTTCAAACTCTCATATCGCGCGAACGGATTGATCTAACCCAAAAATTCCTGTTGCGTCTGAAAGTAGAAACTCGCCCGATTACAACGGTATGTGTATTTTTTCCCTAGGCCATTCTGGTTAAGCGTTTGGAGCAGCAGAAATGCGAAAAATTTGTTGTCTTCTCAACCATTTCTTAGCTTCTAAGTCCCATATCTCGCGAACGGATTGACCAAACCCAAAAATTCCTTCTGCGTCTGAAAGTAGACACTCGGCCGATTACAACGGTATGCGTATTTTTTCCCTTGGCCATTCTGGTTAAGCGTTTGGAGCAGCAGAATGCGAAAAATTTGTTGTCTTGTCAACCATTTCTTAGCTTCAAAGTCCCATATCTCGCGAACGGATTGACCTAACCCAAAAATTCCTGTTGCGTCTGATAGTAGAAACTCGCCCGATTACAACGGTGCGTGTATTTTTCCCCTAGGGCATTCTGGTTAAGCGTTTGGAGCAGCAGAATTGCGAAAAATTTTTTGCCTTCTCAACCATTTCTTGGCTTCAAAGTCCCATATCTCGCGAACGGATTGAACTAACCCAAAAATTCCTGTTGCGTCTGAAAGTAGAAACTCGCCCGATTACAACGGTATGTGAATTTTTTCCCTAGGCCATTCTGGTTAAGCGTTTGGAGCAGCAGAATTGCGAAAAATCTTTTGCCCTCTCTACCATTTCTCGGCTTCAAACACCCATATCTCTCGAACGGATTGACCTAACCCAAAAATTCCTATTGCATCTGAAAGTAGAAACTCGCCCGATTACAACGGTATCTGTATTTTGTCCCTAGGCCATTCTGGTTAAGCGTTTGGAGCAGCAGAATTGCGAAAAATTTTTTGCCTTCTCAACCATTTCTTGGCTTCAAACTCCCATATCTCGCGAACGGATTGACCTAACCCAAAAATTCCTGTTGCGTCTGAAAGTAGAAACTCGCCCGATTACAACGGTATGTGTGTTTTTTCCCTAGCCCATTCTGGATAAGCGTTTGGAGCAGCAGAATTGCGAAAAATTTGTTGTCTTCTCAACCATTTCTTAGCTTCAAAGTCCCATATCTCGCGAACGGATTGACCTAACCCAAAAATTCCTATTGCATCTGAAAGTAGAAACTCGCCCGATTACAACGGTATGTGTATTTTTTCCCTAGCCCATTCAGGTTAAGCGTTTGGTGAAGCAGAATTGCGAAAAATTTGTTGTCTTCTCAACCATTTCTTAGCTTCAAAGTCCCATATCTCGCGAACCGATTGACCAAACCCAAAAATTCCTATTGCATCTGAAAGTAGAAACTCGCCCGATTACAACGGTATCTGTATTTTTTCCCTAGGCCATTCTGGTTAAGCGTTTGGAGCAGCAGAATTGCGAAAAATTTTTTGCCTTCTCAACCATTTCTTAGCTTCAAAGTCCCATATCTCGCGAACGGATTGACCTAACCCAAAAATTCCTATTGCATCTGAAAGTAGAAACACGCCCGATTACAACGGTATGTGTATTTTTCCCCTAGGGCATTCTGGTTAAGCGATTGGAGCAGCAGAAGTGCGAAAAATTTGTTGTCTTCTCAACCATTTCTTAGCTTCAAACTCTAATATCGCGCGAACGGATTGATCTAACCCAAAAATTCCTATTGAATTTGAAGGTAGAAACTCGCCCGATTACAACGGTATGTGTATTTTTTCCCTAGGCCATTCTGGTTAAGCGTTTGGAGCTGCAGAATTGCGAAAAATTTTTTGCCTTCTCAACCATTTCTTAGTTTCAAACTCCCATATCTCGCGAACGGATTGAACTAACCCAAAAATTCCTATTGCATCTGAAAGTAGAAACTCGCCCGATTACAACGGTAGGCGTATTTTTTCCGTAGGCCATTCTGGTTAAGCGTGTGGAGCAGCAGAATTGCGAAAAATGTTTTGCCTTCTCAACCATTTCTTGGCTTCAAACTCCCATATCTCGCGAACGGATTGACCTAACCCAAAAATTCCTATTGCACCTGAAAGTAGAAACTCGCCCGATTACAACGGTATGTGTATTTTTCCCCTAGGACATTCTGGTTAAGCGATTGGAGCAGCAGAAGTGCGAAAAATTTGTTGTCTTCTCAACCATTTCTTAGCTTCTAAGTCCCATATCTCGCGAACGGATTGACCAAACCCTAAAATTCCTTCTGCGTCTGAAAGTAGACACTCGCCCGATTACAACGGTATGCGTATTTTTTCCCTTGGCCATTCTGGTTAAGCGTTTGGAGCAGCAGAATGCGAAAAATTTGTTGTCTTCTCAACCATTTCTTAGTTTCAAAGTCCCATATCTCGCGAACGGATTGACCAAACCCAAAAATTCCTATTGTAACTGAAAGTAGAAACTCGCCCGATTACAACGGTATGCGTATTTTTTCCCTAGGCCATTCTGGTTAAGCGTTTGGAGAAGCAGAATTGCGAAAAATTTTTTGCCTCCTCAACCATTTCTTGGCTTCAAACTCCCATATCTCGCGAACTGATTGACCTAACCCAAAAATTCCTGTTGCGTCTGAAAGTAGATACTCGCCCGATTACAACGGTATGTGTATTTTTTCCCTAGGCCATTCTGGTTAAGCGTTTGGAGCAGCAGAATTGCGAAAAATTTTTTGCTTTCTCAACCATTCCTTGGCTTCAAACTCCCATATCTCGCGAACGGATTGACCTAACCCAAAAATTCCTGTTGCGTCTGAAAGTAGAAACTCGCCCGATTACAACGGTATGTGTATTTTTTCCCTAGGCCATTCTGGTTAAGCGTTTGGAGCAGCAGGTAGTGCGAAATACTTGTTGTCTTCTCAACCATTTCTTAGCTTCAAACTCTCATATCTCGCGAACGGATTGTCCTAACCCAAAAATTCCAATTGTAACTGAAAGTAGAAACTCGCCCGATTACAACGGTATGTGTAATTTTTCCCTAGGCCATTCTGGTTAAGCGTTTGGAGCAGCAGAATTGCGAAAAATTTGTTGTCTTCTCAACCATTTCTTAGCTTCAAAGTCCCATATCTCGCGAACGGATTGACCTAACCCAAAAATTCCTGTTGCGTCTGATAGTAGAAACTCGCCCGATTACAACGGTGCGTGTATTTTTTCCCTAGCCCATTCAGGTTAAGCGTTTGGAGAAGCAGAATTGCGAAAAATTTGTTGTCTTCTCAACCATTTCTTAGCTTCAAAGTCCCATATCTCGCGAACCGATTGACCAAACCCAAAAATTCCTATTGCATCTGAAAGTAGAAACTCGCCCGATTACAACGGTATCTGTATTTTTTCCCTAGGCCATTCTGGTTAAGCGTTTGGAGCAGCAGAATTGCGAAAAATTTTTTGCCTTCTCAACCATTTCTTAGCTTCAAAGTCCCATATCTCGCGAACGGATTGACCTAACCCAAAAATTCCTATTGCATCTGAAAGTAGAAACTCGCCCGATTACAACGGTATGTGTATTTTTCCCCTAGGGCATTCTGGTTAAGCGATTGGAGCAGCAGAAGTGCGAAAAATTTGTTGTCTTCTCAACCATTTCTTAGCTTCAAACTCTCATATCGCGCGAACGGATTGATCTAACCCAAAAATTCCTATTGAATTTGAAGGTAGAAACTCGCCCGATTACAACGGTATGTGTATTTTTTCCCTAGGCCATTCTGGTTAAGCGTTTGGAGCTGCAGAATTGCGAAAAATTTTTTGCCTTCTCAACCATTTCTTAGTTTCAAACTCCCATATCTCGCGAACGGATTGAACTAACCCAAAAATTCCTATTGCATCTGAAAGTAGAAACTCGCCCGATTACAACGGTAGGCGTATTTTTTCCGTAGGCCATTCTGGTTAAGCGTGTGGAGCAGCAGAATTGCGAAAAATGTTTTGCCTTCTCAACCATTTCTTGGCTTCAAACTCCCATATCTCGCGAACGGATTGACCTAACCCAAAAATTCCTATTGCACCTGAAAGTAGAAACTCGCCCGATTACAACGGTATGTGTATTTTTCCCCTAGGACATTCTGGTTAAGCGATTGGAGCAGCAGAAGTGCGAAAAATTTGTTGTCTTCTCAACCATTTCTTAGCTTCTAAGTCCCATATCTCGCGAACGGATTGACCAAACCCTAAAATTCCTTCTGCGTCTGAAAGTAGACACTCGCCCGATTACAACGGTATGCGTATTTTTTCCCTTGGCCATTCTGGTTAAGCGTTTGGAGCAGCAGAATGCGAAAAATTTGTTGTCTTCTCAACCATTTCTTAGTTTCAAAGTCCCATATCTCGCGAACGGATTGACCAAACCCAAAAATTCCTATTGTAACTGAAAGTAGAAACTCGCCCGATTACAACGGTATGCGTATTTTTTCCCTAGGCCATTCTGGTTAAGCGTTTGGAGAAGCAGAATTGCGAAAAATTTTTTGCCTCCTCAACCATTTCTTGGCTTCAAACTCCCATATCTCGCGAACTGATTGACCTAACCCAAAAATTCCTGTTGCGTCTGAAAGTAGATACTCGCCCGATTACAACGGTATGTGTATTTTTTCCCTAGGCCATTCTGGTTAAGCGTTTGGAGCAGCAGAATTGCGAAAAATTTTTTGCTTTCTCAACCATTCCTTGGCTTCAAACTCCCATATCTCGCGAACGGATTGACCTAACCCAAAAATTCCTGTTGCGTCTGAAAGTAGAAACTCGCCCGATTACAACGGTATGTGTATTTTTTCCCTAGGCCATTCTGGTTAAGCGTTTGGAGCAGCAGGTAGTGCGAAATACTTGTTGTCTTCTCAACCATTTCTTAGCTTCAAACTCTCATATCTCGCGAACGGATTGTCCTAACCCAAAAATTCCAATTGTAACTGAAAGTAGAAACTCGCCCGATTACAACGGTATGTGTAATTTTTCCCTAGGCCATTCTGGTTAAGCGTTTGGAGCAGCAGAATTGCGAAAAATTTGTTGTCTTCTCAACCATTTCTTAGCTTCAAAGTCCCATATCTCGCGAACGGATTGACCTAACCCAAAAATTCCTGTTGCGTCTGATAGTAGAAACTCGCCCGATTACAACGGTGCGTGTATTTTTTCCCTAGCCCATTCAGGTTAAGCGTTTGGAGAAGCAGAATTGCGAAAAATTTGTTGTCTTCTCAACCATTTCTTAGCTTCAAAGTCCCATATCTCGCGAACCGATTGACCAAACCCAAAAATTCCTATTGCATCTGAAAGTAGAAACTCGCCCGATTACAACGGTATCTGTATTTTTTCCCTAGGCCATTCTGGTTAAGCGTTTGGAGCAGCAGAATTGCGAAAAATTTTTTGCCTTCTCAACCATTTCTTAGCTTCAAAGTCCCATATCTCGCGAACGGATTGACCTAACCCAAAAATTCCTATTGCATCTGAAAGTAGAAACTCGCCCGATTACAACGGTATGTGTATTTTTCCCCTAGGGCATTCTGGTTAAGCGATTGGAGCAGCAGAAGTGCGAAAAATTTGTTGTCTTCTCAACCATTTCTTAGCTTCAAACTCTCATATCGCGCGAACGGATTGATCTAACCCAAAAATTCCTATTGAATTTGAAGGTAGAAACTCGCCCGATTACAACGGTATGTGTATTTTTTCCCTAGGCCATTCTGGTTAAGCGTTTGGAGCTGCAGAATTGCGAAAAATTTTTTGCCTTCTCAACCATTTCTTAGTTTCAAACTCCCATATCTCGCGAACGGATTGAACTAACCCAAAAATTCCTATTGCATCTGAAAGTAGAAACTCGCCCGATTACAACGGTAGGCGTATTTTTTCCGTAGGCCATTCTGGTTAAGCGTGTGGAGCAGCAGAATTGCGAAAAATGTTTTGCCTTCTCAACCATTTCTTGGCTTCAAACTCCCATATCTCGCGAACGGATTGACCTAACCCAAAAATTCCTATTGCACCTGAAAGTAGAAACTCGCCCGATTACAACGGTATGTGTATTTTTCCCCTAGGACATTCTGGTTAAGCGATTGGAGCAGCAGAAGTGCGAAAAATTTGTTGTCTTCTCAACCATTTCTTAGCTTCTAAGTCCCATATCTCGCGAACGGATTGACCAAACCCTAAAATTCCTTCTGCGTCTGAAAGTAGACACTCGCCCGATTACAACGGTATGCGTATTTTTTCCCTTGGCCATTCTGGTTAAGCGTTTGGAGCAGCAGAATGCGAAAAATTTGTTGTCTTCTCAACCATTTCTTAGTTTCAAAGTCCCATATCTCGCGAACGGATTGACCAAACCCAAAAATTCCTATTGTAACTGAAAGTAGAAACTCGCCCGATTACAACGGTATGCGTATTTTTTCCCTAGGCCATTCTGGTTAAGCGTTTGGAGAAGCAGAATTGCGAAAAATTTTTTGCCTCCTCAACCATTTCTTGGCTTCAAACTCCCATATCTCGCGAACTGATTGACCTAACCCAAAAATTCCTGTTGCGTCTGAAAGTAGATACTCGCCCGATTACAACGGTATGTGTATTTTTTCCCTAGGCCATTCTGGTTAAGCGTTTGGAGCAGCAGAATTGCGAAAAATTTTTTGCTTTCTCAACCATTCCTTGGCTTCAAACTCCCATATCTCGCGAACGGATTGAACTAACCCAAAAATTCCTATTGCATCTGAAAGTAGAAACTCGCCCGATTACAACGGTATGTGTATTTTTTCCCTAGGCCATTCTGGTTAAGCGTTTGGAGCAGCAGGTAGTGCGAAATACTTGTTGTCTTCTCAACCATTTCTTAGCTTCAAACTCTCATATCTCGCGAACGGATTGTCCTAACCCAAAAATTCCAATTGTAACTGAAAGTAGAAACTCGCCCGATTACAACGGTATGTGTAATTTTTCCCTAGGCCATTCTGGTTAAGCGTTTGGAGCAGCAGAATTGCGAAAAATTTGTTGTCTTCTCAACCATTTCTTAGCTTCAAAGTCCCATATCTCGCGAACGGATTGACCTAACCCAAAAATTCCTATTGCATCTGAAAGTAGAAACTCGCCCGATTACAACGGTATGTGTATTTTTCCCCTAGGGCATTCTGGTTAAGCGATTGGAGCAGCAGAAGTGCGAAAAATTTGTTGTCTTCTCAACCATTTCTTAGCTTCAAAGTCCCATATCTCGCGAACCGATTGACCAAACCCAAAAATTCCTATTGCATCTGAAAGTAGAAACTCGCCCGATTACAACGGTATGTGTATTTTTTCCCTAGGCCATTCTGGTTAAGCGTTTGGAGCAGCAGAATTGCGAAAAATTTTTTGCTTTCTCAACCATTCCTTGGCTTCAAACTCCCATATCTCGCGAACGGATTGCCCTAACCCAAAAATTCCTGTTGCGTCTGAAAGTAGAAACTCGCCCGATTACAACGGTATGTGTATTTTTTCCCTAGGGCATTCTGGTTAAGCGTTTGGAGCAGCAGAATTGCGCACAATTTTTTGCCTTCTCAACCATTTCTTGGCTTCAAAGTCCCATATCTCGCGAACGGATTGACCTAACCCAAAAATTCCTGTTGCGTCTGAAAGTAGAAACTCGCCCGATTACAACGGTATGTGTATTTTTTCCCTAGGCCATTCTGGTTAAGCGTTTGGAGCAGCAGAAATGCGAAAAATTTGTTGTCTTCTCAACCATTTCTTAGCTTCTAAGTCCCATATCTCGCGAACGGATGGACCAAACCCAAAAATTCCTTCTGCGTCTGAAAGTAGACACTCGGCCGATTACAACGGTATGCGTATTTTTTCCCTTGGCCATTCTGGTTAAGCGTTTGGAGCAGCAGAATGCGAAAAATTTGTTGTCTTGTCAACCATTTCTTAGCTTCAAAGTCCCGTATCTCGCGAGCGGATTGACCTAACCCAAAAATTCCTGTTGCGTCTGAAAGTAGAAACTCGCCCGATTACAACGGTGCGTGTATTTTTCCCCTAGGGCATTCTGGTTAAGCGTTTGGAGCAGCAGAATGGCGAAAAATTTTATGCCTTCTCAACCATTTCTTAGCTTCAAAGTCCCATATCTCGCGAACGGATTGACCTAACCCAAAAATTCCTATTGCATCTGAAAGTAGAAACTCGCCCGATTACAACGGTATGTGTAATTTTTCCCTAGGCCATTCTGGTTAAGCGTTTGGAGAAGCAGAATTGCGAAAAATTTTTTGCCTTCTCAACCATTTCTTGGCTTCAAAGTCCCATATCTCGCGAACGGATTGACCTAACCCAAAAATTCCTGTTGCGTCTGAAAGTAGAAACTCGCCCGATTACAACGGTATGTGTATTTTTTCCCTAGCCCATTCAGGTTAAGCGTTTGGAGAAGCAGAATTGCGAAAAATTTGTTGTCTTCTCAACCATTTCTTAGCTTCAAAGTCCCATATCTCGCGAACCGATTGACCAAACCCAAAAATTCCTATTGCATCTGAAAGTAGAAACTCGCCCGATTACAACGGTATCTGTATTTTTTCCCTAGGCCATTCTGGTTAAGCGTTTGGAGCAGCAGAATTGCGAAAAATTTTTTGCCTTCTCAACCATTTCTTAGCTTCAAAGTCCCATATCTCGCGAACGGATTGACCTAACCCAAAAATTCCTATTGCATCTGAAAGTAGAAACTCGCCCGATTACAACGGTATGTGTATTTTTTCCCTAGCCCATTCAGGTTAAGCGTTTGGAGAAGCAGAATTGCGAAAAATTTGTTGTCTTCTCAACCATTTCTTAGCTTCAAAGTCCCATATCTCGCGAACCGATTGACCAAACCCAAAAATTCCTATTGCATCTGAAAGTAGAAACTCGCCCGATTACAACGGTATCTGTATTTTTTCCCTAGGCCATTCTGGTTAAGCGATTGGAGCAGCAGAAGTGCGAAAAATTTGTTGTCTTCTCAACCATTTCTTAGCTTCAAACTCTCATATCGCGCGAACGGATTGATCTAACCCAAAAATTCCTATTGAATTTGAAGGTAGAAACTCGCCCGATTACAACGGTATGTGTATTTTTTCCCTAGGCCATTCTGGTTAAGCGTTTGGAGCTGCAGAATTGCGAAAAATTTTTTGCCTTCTCAACCATTTCTTAGTTTCAAACTCCCATATCTCGCGAACGGATTGAACTAACCCAAAAATTCCTATTGCATCTGAAAGTAGAAACTCGCCCGATTACAACGGTAGGCGTATTTTTTCCGTAGGCCATTCTGGTTAAGCGTGTGGAGCAGCAGAATTGCGAAAAATGTTTTGCCTTCTCAACCATTTCTTGGCTTCAAACTCCCATATCTCGCGAACGGATTGACCTAACCCAAAAATTCCTATTGCACCTGAAAGTAGAAACTCGCCCGATTACAACGGTATGTGTATTTTTCCCCTAGGACATTCTGGTTAAGCGATTGGAGCAGCAGAAGTGCGAAAAATTTGTTGTCTTCTCAACCATTTCTTAGCTTCTAAGTCCCATATCTCGCGAACGGATTGACCAAACCCTAAAATTCCTTCTGCGTCTGAAAGTAGACACTCGCCCGATTACAACGGTATGCGTATTTTTTCCCTTGGCCATTCTGGTTAAGCGTTTGGAGCAGCAGAATGCGAAAAATTTGTTGTCTTCTCAACCATTTCTTAGCTTCAAAGTCCCATATCTCGCGAACGGATTGACCAAACCCAAAAATTCCTATTGTAACTGAAAGTAGAAACTCGCCCGATTACAACGGTATGCGTATTTTTTCCCTAGGCCATTCTGGTTAAGCGTTTGGAGAAGCAGAATTGCGAAAAATTTTTTGCCTCCTCAACCATTTCTTGGCTTCAAACTCCCATATCTCGCGAACTGATTGACCTAACCCAAAAATTCCTGTTGCGTCTGAAAGTAGATACTCGCCCGATTACAACGGTATGTGTATTTTTTCCCTAGGCCATTCTGGTTAAGCGTTTGGAGCAGCAGAATTGCGAAAAATTTTTTGCTTTCTCAACCATTCCTTGGCTTCAAACTCCCATATCTCGCGAACGGATTGACCTAACCCAAAAATTCCTGTTGCGTCTGAAAGTAGAAACTCGCCCGATTACAACGGTATGTGTATTTTTTCCCTAGGCCATTCTGGTTAAGCGTTTGGAGCAGCAGGTAGTGCGAAATACTTGTTGTCTTCTCAACCATTTCTTAGCTTCAAACTCTCATATCTCGCGAACGGATTGTCCTAACCCAAAAATTCCAATTGTAACTGAAAGTAGAAACTCGCCCGATTACAACGGTATGTGTAATTTTTCCCTAGGCCATTCTGGTTAAGCGTTTGGAGCAGCAGAATTGCGAAAAATTTGTTGTCTTCTCAACCATTTCTTAGCTTCAAAGTCCCATATCTCGCGAACGGATTGACCTAACCCAAAAATTCCTATTGCATCTGAAAGTAGAAACTCGCCCGATTACAACGGTATGTGTATTTTTCCCCTAGGGCATTCTGGTTAAGCGATTGGAGCAGCAGAAGTGCGAAAAATTTGTTGTCTTCTCAACCATTTCTTAGCTTCAAACTCTCATATCGCGCGAACGGATTGATCTAACCCAAAAATTCCTATTGAATTTGAAGGTAGAAACTCGCCCGATTACAACGGTATGTGTATTTTTTCCCTAGGCCATTCTGGTTAAGCGTTTGGAGCAGCAGAATTGCGAAAAATTTTTTGCTTTCTCAACCATTCCTTGGCTTCAAACTCCCATATCTCGCGAACGGATTGCCCTAACCCAAAAATTCCTGTTGCGTCTGAAAGTAGAAACTCGCCCGATTACAACGGTATGTGTATTTTTTCCCTAGGCCATTCTGGTTAAGCGTTTGGAGCTGCAGAATTGCGAAAAATTTTTTGCCTTCTCAACCATTTCTTAGTTTCAAACTCCCATATCTCGCGAACGGATTGAACCAACCCAAAAATTCCTATTGCATCTGAAAGTAGAAACTCGCCCGATTACAACGGTATGTGTATTTTTTCCCTAGGGCATTCTGGTTAAGCGTTTGGAGCAGCAGAATTGCGCAAAATTTTTTGCCTTCTCAACCATTTCTTGGCTTCAAAGTCCCATATCTCGCGAACGGATTGACCTAACCCAAAAATTCCTGTTGCGTCTGAAAGTAGAAACTCGCCCGATTACAACGGTATGTGTATTTTCTCCCTAGGCCATTCTGGTTAAGCGTTTGGAGCAGCAGAAATGCGAAAAATTTGTTGTCTTCTCAACCATTTCTTAGCTTCTAAGTCCCATATCTCGCGAACGGATGGACCAAACCCAAAAATTCCTTCTGCGTCTGAAAGTAGACACTCGGCCGATTACAACGGTATGCGTATTTTTTCCCTTGGCCATTCTGGTTAAGCGTTTGGAGCAGCAGAATGCGAAAAATTTGTTGTCTTGTCAACCATTTCTTAGCTTCAAAGTCCCGTATCTCGCGAGCGGATTGACCTAACCCAAAAATTCCTGTTGCGTCTGAAAGTAGAAACTCGCCCGATTACAACGGTGCGTGTATTTTTCCCCTAGGGCATTCTGGTTAAGCGTTTGGAGCAGCAGAATGGCGAAAAATTTTATGCCTTCTCAACCATTTCTTAGCTTCAAAGTCCCATATCTCGCGAACGGATTGACCTAACCCAAAAATTCCTATTGCATCTGAAAGTAGAAACTCGCCCGATTACAACGGTATGTGTAATTTTTCCCTAGGCCATTCTGGTTAAGCGTTTGGAGAAGCAGAATTGCGAAAAATTTTTTGCCTTCTCAACCATTTCTTGGCTTCAAAGTCCCATATCTCGCGAACGGATTGACCTAACCCAAAAATTCCTGTTGCGTCTGAAAGTAGAAACTCGCCCGATTACAACGGTATGTGTATTTTTTCCCTAGCCCATTCAGGTTAAGCGTTTGGAGAAGCAGAATTGCGAAAAATTTGTTGTCTTCTCAACCATTTCTTAGCTTCAAAGTCCCATATCTCGCGAACCGATTGACCAAACCCAAAAATTCCTATTGCATCTGAAAGTAGAAACTCGCCCGATTACAACGGTATCTGTATTTTTTCCCTAGGCCATTCTGGTTAAGCGTTTGGAGCAGCAGAATTGCGAAAAATTTTTTGCCTCCTCAACCATTTCTTAGCTTCAAAGTCCCATATCTCGCGAACGGATTGACCTAACCCAAAAATTCCTATTGCATCTGAAAGTAGAAACTCGCCCGATTACAACGGTATGTGTATTTTTTCCCTAGCCCATTCAGGTTAAGCGTTTGGAGAAGCAGAATTGCGAAAAATTTGTTGTCTTCTCAACCATTTCTTAGCTTCAAAGTCCCATATCTCGCGAACCGATTGACCAAACCCAAAAATTCCTATTGCATCTGAAAGTAGAAACTCGCCCGATTACAACGGTATCTGTATTTTTTCCCTAGGCCATTCTGGTTAAGCGATTGGAGCAGCAGAAGTGCGAAAAATTTGTTGTCTTCTCAACCATTTCTTAGCTTCAAACTCTCATATCGCGCGAACGGATTGATCTAACCCAAAAATTCCTGTTGCGTCTGAAAGTAGAAACTCGCCCGATTACAACGGTATGTGTATTTTTTCCCTAGGCCATTCTGGTTAAGCGTTTGGAGCAGCAGAAATGCGAAAAATTTGTTGTCTTCTCAACCATTTCTTAGCTTCTAAGTCCCATATCTCGCGAACGGATTGACCAAACCCAAAAATTCCTTCTGCGTCTGAAAGTAGACACTCGGCCGATTACAACGGTATGCGTATTTTTTCCCTTGGCCATTCTGGTTAAGCGTTTGGAGCAGCAGAATGCGAAAAATTTGTTGTCTTGTCAACCATTTCTTAGCTTCAAAGTCCCATATCTCGCGAACGGATTGACCTAACCCAAAAATTCCTGTTGCGTCTGAAAGTAGAAACTCGCCCGATTACAACGGTGCGTGTATTTTTCCCCTAGGGCATTCTGGTTAAGCGTTTGGAGCAGCAGAATTGCGAAAAATTTTATGCCTTCTCAACCATTTCTTAGCTTCAAAGTCCCATATCTCGCGAACGGATTGACCTAACCCAAAAGTTCCTATTGCATCTGAAAGTAGAAACTCGCCCGATTACAACGGTATGTGTAATTTTTCCCTAGGCCATTCTGGTTAAGCGTTTGGAGAAGCAGAATTGCGAAAAATTTTTTGCCTTCTCAACCATTTCTTGGCTTCAAAGTCCCATATCTCGCGAACGGATTGAACTAACCCAAAAATTCCTGTTGCGTCTGAAAGTAGAAACTCGCCCGATTACAACGGTATGTGAATTTTTTCCCTAGGCCATTCTGGTTAAGCGTTTGGAGCAGCAGAATTGCGAAAAATCTTTTGCCCTCTCTACCATTTCTCGGCTTCAAACACCCATATCTCTCGAACGGATTGACCTAACCCAAAAATTCCTATTGCATCTGAAAGTAGAAACTCGCCCGATTACAACGGTATCTGTATTTTGTCCCTAGGCCATTCTGGTTAAGCGTTTGGAGCAGCAGAATTGCGAAAAATTTTTTGCCTTCTCAACCATTTCTTGGCTTCAAACTCCCATATCTCGCGAACGGATTGACCTAACCCAAAAATTCCTGTTGCGTCTGAAAGTAGAAACTCGCCCGATTACAACGGTATGTGTGTTTTTTCCCTAGCCCATTCTGGATAAGCGTTTGGAGCAGCAGAATTGCGAAAAATTTGTTGTCTTCTCAACCATTTCTTAGCTTCAAAGTCCCATATCTCGCGAACGGATTGACCTAACCCATAAATTCCTATTGCATCTGAAAGTAGAAACTCGCCCGATTACAACGGTATGTGTATTTTTTCCCTAGCCCATTCAGGTTAAGCGTTTGGAGAAGCAGAATTGCGAAAAATTTGTTGTCTTCTCAACCATTTCTTAGCTTCAAAGTCCCATATCTCGCGAACCGATTGACCAAACCCAAAAATTCCTATTGCATCTGAAAGTAGAAACTCGCCCGATTACAACGGTATCTGTATTTTTTCCCTAGGCCATTCTGGTTAAGCGTTTGGAGCAGCAGAATTGCGAAAAATTTTTTGCCTTCTCAACCATTTCTTAGCTTCAAAGTCCCATATCTCGCGAACGGATTGACCTAACCCAAAAATTCCTATTGCATCTGAAAGTAGAAACTCGCCCGATTACAACGGTATGTGTATTTTTCCCCTAGGGCATTCTGGTTAAGCGATTGGAGCAGCAGAAGTACGAAAAATTTGTTGTCTTCTCAACCATTTCTTAGCTTCAAACTCTCATATCGCGCGAACGGATTGATCTAACCCAAAAATTCCTATTGAATTTGAAGGTAGAAACTCGCCCGATTACAACGGTATGTGTATTTTTTCCCTAGGCCATTCTGGTTAAGCGTTTGGAGCTGCAGAATTGCGAAAAATTTTTTGCCTTCTCAACCATTTCTTAGTTTCAAACTCCCATATCTCGCGAACGGATTGAACTAACCCAAAAATTCCTATTGCATCTGAAAGTAGAAACTCGCCCGATTACAACGGTAGGCGTCTTTTTTCCGTAGGCCATTCTGGTTAAGCGTGTGGAGCAGCAGAATTGCGAAAAATGTTTTGCCTTCTCAACCATTTCTTGGCTTCAAACTCCCATATCTCGCGAACGGATTGACCTAATCCAAAAATTCCTATTGCACCTGAAAGTAGAAACTCGCCCGATTACAACGGTATGTGTATTTTTCCCCTAGGGCATTCTGGTTAAGCGATTGGAGCAGCAGAAGTGCGAAAAATTTGTTGTCTTCTCAACCATTTCTTAGCTTCTAAGTCCCATATCTCGCGAACGGATTGACCAAACCCTAAAATTCCTTCTGCGTCTGAAAGTAGACACTCGCCCGATTACAACGGTATGCGTATTTTTTCCCTTGGCCATTCTGGTTAAGCGTTTGGAGCAGCAGAATGCGAAAAATTTGTTGTCTTCTCAACCATTTCTTAGCTTCAAAATCTCATATCTCGCGAACGGATTGTCCTAACCCAAAAATTCCTATTGTAACTGAAAGTAGAAACTTGCCCGATTACAACGGTATGTGTAATTTTTTCCTAGCCCATTCTGGTTAAGCGTTTGGAGCAGCAGAATTGCGAAAAATTTGTTGTCTTCTCAACCATTTCTTAGCTTCAAAGTCCCATATCTCGCGAACGGATTGACCAAACCCAAAAATTCCTATTGTAACTGAAAGTAGAAACTCGCCCGATTACAACGGTATGCGTATTTTTTCCCTAGGCCATTCTGGTTAAGCGTTTGGAGAAGCAGAATTGCGAAAAATTTTTTGCCTCCTCAACCATTTCTTGGCTTCAAACTCCCATATCTCGCGAACTGATTGACCTAACCCAAAAATTCCTGTTGCGTCTGAAAGTAGATACTCGCCCGATTACAACGGTATGTGTATTTTTTCCCTAGGCCATTCTGGTTAAGCGTTTGGAGCAGCAGAATTGCGAAAAATTTTTTGCTTTCTCAACCATTCCTTGGCTTCAAACTCCCATATCTCGCGAACGGATTGACCTAACCCAAAAATTCCTGTTGCGTCTGAAAGTAGAAACTCGCCCGATTACAACGGTATGTGTATTTTTTCCCTAGGCCATTCTGGTTAAGCGTTTGGAGCAGCAGGTAGTGCGAAATACTTGTTGCCTTCTCAACCATTTCTTAGCTTCAAACTCTCATATCTCGCGAACGGATTGTCCTAACCCAAAAATTCCAATTGTAACTGAAAGTAG
Organism: Ptiloglossa arizonensis; assembly: GCF_051014685.1. NCBI lineage: Eukaryota > Metazoa > Arthropoda > Insecta > Hymenoptera > Colletidae > Ptiloglossa > Ptiloglossa arizonensis. The sequence continues at coordinate 260,459 of NW_027478652.1, forward strand.
AAACTCGCCCGATTACAACGGTATGTGTAATTTTTCCCTAGGCCATTCTGGTTAAGCGTTTGGAGAAGCAGAATTGCGAAAAATTTTTTGCCTTCTCAACCATTTCTTGGCTTCAAAGTCCCATATCTCGCGAACGGATTGACCTAACCCAAAAATTCCTGTTGCGTCTGAAAGTAGAAACTCGCCCGATTACAACGGTATGTGTATTTTTTCCCTAGCCCATTCAGGTTAAGCGTTTGGAGCAGCAGAGTTGCGAAAATTTGTTGTCTTATCAACCATTTCTTAGTTTCAAAGTCCCATATCTCGCGAACGGATTGAACAAACCCAAAAATTCCTGCTGCGTCTGAAAGTAGAAACTCGCCCGATTACAACGGTATGTGTATTTTTTCCCTAGGCCATTCTGGTTAAGCGTTTGGAGCTGCAGAATTGCGAAAAATTTTTTGCCTTCTCAACCATTTCTTAGTTTCAAACTCCCATATCTCGCGAACGGATTGAACCAACCCAAAAATTCCTATTGCATCTGAAAGTAGAAACTCGCCCGATTACAACGGTATGTGTATTTTTTCCCTAGGGCATTCTGGTTAAGCGTTTGGAGCAGCAGAATTGCGCAAAATTTTTTGCCTTCTCAACCATTTCTTGGCTTCAAAGTCCCATATCTCGCGAACGGATTGACCTAACCCAAAAATTCCTGTTGCGTCTGAAAGTAGAAACTCGCCCGATTACAACGGTATGTGTATTTTTTCCCTAGGCCATTCTGGTTAAGCGTTTGGAGCAGCAGAAATGCGAAAAATTTGTTGTCTTCTCAACCATTTCTTAGCTTCTAAGTCCCATATCTCGCGAACGGATGGACCAAACCCAAAAATTCCTTCTGCGTCTGAAAGTAGACACTCGGCCGATTACAACGGTATGCGTATTTTTTCCCTTGGCCATTCTGGTTAAGCGTTTGGAGCAGCAGAATGCGAAAAATTTGTTGTCTTGTCAACCATTTCTTAGCTTCAAAGTCCCGTATCTCGCGAGCGGATTGACCTAACCCAAAAATTCCTGTTGCGTCTGAAAGTAGAAACTCGCCCGATTACAACGGTGCGTGTATTTTTCCCCTAGGGCATTCTGGTTAAGCGTTTGGAGCAGCAGAATGGCGAAAAATTTTATGCCTTCTCAACCATTTCTTAGCTTCAAAGTCCCATATCTCGCGAACGGATTGACCTAACCCAAAAATTCCTATTGCATCTGAAAGTAGAAACTCGCCCGATTACAACGGTATGTGTAATTTTTCCCTAGGCCATTCTGGTTAAGCGTTTGGAGAAGCAGAATTGCGAAAAATTTTTTGCCTTCTCAACCATTTCTTGGCTTCAAAGTCCCATATCTCGCGAACGGATTGACCTAACCCAAAAATTCCTGTTGCGTCTGAAAGTAGAAACTCGCCCGATTACAACGGTATGTGTATTTTTTCCCTAGCCCATTCAGGTTAAGCGTTTGGAGAAGCAGAATTGCGAAAAATTTGTTGTCTTCTCAACCATTTCTTAGCTTCAAAGTCCCATATCTCGCGAACCGATTGACCAAACCCAAAAATTCCTATTGCATCTGAAAGTAGAAACTCGCCCGATTACAACGGTATCTGTATTTTTTCCCTAGGCCATTCTGGTTAAGCGTTTGGAGCAGCAGAATTGCGAAAAATTTTTTGCCTTCTCAACCATTTCTTAGCTTCAAAGTCCCATATCTCGCGAACGGAATGACCTAACCCAAAAATTCCTATTGCATCTGAAAGTAGAAACTCGCCCGATTACAACGGTATGTGTATTTTTTCCCTAGCCCATTCAGGTTAAGCGTTTGGAGAAGCAGAATTGCGAAAAATTTGTTGTCTTCTCAACCATTTCTTAGCTTCAAAGTCCCATATCTCGCGAACCGATTGACCAAACCCAAAAATTCCTATTGCATCTGAAAGTAGAAACTCGCCCGATTACAACGGTATGTGTATTTTTTCCCTAGGCCATTCTGGTTAAGCGTTTGGAGCAGCAGAAATGCGAAAAATTTGTTGTCTTCTCAACCATTTCTTAGCTTCTAAGTCCCATATCTCGCGAACGGATTGACCAAACCCAAAAATTCCTTCTGCGTCTGAAAGTAGACACTCGGCCGATTACAACGGTATGCGTATTTTTTCCCTTGGCCATTCTGGTTAAGCGTTTGGAGCAGCAGAATGCGAAAAATTTGTTGTCTTGTCAACCATTTCTTAGCTTCAAAGTCCCATATCTCGCGAACGGATTGACCTAACCCAAAAATTCCTGTTGCGTCTGAAAGTAGAAACTCGCCCGATTACAACGGTGCGTGTATTTTTCCCCTAGGGCATTCTGGTTAAGCGTTTGGAGCAGCAGAATTGCGAAAAATTTTATGCCTTCTCAACCATTTCTTAGCTTCAAAGTCCCATATCTCGCGAACGGATTGACCTAACCCAAAAGTTCCTATTGCATCTGAAAGTAGAAACTCGCCCGATTACAACGGTATGTGTAATTTTTCCCTAGGCCATTCTGGTTAAGCGTTTGGAGAAGCAGAATTGCGAAAAATTTTTTGCCTTCTCAACCATTTCTTGGCTTCAAAGTCCCATATCTCGCGAACGGATTGAACTAACCCAAAAATTCCTGTTGCGTCTGAAAGTAGAAACTCGCCCGATTACAACGGTATGTGAATTTTTTCCCTAGGCCATTCTGGTTAAGCGTTTGGAGCAGCAGAATTGCGAAAAATCTTTTGCCCTCTCTACCATTTCTCGGCTTCAAACACCCATATCTCTCGAACGGATTGACCTAACCCAAAAATTCCTATTGCATCTGAAGGTAGAAACTCGCCCGATTACAACGGTATCTGTATTTTGTCCCTAGGCCATTCTGGTTAAGCGTTTGGAGCAGCAGAATTGCGAAAAATTTTTTGCCTTCTCAACCATTTCTTGGCTTCAAACTCCCATATCTCGCGAACGGATTGACCTAACCCAAAAATTCCTGTTGCGTCTGAAAGTAGAAACTCGCCCGATTACAACGGTATGTGTGTTTTTTCCCTAGCCCATTCTGGATAAGCGTTTGGAGCAGCAGAATTGCGAAAAATTTGTTGTCTTCTCAACCATTTCTTAGCTTCAAAGTCCCATATCTCGCGAACGGATTGACCTAACCCATAAATTCCTATTGCATCTGAAAGTAGAAACTCGCCCGATTACAACGGTATGTGTATTTTTTCCCTAGCCCATTCAGGTTAAGCGTTTGGAGAAGCAGAATTGCGAAAAATTTGTTGTCTTCTCAACCATTTCTTAGCTTCAAAGTCCCATATCTCGCGAACCGATTGACCAAACCCAAAAATTCCTATTGCATCTGAAAGTAGAAACTCGCCCGATTACAACGGTATCTGTATTTTTTCCCTAGGCCATTCTGGTTAAGCGTTTGGAGCAGCAGAATTGCGAAAAATTTTTTGCCTTCTCAACCATTTCTTAGCTTCAAAGTCCCATATCTCGCGAACGGATTGACCTAACCCAAAAATTCCTATTGCATCTGAAAGTAGAAACTCGCCCGATTACAACGGTATGTGTATTTTTCCCCTAGGGCATTCTGGTTAAGCGATTGGAGCAGCAGAAGTACGAAAAATTTGTTGTCTTCTCAACCATTTCTTAGCTTCAAACTCTCATATCGCGCGAACGGATTGATCTAACCCAAAAATTCCTATTGAATTTGAAGGTAGAAACTCGCCCGATTACAACGGTATGTGTATTTTTTCCCTAGGCCATTCTGGTTAAGCGTTTGGAGCTGCAGAATTGCGAAAAATTTTTTGCCTTCTCAACCATTTCTTAGTTTCAAACTCCCATATCTCGCGAACGGATTGAACTAACCCAAAAATTCCTATTGCATCTGAAAGTAGAAACTCGCCCGATTACAACGGTAGGCGTCTTTTTTCCGTAGGCCATTCTGGTTAAGCGTGTGGAGCAGCAGAATTGCGAAAAATGTTTTGCCTTCTCAACCATTTCTTGGCTTCAAACTCCCATATCTCGCGAACGGATTGACCTAATCCAAAAATTCCTATTGCACCTGAAAGTAGAAACTCGCCCGATTACAACGGTATGTGTATTTTTCCCCTAGGGCATTCTGGTTAAGCGATTGGAGCAGCAGAAGTGCGAAAAATTTGTTGTCTTCTCAACCATTTCTTAGCTTCTAAGTCCCATATCTCGCGAACGGATTGACCAAACCCTAAAATTCCTTCTGCGTCTGAAAGTAGACACTCGCCCGATTACAACGGTATGCGTATTTTTTCCCTTGGCCATTCTGGTTAAGCGTTTGGAGCAGCAGAATGCGAAAAATTTGTTGTCTTCTCAACCATTTCTTAGCTTCAAAATCTCATATCTCGCGAACGGATTGTCCTAACCCAAAAATTCCTATTGTAACTGAAAGTAGAAACTTGCCCGATTACAACGGTATGTGTAATTTTTTCCTAGCCCATTCTGGTTAAGCGTTTGGAGCAGCAGAATTGCGAAAAATTTGTTGTCTTCTCAACCATTTCTTAGCTTCAAAGTCCCATATCTCGCGAACGGATTGACCAAACCCAAAAATTCCTATTGTAACTGAAAGTAGAAACTCGCCCGATTACAACGGTATGCGTATTTTTTCCCTAGGCCATTCTGGTTAAGCGTTTGGAGAAGCAGAATTGCGAAAAATTTTTTGCCTCCTCAACCATTTCTTGGCTTCAAACTCCCATATCTCGCGAACTGATTGACCTAACCCAAAAATTCCTGTTGCGTCTGAAAGTAGATACTCGCCCGATTACAACGGTATGTGTATTTTTTCCCTAGGCCATTCTGGTTAAGCGTTTGGAGCAGCAGAATTGCGAAAAATTTTTTGCTTTCTCAACCATTCCTTGGCTTCAAACTCCCATATCTCGCGAACGGATTGACCTAACCCAAAAATTCCTGTTGCGTCTGAAAGTAGAAACTCGCCCGATTACAACAGTATGTGTATTTTTTCCCTAGGCCATTCTGGTTAAGCGTTTGGAGCAGCAGGTAGTGCGAAATACTTGTTGCCTTCTCAACCATTTCTTAGCTTCAAACTCTCATATCTCGCGAACGGATTGTCCTAACCCAAAAATTCCAATTGTAACTGAAAGTAGAAACTCGCCCGATTACAACGGTATGTGTAATTTTTCCCTAGGCCATTCTGGTTAAGCGTTTGGAGAAGCAGAATTGCGAAAAATTTTTTGCCTTCTCAACCATTTCTTGGCTTCAAAGTCCCATATCTCGCGAACGGATTGACCTAACCCAAAAATTCCTGTTGCGTCTGAAAGTAGAAACTCGCCCGATTACAACGGTATGTGTATTTTTTCCCTAGCCCATTCAGGTTAAGCGTTTGGAGCAGCAGAGTTGCGAAAATTTGTTGTCTTATCAACCATTTCTTAGTTTCAAAGTCCCATATCTCGCGAACGGATTGAACAAACCCAAAAATTCCTGCTGCGTCTGAAAGTAGAAACTCGCCCGATTACAACGGTATGTGTATTTTTTCCCTAGGCCATTCTGGTTAAGCGTTTGGAGCTGCAGAATTGCGAAAAATTTTTTGCCTTCTCAACCATTTCTTAGTTTCAAACTCCCATATCTCGCGAACGGATTGAACCAACCCAAAAATTCCTATTGCATCTGAAAGTAGAAACTCGCCCGATTACAACGGTATGTGTATTTTTTCCCTAGGGCATTCTGGTTAAGCGTTTGGAGCAGCAGAATTGCGCAAAATTTTTTGCCTTCTCAACCATTTCTTGGCTTCAAAGTCCCATATCTCGCGAACGGATTGACCTAACCCAAAAATTCCTGTTGCGTCTGAAAGTAGAAACTCGCCCGATTACAACGGTATGTGTATTTTTTCCCTAGGCCATTCTGGTTAAGCGTTTGGAGCAGCAGAAATGCGAAAAATTTGTTGTCTTCTCAACCATTTCTTAGCTTCTAAGTCCCATATCTCGCGAACGGATGGACCAAACCCAAAAATTCCTTCTGCGTCTGAAAGTAGACACTCGGCCGATTACAACGGTATGCGTATTTTTTCCCTTGGCCATTCTGGTTAAGCGTTTGGAGCAGCAGAATGCGAAAAATTTGTTGTCTTATCAACCATTTCTTAGTTTCAAAGTCCCATATCTCGCGAACGGATTGAACAAACCCAAAAATTCCTGCTGCGTCTGAAAGTAGAAACTCGCCCGATTACAACGGTATGTGTATTTTTTCCCTAGGCCATTCTGGTTAAGCGTTTGGAGCTGCAGAATTGCGAAAAATTTTTTGCCTTCTCAACCATTTCTTAGTTTCAAACTCCCATATCTCGCGAACGGATTGAACCAACCCAAAAATTCCTATTGCATCTGAAAGTAGAAACTCGCCCGATTACAACGGTATGTGTATTTTTTCCCTAGGGCATTCTGGTTAAGCGTTTGGAGCAGCAGAATTGCGCAAAATTTTTTGCCTTCTCAACCATTTCTTGGCTTCAAAGTCCCATATCTCGCGAACGGATTGACCTAACCCAAAAATTCCTGTTGCGTCTGAAAGTAGAAACTCGCCCGATTACAACGGTATGTGTATTTTTTCCCTAGGCCATTCTGGTTAAGCGTTTGGAGCAGCAGAAATGCGAAAAATTTGTTGTCTTCTCAACCATTTCTTAGCTTCTAAGTCCCATATCTCGCGAACGGATGGACCAAACCCAAAAATTCCTTCTGCGTCTGAAAGTAGACACTCGGCCGATTACAACGGTATGCGTATTTTTTCCCTTGGCCATTCTGGTTAAGCGTTTGGAGCAGCAGAATGCGAAAAATTTGTTGTCTTGTCAACCATTTCTTAGCTTCAAAGTCCCGTATCTCGCGAGCGGATTGACCTAACCCAAAAATTCCTGTTGCGTCTGAAAGTAGAAACTCGCCCGATTACAACGGTGCGTGTATTTTTCCCCTAGGGCATTCTGGTTAAGCGTTTGGAGCAGCAGAATGGCGAAAAATTTTATGCCTTCTCAACCATTTCTTAGCTTCAAAGTCCCATATCTCGCGAACGGATTGACCTAACCCAAAAATTCCTATTGCATCTGAAAGTAGAAACTCGCCCGATTACAACGGTATGTGTAATTTTTCCCTAGGCCATTCTGGTTAAGCGTTTGGAGAAGCAGAATTGCGAAAAATTTTTTGCCTTCTCAACCATTTCTTGGCTTCAAAGTCCCATATCTCGCGAACGGATTGACCTAACCCAAAAATTCCTGTTGCGTCTGAAAGTAGAAACTCGCCCGATTACAACGGTATGTGTATTTTTTCCCTAGCCCATTCAGGTTAAGCGTTTGGAGAAGCAGAATTGCGAAAAATTTGTTGTCTTCTCAACCATTTCTTAGCTTCAAAGTCCCATATCTCGCGAACCGATTGACCAAACCCAAAAATTCCTATTGCATCTGAAAGTAGAAACTCGCCCGATTACAACGGTATCTGTATTTTTTCCCTAGGCCATTCTGGTTAAGCGTTTGGAGCAGCAGAATTGCGAAAAATTTTTTGCCTTCTCAACCATTTCTTAGCTTCAAAGTCCCATATCTCGCGAACGGAATGACCTAACCCAAAAATTCCTATTGCATCTGAAAGTAGAAACTCGCCCGATTACAACGGTATGTGTATTTTTTCCCTAGCCCATTCAGGTTAAGCGTTTGGAGAAGCAGAATTGCGAAAAATTTGTTGTCTTCTCAACCATTTCTTAGCTTCAAAGTCCCATATCTCGCGAACCGATTGACCAAACCCAAAAATTCCTATTGCATCTGAAAGTAGAAACTCGCCCGATTACAACGGTATCTGTATTTTTTCCCTAGGCCATTCTGGTTAAGCGATTGGAGCAGCAGAAGTGCGAAAAATTTGTTGTCTTCTCAACCATTTCTTAGCTTCAAACTCTCATATCGCGCGAACGGATTGATCTAACCCAAAAATTCCTGTTGCGTCTGAAAGTAGAAACTCGCCCGATTACAACGGTATGTGTATTTTTTCCCTAGGCCATTCTGGTTAAGCGTTTGGAGCAGCAGAAATGCGAAAAATTTGTTGTCTTCTCAACCATTTCTTAGCTTCTAAGTCCCATATCTCGCGAACGGATTGACCAAACCCAAAAATTCCTTCTGCGTCTGAAAGTAGACACTCGGCCGATTACAACGGTATGCGTATTTTTTCCCTTGGCCATTCTGGTTAAGCGTTTGGAGCAGCAGAATGCGAAAAATTTGTTGTCTTGTCAACCATTTCTTAGCTTCAAAGTCCCATATCTCGCGAACGGATTGACCTAACCCAAAAATTCCTGTTGCGTCTGAAAGTAGAAACTCGCCCGATTACAACGGTGCGTGTATTTTTCCCCTAGGGCATTCTGGTTAAGCGTTTGGAGCAGCAGAATTGCGAAAAATTTTATGCCTTCTCAACCATTTCTTAGCTTCAAAGTCCCATATCTCGCGAACGGATTGACCTAACCCAAAAGTTCCTATTGCATCTGAAAGTAGAAACTCGCCCGATTACAACGGTATCTGTATTTTGTCCCTAGGCCATTCTGGTTAAGCGTTTGGAGCAGCAGAATTGCGAAAAATTTTTTGCCTTCTCAACCATTTCTTGGCTTCAAACTCCCATATCTCGCGAACGGATTGACCTAACCCAAAAATTCCTGTTGCGTCTGAAAGTAGAAACTCGCCCGATTACAACGGTATGTGTGTTTTTTCCCTAGCCCATTCTGGATAAGCGTTTGGAGCAGCAGAATTGCGAAAAATTTGTTGTCTTCTCAACCATTTCTTAGCTTCAAAGTCCCATATCTCGCGAACGGATTGACCTAACCCAAAAATTCCTATTGCATCTGAAAGTAGAAACTCGCCCGATTACAACGGTATGTGTATTTTTTCCCTAGCCCATTCAGGTTAAGCGTTTGGAGAAGCAGAATTGCGAAAAATTTGTTGTCTTCTCAACCATTTCTTAGCTTCAAAGTCCCATATCTCGCGAACCGATTGACCAAACCCAAAAATTCCTATTGCATCTGAAAGTAGAAACTCGCCCGATTACAACGGTATCTGTATTTTTTCCCTAGGCCATTCTGGTTAAGCGTTTGGAGCAGCAGAATTGCGAAAAATTTTTTGTCTTCTCAACCATTTCTTAGCTTCAAAGTCCCATATCTCGCGAACGGATTGACCTAACCCAAAAATTCCTATTGCATCTGAAAGTAGAAACTCGCCCGATTACAACGGTATGTGTATTTTTCCCCTAGGGCATTCTGGTTAAGCGATTGGAGCAGCAGAAGTACGAAAAATTTGTTGTCTTCTCAACCATTTCTTAGCTTCAAACTCTCATATCGCGCGAACGGATTGATCTAACCCAAAAATTCCTATTGAATTTGAAGGTAGAAACTCGCCCGATTACAACGGTATGTGTATTTTTTCCCTAGGCCATTCTGGTTAAGCGTTTGGAGCTGCAGAATTGCGAAAAATTTTTTGCCTTCTCAACCATTTCTTAGTTTCAAACTCCCATATCTCGCGAACGGATTGAACTAACCCAAAAATTCCTATTGCATCTGAAAGTAGAAACTCGCCCGATTACAACGGTAGGCGTCTTTTTTCCGTAGGCCATTCTGGTTAAGCGTGTGGAGCAGCAGAATTGCGAAAAATGTTTTGCCTTCTCAACCATTTCTTGGCTTCAAACTCCCATATCTCGCGAACGGATTGACCTAATCCAAAAATTCCTATTGCACCTGAAAGTAGAAACTCGCCCGATTACAACGGTATGTGTATTTTTCCCCTAGGGCATTCTGGTTAAGCGATTGGAGCAGCAGAAGTGCGAAAAATTTGTTGTCTTCTCAACCATTTCTTAGCTTCTAAGTCCCATATCTCGCGAACGGATTGACCAAACCCTAAAATTCCTTCTGCGTCTGAAAGTAGACACTCGCCCGATTACAACGGTATGCGTATTTTTTCCCTTGGCCATTCTGGTTAAGCGTTTGGAGCAGCAGAATGCGAAAAATTTGTTGTCTTCTCAACCATTTCTTAGCTTCAAAATCTCATATCTCGCGAACGGATTGTCCTAACCCAAAAATTCCTATTGTAACTGAAAGTAGAAACTTGCCCGATTACAACGGTATGTGTAATTTTTTCCTAGCCCATTCTGGTTAAGCGTTTGGAGCAGCAGAATTGCGAAAAATTTGTTGTCTTCTCAACCATTTCTTAGCTTCAAAGTCCCATATCTCGCGAACGGATTGACCAAACCCAAAAATTCCTATTGTAACTGAAAGTAGAAACTCGCCCGATTACAACGGTATGCGTATTTTTTCCCTAGGCCATTCTGGTTAAGCGTTTGGAGAAGCAGAATTGCGAAAAATTTTTTGCCTCCTCAACCATTTCTTGGCTTCAAACTCCCATATCTCGCGAACTGATTGACCTAACCCAAAAATTCCTGTTGCGTCTGAAAGTAGAAACTCGCCCGATTACAACGGTATGTGTATTTTTTCCCTAGCCCATTCAGGTTAAGCGTTTGGAGCAGCAGAGTTGCGAAAATTTGTTGTCTTATCAACCATTTCTTAGTTTCAAAGTCCCATATCTCGCGAACGGATTGAACAAACCCAAAAATTCCTGCTGCGTCTGAAAGTAGAAACTCGCCCGATTACAACGGTATGTGTATTTTTTCCCTAGGCCATTCTGGTTAAGCGTTTGGAGCTGCAGAATTGCGAAAAATTTTTTGCCTTCTCAACCATTTCTTAGTTTCAAACTCCCATATCTCGCGAACGGATTGAACCAACCCAAAAATTCCTATTGCATCTGAAAGTAGAAACTCGCCCGATTACAACGGTATGTGTATTTTTTCCCTAGGGCATTCTGGTTAAGCGTTTGGAGCAGCAGAATTGCGCAAAATTTTTTGCCTTCTCAACCATTTCTTGGCTTCAAAGTCCCATATCTCGCGAACGGATTGACCTAACCCAAAAATTCCTGTTGCGTCTGAAAGTAGAAACTCGCCCGATTACAACGGTATGTGTATTTTTTCCCTAGGCCATTCTGGTTAAGCGTTTGGAGCAGCAGAAATGCGAAAAATTTGTTGTCTTCTCAACCATTTCTTAGCTTCTAAGTCCCATATCTCGCGAACGGATGGACCAAACCCAAAAATTCCTTCTGCGTCTGAAAGTAGACACTCGGCCGATTACAACGGTATGCGTATTTTTTCCCTTGGCCATTCTGGTTAAGCGTTTGGAGCAGCAGAATGCGAAAAATTTGTTGTCTTGTCAACCATTTCTTAGCTTCAAAGTCCCGTATCTCGCGAGCGGATTGACCTAACCCAAAAATTCCTGTTGCGTCTGAAAGTAGAAACTCGCCCGATTACAACGGTGCGTGTATTTTTCCCCTAGGGCATTCTGGTTAAGCGTTTGGAGCAGCAGAATGGCGAAAAATTTTATGCCTTCTCAACCATTTCTTAGCTTCAAAGTCCCATATCTCGCGAACGGATTGACCTAACCCAAAAATTCCTATTGCATCTGAAAGTAGAAACTCGCCCGATTACAACGGTATGTGTAATTTTTCCCTAGGCCATTCTGGTTAAGCGTTTGGAGAAGCAGAATTGCGAAAAATTTTTTGCCTTCTCAACCATTTCTTGGCTTCAAAGTCCCATATCTCGCGAACGGATTGACCTAACCCAAAAATTCCTGTTGCGTCTGAAAGTAGAAACTCGCCCGATTACAACGGTATGTGTATTTTTTCCCTAGCCCATTCAGGTTAAGCGTTTGGAGAAGCAGAATTGCGAAAAATTTGTTGTCTTCTCAACCATTTCTTAGCTTCAAAGTCCCATATCTCGCGAACCGATTGACCAAACCCAAAAATTCCTATTGCATCTGAAAGTAGAAACTCGCCCGATTACAACGGTATCTGTATTTTTTCCCTAGGCCATTCTGGTTAAGCGTTTGGAGCAGCAGAATTGCGAAAAATTTTTTGCCTTCTCAACCATTTCTTAGCTTCAAAGTCCCATATCTCGCGAACGGATTGACCTAACCCAAAAATTCCTATTGCATCTGAAAGTAGAAACTCGCCCGATTACAACGGTATGTGTATTTTTTCCCTAGCCCATTCAGGTTAAGCGTTTGGAGAAGCAGAATTGCGAAAAATTTGTTGTCTTCTCAACCATTTCTTAGCTTCAAAGTCCCATATCTCGCGAACCGATTGACCAAACCCAAAAATTCCTATTGCATCTGAAAGTAGAAACTCGCCCGATTACAACGGTATCTGTATTTTTTCCCTAGGCCATTCTGGTTAAGCGATTGGAGCAGCAGAAGTGCGAAAAATTTGTTGTCTTCTCAACCATTTCTTAGCTTCAAACTCTCATATCGCGCGAACGGATTGATCTAACCCAAAAATTCCTGTTGCGTCTGAAAGTAGAAACTCGCCCGATTACAACGGTATGTGTATTTTTTCCCTAGGCCATTCTGGTTAAGCGTTTGGAGCAGCAGAAATGCGAAAAATTTGTTGTCTTCTCAACCATTTCTTAGCTTCTAAGTCCCATATCTCGCGAACGGATTGACCAAACCCAAAAATTCCTTCTGCGTCTGAAAGTAGACACTCGGCCGATTACAACGGTATGCGTATTTTTTCCCTTGGCCATTCTGGTTAAGCGTTTGGAGCAGCAGAATGCGAAAAATTTGTTGTCTTGTCAACCATTTCTTAGCTTCAAAGTCCCATATCTCGCGAACGGATTGACCTAACCCAAAAATTCCTGTTGCGTCTGAAAGTAGAAACTCGCCCGATTACAACGGTGCGTGTATTTTTCCCCTAGGGCATTCTGGTTAAGCGTTTGGAGCAGCAGAATTGCGAAAAATTTTATGCCTTCTCAACCATTTCTTAGCTTCAAAGTCCCATATCTCGCGAACGGATTGACCTAACCCAAAAGTTCCTATTGCATCTGAAAGTAGAAACTCGCCCGATTACAACGGTATGTGTAATTTTTCCCTAGGCCATTCTGGTTAAGCGTTTGGAGAAGCAGAATTGCGAAAAATTTTTTGCCTTCTCAACCATTTCTTGGCTTCAAAGTCCCATATCTCGCGAACGGATTGAACTAACCCAAAAATTCCTGTTGCGTCTGAAAGTAGAAACTCGCCCGATTACAACGGTATGTGAATTTTTTCCCTAGGCCATTCTGGTTAAGCGTTTGGAGCAGCAGAATTGCGAAAAATCTTTTGCCCTCTCTACCATTTCTCGGCTTCAAACACCCATATCTCTCGAACGGATTGACCTAACCCAAAAATTCCTATTGCATCTGAAAGTAGAAACTCGCCCGATTACAACGGTATCTGTATTTTGTCCCTAGGCCATTCTGGTTAAGCGTTTGGAGCAGCAGAATTGCGAAAAATTTTTTGCCTTCTCAACCATTTCTTGGCTTCAAACTCCCATATCTCGCGAACGGATTGACCTAACCCAAAAATTCCTGTTGCGTCTGAAAGTAGAAACTCGCCCGATTACAACGGTATGTGTGTTTTTTCCCTAGCCCATTCTGGATAAGCGTTTGGAGCAGCAGAATTGCGAAAAATTTGTTGTCTTCTCAACCATTTCTTAGCTTCAAAGTCCCATATCTCGCGAACGGATTGACCTAACCCAAAAATTCCTATTGCATCTGAAAGTAGAAACTCGCCCGATTACAACGGTATGTGTATTTTTTCCCTAGCCCATTCAGGTTAAGCGTTTGGAGAAGCAGAATTGCGAAAAATTTGTTGTCTTCTCAACCATTTCTTAGCTTCAAAGTCCCATATCTCGCGAACCGATTGACCAAACCCAAAAATTCCTATTGCATCTGAAAGTAGAAACTCGCCCGATTACAACGGTATCTGTATTTTTTCCCTAGGCCATTCTGGTTAAGCGTTTGGAGCAGCAGAATTGCGAAAAATTTTTTGCCTTCTCAACCATTTCTTAGCTTCAAAGTCCCATATCTCGCGAACGGATTGACCTAACCCAAAAATTCCTATTGCATCTGAAAGTAGAAACTCGCCCGATTACAACGGTATGTGTATTTTTCCCCTAGGGCATTCTGGTTAAGCGATTGGAGCAGCAGAAGTACGAAAAATTTGTTGTCTTCTCAACCATTTCTTAGCTTCAAACTCTCATATCGCGCGAACGGATTGATCTAACCCAAAAATTCCTATTGAATTTGAAGGTAGAAACTCGCCCGATTACAACGGTATGTGTATTTTTTCCCTAGGCCATTCTGATTAAGCGTTTGGAGCTGCAGAATTGCGAAAAATTTTTTGCCTTCTCAACCATTTCTTAGTTTCAAACTCCCATATCTCGCGAACGGATTGAACTAACCCAAAAATTCCTATTGCATCTGAAAGTAGAAACTCGCCCGATTACAACGGTAGGCGTCTTTTTTCCGTAGGCCATTCTGGTTAAGCGTGTGGAGCAGCAGAATTGCGAAAAATGTTTTGCCTTCTCAACCATTTCTTGGCTTCAAACTCCCATATCTCGCGAACGGATTGACCTAATCCAAAAATTCCTATTGCACCTGAAAGTAGAAACTCGCCCGATTACAACGGTATGTGTATTTTTCCCCTAGGGCATTCTGGTTAAGCGATTGGAGCAGCAGAAGTGCGAAAAATTTGTTGTCTTCTCAACCATTTCTTAGCTTCTAAGTCCCATATCTCGCGAACGGATTGACCAAACCCTAAAATTCCTTCTGCGTCTGAAAGTAGACACTCGCCCGATTACAACGGTATGCGTATTTTTTCCCTTGGCCATTCTGGTTAAGCGTTTGGAGCAGCAGAATGCGAAAAATTTGTTGTCTTCTCAACCATTTCTTAGCTTCAAAATCTCATATCTCGCGAACGGATTGTCCTAACCCAAAAATTCCTATTGTAACTGAAAGTAGAAACTTGCCCGATTACAACGGTATGTGTAATTTTTTCCTAGCCCATTCTGGTTAAGCGTTTGGAGCAGCAGAATTGCGAAAAATTTGTTGTCTTCTCAACCATTTCTTAGCTTCAAAGTCCCATATCTCGCGAACGGATTGACCAAACCCAAAAATTCCTATTGTAACTGAAAGTAGAAACTCGCCCGATTACAACGGTATGCGTATTTTTTCCCTAGGCCATTCTGGTTAAGCGTTTGGAGAAGCAGAATTGCGAAAAATTTTTTGCCTCCTCAACCATTTCTTGGCTTCAAACTCCCATATCTCGCGAACTGATTGACCTAACCCAAAAATTCCTGTTGCGTCTGAAAGTAGATACTCGCCCGATTACAACGGTATGTGTATTTTTTCCCTAGGCCATTCTGGTTAAGCGTTTGGAGCAGCAGAATTGCGAAAAATTTTTTGCTTTCTCAACCATTCCTTGGCTTCAAACTCCCATATCTCGCGAACGGATTGACCTAACCCAAAAATTCCTGTTGCGTCTGAAAGTAGAAACTCGCCCGATTACAACGGTATGTGTATTTTTTCCCTAGGCCATTCTGGTTAAGCGTTTGGAGCAGCAGGTAGTGCGAAATACTTGTTGCCTTCTCAACCATTTCTTAGCTTCAAACTCTCATATCTCGCGAACGGATTGTCCTAACCCAAAAATTCCAATTGTAACTGAAAGTAGAAACTCGCCCGATTACAACGGTATGTGTAATTTTTCCCTAGGCCATTCTGGTTAAGCGTTTGGAGAAGCAGAATTGCGAAAAATTTTTTGCCTTCTCAACCATTTCTTGGCTTCAAAGTCCCATATCTCGCGAACGGATTGACCTAACCCAAAAATTCCTGTTGCGTCTGAAAGTAGAAACTCGCCCGATTACAACGGTATGTGTATTTTTTCCCTAGCCCATTCAGGTTAAGCGTTTGGAGCAGCAGAGTTGCGAAAATTTGTTGTCTTATCAACCATTTCTTAGTTTCAAAGTCCCATATCTCGCGAACGGATTGAACAAACCCAAAAATTCCTGCTGCGTCTGAAAGTAGAAACTCGCCCGATTACAACGGTATGTGTATTTTTTCCCTAGGCCATTCTGGTTAAGCGCTTGGAGCAGCAGAAGTGCGAAAAATTTGTTGTCTTCTCAACCATTTCTTAGTTTCAAACTCCCATATCTCGCAAACGGATTGACCTAACCCAAAAATTCCTATTGCATCTGAAAGTAGAAACTCGCCCGATTACAACGGTATGCGTATTTTTTCCGTAGGCCATTCTGGTTAAGCGTGTGGAGCAGCAGAATTGCGAAAAATGTTTTGCCTTCTCAACCATTTCTTGGCTTCAAACTCCCATATCTCGCGAACGGATTGACCTATCCCAAAAATTCCTGTTGCGTCTGAAAGTAGAAACTCGCCCGATTACAACGGTATGTGTATTTTTTCCCTAGGCCATTCTGGTTAAGCGTTTGGAGCAGCAGAAGTGCGAAAAATTTGTTGTCTTCTCAACCATTTCTTAGCTTCAAAGTCCCATATCTCGCGAACGGATTGACCAAAACCAAAAATTCCTATTGTAACTGAAAGTAGAAACTCGCCCGATTACAACGGTATGCGTATTTTTTCCCTAGGCAATTCTGGTTAAGCGTTTGGAGAAGCAGAATTGCGAAAAATTTTTTACCTTCTCAACCATTTCTTGGCTTCAAACTCCCATATCTCGCGAACGGATTGATCTAACCCAAAAATTCCTGTTGCGTCTGAAAGTAGAAACTCGGCCGATTACAACGGTATGTGTATTTTTTCCATAGGCCATTCTGGTTAAGCGTTTGGAGCAGCAGAATTGCGAAAAATTTGTTGTCTTCTCAACCATTTCTTAGTTTCAAACTCCCATATCTCGCAAACGGATTGACCTAACCCAAAAATTCCTATTGCATTTGAAAGTAGAAACTCGCCCGATTACAGCGGTACGTGTATTTTTCCCCTAGGGCATTCTGGTCAAGCGATTGGAGCAGCAGAAGTGCGAAAAATTTTTGCTCTTGTCAACCATTTCTTAGCTTCAAACTCCCATATCTCGCGAACGGATTGACCTAACACAAAAATTCCTGTTGCGTCTGAAAGTAGAAACTCGCCCGATTACAACGGTATGTGTATTTTTTCCCTAGCCCATTCTGGTTAAGCGTTTGGAGCAGCAGAATTGCGAAAAATTTGTTGTCTCCTCAACCATTTCTTTGCTTCAAAGTCCCATATCTCGCGAACCGATTGACCAAACCCAAAAATTCCTTGTGCATTTGAAAGTAGAAACTCGCCCGATTACAAAGGTGCGTGTATTATTTCCCTAGGTCATTCTGGTTAAGCGTTTGGAGCAGCAGAATTGTGAAAAATTTTTTGCCTTCTCTACCATTTCTTGGCTTCAAACTCCCATATCTCGCGAACGGATTGACCTAACCCAAAAATTCCTATTGCATCTGAAAGTAGAAACTCGCCCAATTACAACGGTATTTGTATTTTTTCCCTAGGCCATTCTGGTTAAGCGTTTGGAGCAGCAGAATTGCGAAAAATTTTTTGCCTTCTCAACCATTTCTGCGCTTCAAACTCCCATATCTCGCGAACGGATTGACCTAACACAAAAATTCTTATTGCTTCTGAAAGTAGAAACTCGCCCGATTACAACGGTATGCGTATTTTTCCCTAGGCCATTCTGGTTAAGCGTTTGGAGCAGCAGACTTGCGAAAAATTTGTTGTCTTCTCAACCATATCTTAGATTCAAACTCTCATATCTCGCGAACGGATTGACCTAATCCAAAAATTCCTATTACATTTGAAAGTAGAAACTCGCCCGATTACAACGGTATGTGTATTTTTTCCCTAGGCCATTCTGGTTAAGCGTTTGAAGCAGCAGAATTGCGAAAAATTTTTTGCCGTCTCAACCATTTCTTGGCTTCAAACTCCCATACCTCGCGAACGGATTGATCTAACCCAAAAATTCCTGTTGCATCTGAAAGTAGAAACTCGCCCGATTACAACGGTATGCGTATTTTTTCCCTAGACCATTCTGGTTAAACGTTTGGAGCAGCAGATTTGCGGAAAATTTGTTGTCTTCTCAACCATTTCTTAGCTTCAAACTCCCATATCTCGCGAACGGATTGACCTAACCCAAAAATTCCTATTGCATATGAAAGTAGAAACTCGCCCGATTACAACGGTACGTGTATTTATCCCCTAGGCCATTCTGGTTAAGCGATTGGAGCAGCAGAAGTGCGAAAAATTGGTGGTCTTGTCAACCATTTCTTAGCTTCAAAGTCCCATATCTCGCGAACGGATTGACCGAACCCAAAAATTCTTATTGTAACTGAAAGTAGAAACTCGCCCGATTACAACGGTATGCGTATCTTTCCCCAAGGCCATTCTGGTTAAGCGTTTGGAGTCGCAGATTTGCGAAAAATTTGTTGTCTTCTCAACCATTTCTTAGCTTCAAACTCCCATATCTCGCGAACGGATTGACCTAACCCAAAAATTCCTGTTGCGTCTGAAAGTAGAAACTCGCCCGATTACAACGGTATGTGTATTTTTTCCCTAGCCCATTCTGGTTAAGCGTTTGGAGCAGCAGAATTGCGAAAAATTTGTTGTCTTCTCAACCATTTCTTAGATTCAAAGTCCCATATCTCGCGAACCGATTGACCAAACCCAAAAATTCCTTCTGCGTCTGAAAGTAGAAACTCGCCCGATTACAACGGTATGCGTATTTTTTCCCTAGGCCATTCTGGTTAAGCGTTTGGAGCAGCAGATTTGCGGAAAATTTGTTGTCTTCTCAACCATTTCTTAGCTTTAAACTCCCATATCTCGCGAACGGATTGACCTAACCCGAAAATTCCTATTGCATCTGAAAGTAGAATCTCGCCCGATTACAACGGTATGTGTATTTTTTCCCTAGGCCATTCTGGTTAAGCGTTTGGAGCAGCAGAATTGCGAAAAATTTGATATCTTCTCAACCATTTCTTAGCTTCAAACTCCCATATCTCGCGAACGGATTGACCTAACCCAAAATTCCTATTGCATATGAAAGTAGAAACTCGCCCGATTACAACGGTACGTGAATTTTCCCCTAGGCCATTCTGGTTAAGCGATTGGAGCAGTAGAAGTGCGAAAAATTTGTTGTGTTGTCAACCATTTCTTAGCTTCAATGTCCCATATCTCGCGAACGGATTGACCTAGCCCAAAAATTCCTTGTGCATTTGAAAGTAGAAACTCGCCCGATTACAAAGGTACGTGTATTATTTCCCTAGGTCATTCTGGTTAAGCGTTTGGAGCAGCAGAATTGTGCAAAATTTTTTGCCTTCTCTACCATTTCTTGGCTTCAAACTCCCATACCTCGCGAACGGATTGATCTAACCCAAAAATTCCTATTGCATCTGAAAGTAGAAACTCGCCCGATTACAACGGTATCTGTATTTTTTCCCTAGGCCATTCTGGTTAAGCGTTTGGAGCAGCAGAATTGCGAAAAATTTTTTGCCTTCTCAACCATTTCTTAGCTTCAAAGTCCCATATCTCGCGAACGGATTGACCTAACCCAAAAATTCCTATTGCATCTGAAAGTAGAAACTCGCCCGATTACAACGGTATGTGTATTTTTCCCCTAGGGCATTCTGGTTAAGCGATTGGAGCAGCAGAAGTGCGAAAAATTTGTTGTCTTCTCAACCATTTCTTAGCTTCAAACTCTCATATCGCGCGAACGGATTGATCTAACCCAAAAATTCCTATTGAATTTGAAGGTAGAAACTCGCCCGATTACAAAGGTACGTGTATTATTTCCCTAGGTCATTCTGGTTAAGCGTTTGGAGCAGCAGAATTGTGCAAAATTTTTTGCCTTCTCTACCATTTCTTGGCTTCAAACTCCCATACCTCGCGAACGGATTGATCTAACCCAAAAATTCCTATTGCATCTGAAAGTAGAAACTCGCCCGATTACAACGGTATGCGTATTTTTCCCCTAGGCCATTCTGGTTAAACGTTTGGAGCAGCAGATTTGCGGAAAATTTGTTGTCTTCTCAACCATTTCTTAGCTTCAAAGTCCCATATCTCGCGAACCGATTGACCAAACCCAAAAATTCCTATTGCATCTGAAAGTAGAAACTCGCCCGATTACAACGGTATCTGTATTTTTTCCCTAGGCCATTCTGGTTAAGCGTTTGGAGCAGCAGAATTGCGAAAAATTTTTTGCCTTCTCAACCATTTCTTAGCTTCAAAGTCCCATATCTCGCGAACGGATTGACCTAACCCAAAAATTCCTATTGCATCTGAAAGTAGAAACTCGCCCGATTACAACGGTATGTGTATTTTTCCCCGAGGGCATTCTGGTTAAGCGATTGGAGCAGCAGAAGTGCGAAAAATTTGTTGTCTTCTCAACCATTTCTTAGCTTCAAACTCTCATATCGCGCGAACGGATTGATCTAACCCAAAAATTCCTATTGAATTTGAAGGTAGAAACTCGCCCGATTACAACGGTATGTGTATTTTTTCCCTAGGCCATTCTGGTTAAGCGTTTGGAGCTGCAGAATTGCGAAAAATTTTTTGCCTTCTCAACCATTTCTTAGTTTCAAACTCCCATATCTCGCGAACGGATTGAACTAACCCAAAAATTCCTATTGCATCTGAAAGTAGAAACTCGCCCGATTACAACGGTAGGCGTATTTTTTCCGTAGGCCATTCTGGTTAAGCGTGTGGAGCAGCAGAATTGCGAAAAATGTTTTGCCTTCTCAACCATTTCTTGGCTTCAAACTCCCATATCTCGCGAACGGATTGACCTAATCCAAAAATTCCTATTGCACCTGAAAGTAGAAACTCGCCCGATTACAACGGTATGTGTATTTTTCCCCTAGGGCATTCTGGTTAAGCGATTGGAGCAGCAGAAGTGCGAAAAATTTGTTGTCTTCTCAACCATTTCTTAGCTTCTAAGTCCCATATCTCGCGAACGGATTGACCAAACCCTAAAATTCCTTCTGCGTCTGAAAGTAGACACTCGCCCGATTACAACGGTATGCGTATTTCCTCCCTTGGCCATTCTGGTTAAGCGTTTGGAGCAGCAGAATGCGAAAAATTTGTTGTCTTCTCAACCATTTCTTAGCTTCAAACTCTCATATCTCGCGAACGGATTGTCCTAACCCAAAAATTCCTATTGTAACTGAAAGTAGAAACTTGCCCGATTACAACGGTATGTGTAATTTTTTCCTAGCCCATTCTGGTTAAGCGTTTGGAGCAGCAGAATTGCGAAAAATTTGTTGTCTTCTCAACCATTTCTTAGCTTCAAAGTCCCATATCTCGCGAACGGATTGACCAAACCCAAAAATTCCTATTGTAACTGAAAGTAGAAACTCGCCCGATTACAACGGTATGCGTATTTTTTCCCTAGGCCATTCTGGTTAAGCGTTTGGAGAAGCAGAATTGCGAAAAATTTTTTGCCTCCTCAACCATTTCTTGGCTTCAAACTCCCATATCTCGCGAACTGATTGACCTAACCCAAAAATTCCTGTTGCGTCTGAAAGTAGATACTCGCCCGATTACAACGGTATGTGTATTTTTTCCCTAGGCCATTCTGGTTAAGCGTTTGGAGCAGCAGAATTGCGAAAAATTTTTTGCTTTCTCAACCATTCCTTGGCTTCAAACTCCCATATCTCGCGAACGGATTGACCTAACCCAAAAATTCCTGTTGCGTCTGAAAGTAGAAACTCGCCCGATTACAACGGTATGTGTATTTTTTCCCTAGGCCATTCTGGTTAAGCGTTTGGAGCAGCAGGTAGTGCGAAATACTTGTTGTCTTCTCAACCATTTCTTAGCTTCAAACTCTCATATCTCGCGAACGGATTGTCCTAACCCAAAAATTCCAATTGTAACTGAAAGTAGAAACTCGCCCGATTACAACGGTATGTGTAATTTTTCCCTAGGCCATTCTGGTTAAGCGTTTGGAGAAGCAGAATTGCGAAAAATTTTTTGCCTTCTCAACCATTTCTTGGCTTCAAAGTCCCATATCTCGCGAACGGATTGACCTAACCCAAAAATTCCTGTTGCGTCTGAAAGTAGAAACTCGCCCGATTACAACGGTATGTGTATTTTTTCCCTAGCCCATTCAGGTTAAGCGTTTGGAGCAGCAGAGTTGCGAAAATTTGTTGTCTTCTCAACCATTTCTTAGTTTCAAAGTCCCATATCTCGCGAACGGATTGACCTAACCCAAAAATTCCTATTGCATCTGAAAGTAGAAACTCGCCCGATTACAACGGTATGCGTATTTTTTCCGTAGGCCATTCTGGTTAAGCGTGTGGAGCAGCAGAATTGCGAAAAATGTTTTGCCTTCTCAACCATTTCTTGGCTTCAAACTCCCATATCTCGCGAACGGATTGACCTATCCCAAAAATTCCTGTTGCGTCTGAAAGTAGAAACTCGCCCGATTACAACGGTATGTGTATTTTTTCCCTAGGCCATTCTGGTTAAGCGTTTGGAGCAGCAGAAGTGCGAAAAATTTGTTGTCTTCTCAACCATTTCTTAGCTTCAAAGTCCCATATCTCGCGAACGGATTGACCAAAACCAAAAATTCCTATTGTAACTGAAAGTAGAAACTCGCCCGATTACAACGGTATGCGTATTTTTTCCCTAGGCAATTCTGGTTAAGCGTTTGGAGAAGCAGAATTGCGAAAAATTTTTTACCTTCTCAACCATTTCTTGGCTTCAAACTCCCATATCTCGCGAACGGATTGATCTAACCCAAAAATTCCTGTTGCGTCTGAAAGTAGAAACTCGGCCGATTACAACGGTATGTGTATTTTTTCCATAGGCCATTCTGGTTAAGCGTTTGGAGCAGCAGAATTGCGAAAAATTTGTTGTCTTCTCAACCATTTCTTAGTTTCAAACTCCCATATCTCGCAAACGGATTGACCTAACCCAAAAATTCCTATTGCATTTGAAAGTAGAAACTCGCCCGATTACAGCGGTACGTGTATTTTTCCCCTAGGGCATTCTGGTCAAGCGATTGGAGCAGCAGAAGTGCGAAAAATTTTTGCTCTTGTCAACCATTTCTTAGCTTCAAACTCCCATATCTCGCGAACGGATTGACCTAACACAAAAATTCCTGTTGCGTCTGAAAGTAGAAACTCGCCCGATTACAACGGAATGTGTATTTTTTCCCTAGCCCATTCTGGTTAAGCGTTTGGAGCAGCAGAAGTGCGAAAAATTTGTTGTCTCCTCAACCATTTCTTAGCTTCAAAGTCCCATATCTCGCGAACCGATTGACCAAACCCAAAAATTCCTTGTGCATTTGAAAGTAGAAACTCGCCCGATTACAAAGGTGCGTGTATTATTTCCCTAGGTCATTCTGGTTAAGCGTTTGGAGCAGCAGAATTGTGAAAAATTTTTTGCCTTCTCTACCATTTCTTGGCTTCAAACTCCCATATCTCGCGAACGGATTGACCTAACCCAAAAATTCCTATTGCATCTGAAAGTAGAAACTCGCCCGATTACAACGGTATGCGTATTTTTTCCGTAGGCCATTCTGGTTAAGCGTGTGGAGCAGCAGAATTGCGAAAAATGTTTTGCCTTCTCAACCATTTCTTGGCTTCAAACTCCCATATCTCGCGAACGGATTGACCTATCCCAAAAATTCCTGTTGCGTCTGAATGTAGAAACTCGCCCGATTACAACGGTATGTGTATTTTTTCCCTAGGCCATTCTGGTTAAGCGTTTGGAGCAGCAGAAGTGCGAAAAATTTGTTGTCTTCTCAACCATTTCTTAGCTTCAAAGTCCCATATCTCGCGAACGGATTGACCAAAACCAAAAATTCCTATTGTAACTGAAAGTAGAAACTCGCCCGATTACAACGGTATGCGTATTTTTTCCCTAGGCAATTCTGGTTAAGCGTTTGGAGAAGCAGAATTGCGAAAAATTTTTTACCTTCTCAACCATTTCTTGGCTTCAAACTCCCATATCTCGCGAACGGATTGATCTAACCCAAAAATTCCTGTTGCGTCTGAAAGTAGAGACTCGGCCGATTACAACGGTATGTGTATTTTTTCCATAGGCCATTCTGGTTAAGCGTTTGGAGCAGCAGAATTGCGAAAAATTTGTTGTCTTCTCAACCATTTCTTAGTTTCAAACTCCCATATCTCGCAAACGGATTGACCTAACCCAAAAATTCCTATTGCATTTGAAAGTAGAAACTCGCCCGATTACAGCGGTACGTGTATTTTTCCCCTAGGGCATTCTGGTCAAGCGATTGGAGCAGCAGAAGTGCGAAAAATTTTTGCTCTTGTCAACCATTTCTTAGCTTCAAACTCCCATATCTCGCGAACGGATTGACCTAACACAAAAATTCCTGTTGCGTCTGAAAGTAGAAACTCGCCCGATTACAACGGAATGTGTATTTTTTCCCTAGCCCATTCTGGTTAAGCGTTTGGAGCAGCAGAATTGCGAAAAATTTGTTGTCTCCTCAACCATATCTTAGATTCAAACACTCATATCTCGCGAACGGATTGACCTAATCCAAAAATTCCTATTACATTTGAAAGTAGAAACTCGCCCGATTACAACGGTATGTGTATTTTTTCCCTAGGCCATTCTGGTTAAGCGTTTGAAGCAGCAGAATTGCGAAAAATTTTTTGCCGTCTCAACCATTTCTTGGCTTCAAACTCCCATACCTCGCGAACGGATTGATCTAACCCAAAAATTCCTGTTGCATCTGAAAGTAGAAACTCGCCCGATTACAACGGTATGCGTATTTTTTCCCTAGACCATTCTGGTTAAACGTTTGGAGCAGCAGATTTGCGGAAAATTTGTTGTCTTCTCAACCATTTCTTAGCTTCAAACTCCCATATCTCGCGAACGGATTGACCTAACCCAAAAATTCCTATTGCATATGAAAGTAGAAACTCGCCCGATTACAACGGTACGTGTATTTATCCCCTAGGCCATTCTGGTTAAGCGATTGGAGCAGCAGAAGTGCGAAAAATTTGTGGTCTTGTCAACCATTTCTTAGCTTCAAAGTCCCATATCTCGCGAACGGATTGACCGAACCCAAAAATTCTTATTGTAACTGAAAGTAGAAACTCGCCCGATTACAACGGTATGCGTATCTTTCCCCAAGGCCATTCTGGTTAAGCGTTTGGAGTCGCAGATTTGCGAAAAATTTGTTGTCTTCTCAACCATTTCTTAGCTTCAAACTCCCATATCTCGCGAACGGATTGACCTAACCCAAAAATTCCTGTTGCGTCTGAAAGTAGAAACTCGCCCGATTACAACGGTATGTGTATTTTTTCCCTAGCCCATTCTGGTTAAGCGTTTGGAGCAGCAGAATTGCGAAAAATTTGTTGTCTTCTCAACCATTTCTTAGATTCAAAGTCCCATATCTCGCGAACCAATTGACCAAACCCAAAAATTCCTTCTGCGTCTGAAAGTAGAAACTCGCCCGATTACAACGGTATGCGTATTTTTTCCCTAGGCCATTCTGGTTAAGCGTTTGGAGCAGCAGATTTGCGGAAAATTTGTTGTCTTCTCAACCATTTCTTAGCTTTAAACTCCCATATCTCGCGAACGGATTGACCTAACCCGAAAATTCCTATTGCATCTGAAAGTAGAATCTCGCCCGATTACAACGGTATGTGTATTTTTTCCCTAGGCCATTCTGGTTAAGCGTTTGGAGCAGCAGAATTGCGAAAAATTTGATATCTTCTCAACCATTTCTTAGCTTCAAACTCCCATATCTCGCGAACGGATTGACCTAACCCAAAATTCCTATTGCATATGAAAGTAGAAACTCGCCCGATTACAACGGTACGTGAATTTTCCCCTAGGCCATTCTGGTTAAGCGATTGGAGCAGTAGAAGTGCGAAAAATTTGTTGTGTTGTCAACCATTTCTTAGCTTCAATGTCCCATATCTCGCGAACGGATTGACCTAGCCCAAAAATTCCTTGTGCATTTGAAAGTAGAAACTCGCCCGATTACAAAGGTACGTGTATTATTTCCCTAGGTCATTCTGGTTAAGCGTTTGGAGCAGCAGAATTGTGCAAAATTTTTTGCCTTCTCTACCATTTCTTGGCTTCAAACTCCCATACCTCGCGAACGGATTGATCTAACCCAAAAATCTCTATTGCATCTGAAAGTAGAAACTCGCCCGATTACAACGGTATGCGTATTTTTCCCCTAGGCCATTCTGGTTAAACGTTTGGAGCAGCAGATTTGCGGAAAATTTGTTGTCTTCTCAACCATTTCTTAGCTTCAAACTCCCATATCTCGCGAACGGATTGACCTAACCCAAAAATTCCTATTGCATATGAAAGTAGAAACTCGCCCGATTACAACGGTACGTGTATCTTTCCCCTAGGCCATTCTGGTTAAGCGTTTGGAGTCGCAGATTTGCGAAAAATTTGTTGTCTTCTCAACCATTTCTTAGCTTCAAACTCCCATATCTCGCGAACGGATTGACCTAACCCAAAAATTCCTGTTGCGTCTGAAAGTAGAAACTCGCCCGATTACAACGGTATGTGTATTTTTTCCCTAGCCCATTCTGGTTAAGCGTTTGGAGCAGCAGTATTGTGAAAAATTTTTTGCCTTCTCTACCATTTCTTGGCTTCAAACTCCCATATCTCGCGAACGGATTGACCTAACCCAAAAATTCCTATTGCATCTGAAAGTAGAAACTCGCCCAATTACAACGGTATTTGTATTTTTTCCCTAGGCCATTCTGGTTAAGCGTTTGGAGCAGCAGAATTGCGAAAAATTTTTTGCCTTCTCATCCATTTCTGCGCTTCAAACTCCCACATCTCGCGAACGGATTGACCTAACACAAAAATTCTTATTGCGTCTGAAAGTAGAAACTCGCCCGATTACAACGGTATGCGTATTTTTCCCTAGGCCATTCTGGTTAAGCGTTTGGAGCAGCAGATTTGCGAAAAATTTGTTGTCTTGACAACCATATCTTAGATTCAAACTCTCATATCTCGCGAACGGATTGACCTAATCCAAAAATTCCTATTGCATTTGAAAGTAGAAGCTCGCCCAATTACAACGGTATGTGTATTTTTTCCCTAGGCCATTCTGGTTAAGCGTTTGAAGCAGCAGAATTGCGAAAAATTTTTTGCCTTCTCAACCATTTCTTGGCTTCAAACTCCCATACCTCGCGAACGGACTGATCTAACCCAAAAATTCCTATTGCATCTGAAAGTAGAAACTCGCCCGATTACAACGTTATGTGTATTTTTTCCCTAGGCCATTCTGGTTAAGCGTTTGGAGCAGCAGAATTGCGAAAAATTTGTTGTCTTGACAACCATTTCTTAGCTTCAAAGTCCCATATCTCGCGAACGGATTGACCTAACCCAAAAATTCCTATTGTAACTGAAAGTAGAAACTCGCCCGATTACAAAGGTACGCGTATTTTTTCCCTAGGCCATTCTGGTTAAGCGTTCGGAGCAGGAGATTTGGGAAAAATTTGTTGTCTTCTCAACCATATCTTAGCTTCAAACTCTCATATCTCGCGAACGGATTGACCTAACCCAAAAATTCCTATTGCATTTGAAAGTAGAAACTCGCCCGATTACAACGGTATGTGTATTTTTTCCCCAGGCCATTCTGGTTAAGCGTTTGCAGCAGCAGAATTGTGAAAAATTTTTTGCCGTCTCAACCATTTCTTGGCTTCAAACTCCCATACCTCGCGAACGGACTGATCTAACCCAAAAATTCCTATTGCATCTGAAAGTAGAAACTCGCCCGATTACAACGTTATGTGTATTTTTTCCCTAGGCCATTCTGGTTAAGCGTTTGGAGCAGCAGAATTGCGAAAAATTTGTTGTCTTGACAACCATTTCTTAGCTTCAAAGTCCCATATCTCGCGAACGGATTGACCTAACCCAAAAATTCCTATTGTAACTGAAAGTAGAAACTCGCCCGATTACAAAGGTACGCGTATTTTTTCCCTAGGCCATTCTGGTTAAGCGTTCGGAGCAGGAGATTTGGGAAAAATTTGTTGTCTTCTCAACCATATCTTAGTTTCAAACTCTCATATCTCGCGAACGGATTGACCTAACCCAAAAATTCCTATTGCATTTGAAAGTAGAAACTCGCCCGATTACAACGGTATGTGTATTTTTTCCCCAGGCCATTCTGGTTAAGCGTTTGCAGCAGCAGAATTGTGAAAAATTTTTTGCCGTCTCAACCATTTCTTGGCTTCAAACTCCCATACCTCGCGAACGGATTGATCTAACCCAAAAATTCCTATTGCATCTGAAAGTAGAAACTCGCCCGATTTCAACGGTATGGGTATTTTTTCCCTAGGCCATTCTGGTTAAGCGTGTGGTGCAGCAGAATTGCGAAAAATTTGTTGTCTTCTCAACCATTTCTTAGCTTGAAACTCCCATATCTCGCGAACCGAATGACCTAACCCAAAAATTCCTATTGCATTTGAAAGTTGAAACTCGCCCGATTACAGCGGTACGTGTATTTTTCCACCAGGCCGTTCTGGTTAAGCGATTGGAGCAGCAGAAGTGCGAAAAATTTGTTGTCTTGACAACCATTTCTTAGCTTCAAAGTCCCATATCTCGCGAACGGATTGTCCTAACCCAAAAATTCCTATTGTAACTGAAAGTAGAAACTCGCCCGATTACAACGGTACGCGTATTTTTTCCCTAGGCCATTCTGGTTAAGCGTTTGGAGCAGCAGATTTGCGAAAAATTTGTTGTCTTCTCAACCATATCTTAGCTTCAAACTCTCATATCTCGCAAACGGATTGACCTAACCCAAAAATTCCTATTGCATTTGAAAGTAGAAACTCGCCCGATTACAACGGTATGTGTATTTTTTCCCTAGCCCATTCTGGTTAAGCGTTTGGAGCAGCAGAATTGCGAAAAATTTGTTGTCTTCTCAACCATTTCTTAGCATCAAAGTCCCATATCTCGCGAACGGATTGAGCAAACCCAAAAATTCCTTCTGCGTCTGAAAGTAGAAACTCGCCCGATTACAACGGTATGCGTATTTTGCCCTAGGCCATTCTGGTTAAGCGTTTGGAGCAGCAGAATTGCGAAAAATTTTTTGCCTTCTCAAACATTTCTTGGCTTCAAACTCCCATATCTCGCGAACGGATTGACCAAACCCAAAAATTCCTATTGCATTTGAAAGTAGAAACTCGCCCGATTACAACGGTATGTGTATTTTTTCCCTAGGCCATTCTGGTTAAGCGTGTGGAGCAGCAGAATTGCGAAAAATTTGTTGTCTTCTCAACCATTTCTTAGCTTGAAACTCCCATATCTCGCGAACCGAATGACCTAACCCAAAAAGTCCTACTGCATTTGAAAGTAGAAACTCGCCCGATTACAGCGGTACGTGTATTTTTCCACCAGGCCGTTCTAGTTAAGCGATTGGAGCAGCAGAAGTGCGAAAAATTTGTTGTCCTGACAACCATTTCTTAGCTTCAAAGTCCCATATCTCGCGAACGGATTGACCTAACCCAAAAATTCCTATTGTAGCTGAAAGTAGAAACTCGCCCGATTACAACGGTACGCGTATTTTTTCCCTAGGCCATTCTGGTTAAGCGTGTGGAGCAGCAGAATTGCGAAAAATTTGTTGTCTTCTCAACCATTTCTTAGCTTGAAACTCCCATATCTCGCGAACCGAATGACCTAACCCAAAAAGTCCTATTGCATTTGAAAGTAGAAACTCGCCCGATTACAGCGGTACGTGTATTTTTCCACCAGGCCGTTCTAGTTAAGCGATTGGAGCAGCAGAAGTGCGAAAAATTTGTTGTCCTGACAACCATTTCTTAGCTTCAAAGTCCCATATCTCGCGAACGGATTGACCTTACCCAAAAATTCCTATTGCATTTGAAAGTAGAAACTCGCCCGATTACAACGGTATGTGTATTTTTTCCCTAGGGCATTTTGTTTAAGCGTTTGGAGCAACAGAATTGCGAAAAATTTTTTGCCTTCTCAACCATTTCTTGGCTTCAAACTCCCATATCTCGCGAACGGATTGACCTAACCCAAAAATTCCTGTTACGTCTGAAAGTAGAAACTCGCCCGATTACAACGGTATGTGTATTTTTTCCCTAGCCCATTCTGGTTAAGCGTTTGGAGCAGCAGAATTGCGAAAAATTTGTTGTCTTCTCAACCATTTCTTAGCATCAAAGTCCCATATCTCGCGAACGGATTGAGCAAACCCAAAAATTCCTTCTGCGTCTGAAAGTAGAAACTCGCCCGATTACAGCGGTACGTGTATTTTTCCACCAGGCCGTTCTAGTTAAGCGATTGGAGCAGCAGAAGTGCGAAAAATTTGTTGTCCTGACAACCATTTCTTAGCTTCAAAGTCCCATATCTCGCGAACGGATTGACCTAACCCAAAAATTCCTATTGTAGCTGAAAGTAGAAACTCGCCCGATTACAACGGTACGCGTATTTTTTCCCTAGGCCATTCTGGTTAAGCGTGTGGAGCAGCAGAATTGCGAAAAATTTGTTGTCTTCTCAACCATTTCTTAGCTTGAAACTCCCATATCTCGCGAACCGAATGACCTAACCCAAAAAGTCCTATTGCATTTGAAAGTAGAAACTCGCCCGATTACAGCGGTACGTGTATTTTTCCACCAGGCCGTTCTAGTTAAGCGATTGGAGCAGCAGAAGTGCGAAAAATTTGTTGTCCTGACAACCATTTCTTAGCTTCAAAGTCCCATATCTCGCGAACGGATTGACCTTACCCAAAAATTCCTATTGCATTTGAAAGTAGAAACTCGCCCGATTACAACGGTATGTGTATTTTTTCCCTAGGGCATTTTGTTTAAGCGTTTGGAGCAACAGAATTGCGAAAAATTTTTTGCCTTCTCAACCATTTCTTGGCTTCAAACTCCCATATCTCGCGAACGGATTGACCTAACCCAAAAATTCCTGTTACGTCTGAAAGTAGAAACTCGCCCGATTACAACGGTATGTGTATTTTTTCCCTAGCCCATTCTGGTTAAGCGTTTGGAGCAGCAGAATTGCGAAAAATTTGTTGTCTTCTCAACCATTTCTTAGCATCAAAGTCCCATATCTCGCGAACGGATTGAGCAAACCCAAAAATTCCTTCTGCGTCTGAAAGTAGAAACTCGCCCGATTACAGCGGTACGTGTATTTTTCCACCAGGCCGTTCTAGTTAAGCGATTGGAGCAGCAGAAGTGCGAAAAATTTGTTGTCCTGACAACCATTTCTTAGCTTCAAAGTCCCATATCTCGCGAACGGATTGACCTAACCCAAAAATTCCTATTGTAGCTGAAAGTAGAAACTCGCCCGATTACAACGGTACGCGTATTTTTTCCCTAGGCCATTCTGGTTAAGCGTGTGGAGCAGCAGAATTGCGAAAAATTTGTTGTCTTCTCAACCATTTCTTAGCTTGAAACTCCCATATCTCGCGAACCGAATGACCTAACCCAAAAAGTCCTATTGCATTTGAAAGTAGAAACTCGCCCGATTACAGCGGTACGTGTATTTTTCCACCAGGCCGTTCTAGTTAAGCGATTGGAGCAGCAGAAGTGCGAAAAATTTGTTGTCCTGACAACCATTTCTTAGCTTCAAAGTCCCATATCTCGCGAACGGATTGACCTTACCCAAAAATTCCTATTGCATTTGAAAGTAGAAACTCGCCCGATTACAACGGTATGTGTATTTTTTCCCTAGGGCATTTTGTTTAAGCGTTTGGAGCAACAGAATTGCGAAAAATTTTTTGCCTTCTCAACCATTTCTTGGCTTCAAACTCCCATATCTCGCGAACGGATTGACCTAACCCAAAAATTCCTGTTACGTCTGAAAGTAGAAACTCGCCCGATTACAACGGTATGTGTATTTTTTCCCTAGCCCATTCTGGTTAAGCGTTTGGAGCAGCAGAATTGCGAAAAATTTGTTGTCTTCTCAACCATTTCTTAGCATCAAAGTCCCATATCTCGCGAACGGATTGAGCAAACCCAAAAATTCCTTCTGCGTCTGAAAGTAGAAACTCTCCCGATTACAACGGTATGCGTATTTTGCCCTAGGCCATTCTGGTTAAGCGTTTGGAGCAGCAGAATTGCGAAAAATTTGTTGTCTTGTCAAACATTTCTTAGCTTCAAAGTCCCATATCTCGCGAACGGATTGACCTAACCCAAAATTTCCTATTGTAACTGAAAGTAGAAACTCGCCCGATTACAACGGTATGTGTATCTTTTCCCTAGAACATTGTGGTTAAGCGTTTGAAGCAGCAGAATTAAGAAAAATTTTTTGCCTTCTCAAACATTTCTTGGCTTCAAACTCCCATATCTCGCGAACGGATTGACCTAACCCAAAAATTCCTATTGCATTTGAAAGTAGAAACTCGCCCGATTACAACGGTATGTGTATTTTTTCCCTAGGCCATTCTGGTTAAGCGTGTGGAGCAGCAGAATTGCGAAAAATTTGTTGTCTTCTCAACCATTTCTTAGCTTGAAACTCCCATATCTCGCGAAACGAATGACCTAACCCAAAAAGTCCTATTGCATTTGAAAGTAGAAACTCGCCCGATTACAGCGGTACGTGTATTTTTCCACCAGGCCGTTCTAGTTAAGCGATTGGAGCAGCAGAAGTGCGAAAAATTTGTTGTCCTGACAACCATTTCTTAGCTTCAAAGTCCCATATCTCGCGAACGGATTGACCTAACCCAAAAATTCCTATTGTAGCTGAAAGTAGAAACTCGCCCGATTACAACGGTACGCGTATTTTTTCCCTAGGCCATTCTGGTTAAGCGTGTGGAGCAGCAGAATTGCGAAAAATTTGTTGTCTTCTCAACCATTTCTTAGCTTGAAACTCCCATATCTCGCGAATCGAATGACCTAACCCAAAAAGTCCTATTGCATTTGAAAGTAGAAACTCGCCCGATTACAGCGGTACGTGTATTTTTCCACCAGGCCGTTCTAGTTAAGCGATTGGAGCAGCAGAAGTGCGAAAAATTTGTTGTCCTGACTACCATTTCTTAGCTTCAAAGTCCCATATCTCGCGAACGGATTGACCTTACCCAAAAATTCCTATTGCATTTGAAAGTAGAAACTCGCCCGATTACAACGATACGTGTATCATTTCCCTAGGTCATTCTGGTTAAGCGTTTGGAGCAGCAGAATTGTGAAAAATTTTTTTCATTCTCTACCATTTCTTGGCTTCAAACTCCCATATCTCGCGAACGGATTGACCTAACCCAAAAATTCTCATTGCATCTGAAAGTAGAAACTCGCCCAATTACAACGGTATTTGTATTTTTTCCCTAGGCCATTCTGGTTAAGCGTTTGGAGCAGCAGAATTGCGAAAAATTTTTTGCCTTCTCAACCATTTCTGCGCTTCAAACTCCCATATCTCGCGAACGGATTGACCTAACACAAAAATTCTTATTGCGTCTGAAAGTACGAAACTCGCCCGATTACAACGGTATGCGTATTTTTCCCTAGGCCATTCTGGTTAAGCGTTTGGAGCAGCAGATTTGCGAAAAATTTGTTGTCCTCTCAACCATATCTTAGATTCAAACTCTCATATCTCGCGAACGGATTGATATATCCCAAAAATTCCTATTGCATCTGAAAGTAGAAACTCGCCCGATTACAACGGTATGTGTATTTTTTTCCTAGGCCATTCTGGTTAAGCGTTTGGGGCAGCAGAATTGCGAAAAATTTGTTGTCTTCTCAACCATTTCTTAGCTTGAAACTCCCATATCTCGCGAACCGATTGACCTAACCCAAAAATTCCTATTGCATTTGAAAGTAGTAACTCGCCCGATTACAGCGGTACGTGTATTTCTCCACCAGGCCGTTCTGGTTAAGCGATTGGAGCAGTAGAAGTGCGAAAAATTTGTTGTCCTGACAACCATTTCTTAGCTTCAAAGTCCCATATCTCGCGAACGGATTGACCTAACCCAAAAATTCCCATTGTAACTGAAAGTAGAATCTCGCCCGATTACAACGGTATGTGTATTTTTTCCTTAGGCCATTCTGGTTAAGCGTTTGAAGCAGCAGAATTGCGAAAAATTTTTTGCCTTCTCAACCATTTCTTGGCTTCAAACTCCCATACCTCGCGAACGGATTGATCTAACCCAAAAATTCCTATTGCATCTGAAAGTAGAAACTCGCCCGATTACAACGGTATGTGTATTTTTTCCCTAGGCCATTCTGGTTAAGCGTTTGGAGCAGCAGAATAGCGAAAAATTTTT
The DNA here is from genome assembly GCF_051014685.1 of Ptiloglossa arizonensis. Lineage (NCBI taxonomy): Eukaryota > Metazoa > Arthropoda > Insecta > Hymenoptera > Colletidae > Ptiloglossa > Ptiloglossa arizonensis. The sequence goes on from NW_027478652.1 coordinate 294,510, forward strand.
TGCCTTCTCAACCATTTCTTGGCTTCAAACTCCCATATCTCGCGAACGGATTGACCTAACCCAAAAATTCCTATTGCATCTGAAAGTAGAAACACGCCCGATTACAACGGTATGTGTATTTTTTCCCTAGGCCATTCTGGTTAAGCGTTTGGAGCAGCAGAATTGTGAAAAATTGTTTGCCTTCTCTACCATTTCTTGGCTTCAAACTCCCATATCTCGCTAACGGATTGACCTAACCCAAAAATTCCTATTGCATCTGAAAGTAGAAACTCGCCCGATTACAACGGTATGTGTATTTTTTCCCTAGGCCATTCTGGTTAAGCGTTTGGAGCAGCAGAAGTGTGAAAAACTTTTTGCCTTCTCTACCATTTCTTGTCTTCAAACTCCCATACCTCGCGAACGGATTGACCTAACCCAAAAATTCCTATTGCATCTGAAAGTAGAAACTCGCCCGATTACAACGGTATGTGTATTTTTTCCCTAGGCCACTCTGGTTAAGCGTTTGGAGCAGCAGAATTGTGAAAAACTTTTTGCCTTCTCTACCATTTCTTGGCTTCAAACTCCCATACCTCGCGAACGGATTGACCTAACCCAAAAATTCCTATTGCATCTGAAAGTAGAAACTCGCCCGATTACAGCGGTACGTGTATTTTTTCCCTAGGCCATTCTGGTTAAACGTTTGGAGCAGCAGAATTGTGAAAAATTTTTTGCCTTCTCCACCATTTCTTGGCTCCAAACTCCCATATCTCGCGAACGGTTTGACATAACCCAAAAATTCTTATTGCGTCTGAAAGTAGAAACTTGCCCGATTACAACGGTATGCGTATTTTTCCCTAGGCCGTTCTGGTTAAGCGTTTGGAGCAGCAGAATTGCGAAAAATTTGTTGTCTTGACAACCATTTCTTAGCTTCAAAGTCCCATATCTCGCGAACGGATTGACCTAACCAAAAAATTCCTATTGTAACTGAAAGTAGAAACTCGCCCGATTACAACGGTACGCGTATTTTTTCCCTAGGCCATTCTGGTTAAGCGTTTGGAGCAGCAGATTTGCGAGAAATTTGTTGTCTTCTCAACCATATCTTAGCTTCAAACTCTCATATCTCGCGAACGGATTGACCTAACCCAAAAATTCCTATTGCATTTGAAAGTAGAAACTCGCCCGATTACAACGGTATGTGTATTTTTTCCCTAGGCCATTCTGGTTTAGCGTTTGGAGCAGCAGAATTGCGAAAAATTTTTTGCCTTCTCAACCATTTCTTGGCTTCAAACTCCCATATCTCGCGAACGGATTGACCTAACCCAAAAATTCCTGTTACGTCTGAAAGTAGAAACTCGCCCGATTACAACGGTATGTGTATTTTTTCCCTAGCCCATTCTGGTTAAGCGTTTGGAGCAGCAGAATTGCGAAAAATTTTTTGCCTTCTCAACCATTTCTGCGCTTCAAACTCCCATATCTCGCGAACGGATTGACCTAACACAAAAATTCTTATTGCGCCTGAAAGTAGAAACTCGACCGATTACAACGGTATGCGTATTTTTCCCTAGGCCATTCTGGTTAAGTGTTTGGAGCAGCAGATTTGTGAAAAATTTTTTGCCTTCTCCACCATTTCTTGGCTTCAAACTCCCATACCTCGCGAACGGTTTGACATAATCCAAAAATTCCTATTGCATCTGAAAGTAGAAACTCGCCTAATTACAACGGTATGTGTATTTTTTCCCTAGGCCATTCTGGTTAAGCGTTTGGAGCAGCAGAATTGCGAAAAATTTTTTGCCTTCTCAACCATTTCTTGGCTTCAAACTCCCATATCTCGCGAACGGATTGACCTAACCCAAAAATTCCTATTGCATCTGAAAGTAGAAACTCGCCCGATTACAACGGTATGTGTATTGTTTCCCTAGGCCATTCTGGTTAAGCGTTTGGAGCAGCAGAATTGTGAAAAATTGTTTGCCTTCTCTACCATTTCTTGGCTTCAAACTCCCATATCTCGCTAACGGATTGACCTAACCCAAAAATTCCTATTGCATCTGAAAGTAGAAACTCGCCCGATTACAACGGTATGTGTATTTTTTCCCTAGGCCATTCTGGTTAAGCGTTTGGAGCAGCAGAAATGTGAAAAACTTTTTGCCTTCTCTACCATTTCTTGTCTTCAAACTCCCATACCTCGCGAACGGATTGACCTAACCCAAAAATTCCTATTGCATCTGAAAGTAGAAACTCGCCCGATTACAACGGTATCTGTATTTTTTCCCTAGGCCATTCTGGTTAAGCGTTTGGAGCAGCAGAATTGCGAAAAATTTGTTGTCTTCTAAACCATATCTTATCATCAGAGTCCCATATCTCGCGAACGGATACAACAAACCCAAAAATTCCTTCTGCGCCTGAAAGTAGAAATTCGCCCGATTACAACGGTATGCGTATTTTTTCCCTAGGCCATTCTGGTTAAGCGTTTGGAGCAGCAGAATTGTGAAAAATTTTTTGCCTTCTCCACCATTTCTTGGCTCCAAACTCCCATATCTTGCGAACGGTTTGACATAACCCAAAAATTCTTATTGCGTCTGAAAGTAGAGACTCGCCCGATTACAACGGTATGCGTATTTTTCCCTAGGCCGTTCTGGTTAAGCGTTTGGAGCAGCAGAATTGCGAAAAATTTGTTGTCTTGACAACCATTTCTTAGCTTCAAAGTCCCATATCTCGCGAACGGATTGACCTAACCCAAAAATTCCTATTGTAACTGAAAGTAGAAACTCGCCCGATTACAACGGTACGCGTATTTTTTCCCTAGGCCATTCTGGTTAAGCGTTTGGAGCAGCAGAATTGTGAAGAATTTTTTGCCTTCTCCACCATTTCCTGGCTTCAAACTCCCATACCTCGCGAACGGATTGACCTAACACAAAAATTCCTATTGCATCTGAAAGTAGAGACTCGCCTAATTACAACGGTATGTGTATTTTTTCCCTAGGCCATTCTGGTTAAGCGATTGGAGCAGCAGAATTGCGAAAAATTTGTTGTCCTGACAACCATTTCTTAGCTTCAAAGTCCCATATCTCGCGAACGGATTGACCTAACCCAATCATTCCTGTTGCGTCCGAAAGTAGAAACTCGCCCGGTTACAACGGTGTGTGTATTTTTTCCCTAGGCCATTCTGGTTAAGCGTTTGAAGCAGCAGAATTGCGAAAAATTTTTTGCCTTCTCAACCATTTCTTAGCTTCAAACTCCCATATCTCGCGAACGGATTGACCTATCCCAAAAATTCCTATTGCATATGAAAGTAGAAACTCGCCCGATTACAACGGTACGTGTATTTTTCCCCTAGGCCCTTCTGGTTAAGCGATTGGAGCAGCAGAAGTGCGAAAAATTTGTTGTCTTGACAACCATTTCTTAGCTTCAATGTCCCATATCTCGCGAACGGATTGACCTAACCCAAAAATTCCTATTCTAACTGAAAGTAGAAACCCGTCCGATTACAACGGTACGTGTATTTTTCCACTAGGCCATTCTGGTTAAGCGATTGGAGCAGCAGAATTGCGAAAAATTTGTTGTCTTGACAACCATTTCTTAGCTTCAAAGTCCCATATCTCGCGGACGGATTGAACAAACCCAAAAATTCCTATTGCATCTGAAAGTAGAAACTCGCCCGATTACAACGGTATGTGTATTTTTTCCCTAGGCCATTCTGGTTAAGCATTTCGAGCAGCAGAATTGTGAAAAATTTTTTGCCTTCTCTACCATTTCTTGGCTTCAAACTCCCACATCTCGCGAACGGATTGACCTAACCCAAAAATTCCTATTGCATCTGAAAGTAGAAACTCGCCTGATTACAACGGTATGTGTATTTTTTCCCTAAGCCATTCTGGTTAAGCGTTTGGAGCAGCAGAATTGTGACAAATTTTTTGCCTTCTCTACCATTTCTTGGCTTCAAACTCCCATACCTCGCGAACGGATTGACCTAACCCAAAAATTCCTATTGCATCTGAAAGTAGAAACTCGCTCGATTACAACGGTATGTGTATTTTTCCCCTAGGCCATTCTGGTTAAGCGTTTGGAGCAGCAGAATTGTGACAAATTTTTTGCCTTCTCTACCATTTCTTGGCTTCAAACTCCCATACCTCGCGAACGGATTGACCTAACCCAAAAATTCCTATTGCATTTGAAAGTAGAAACTCGCCCGATTACAACGGTATGTGTATTTTTTCCCTAGGCCATTCTGGTTTAGCGTTTGGAGCAGCAGAATTGCGAAAAATTTTTTGCCTTCTCAACCATTTCTTGGCTTCAAACTCCCATATCTCGCGAACGGATTGACCTAACCCAAAAATTCCTGTTACGTCTGAAAGTAGAAACTCGCCCGATTACAACGGTATGTGTATTTTTTCCCTAGCCCATTCTGGTTAAGCGTTTGGAGCAGCAGAATTGCGAAAAATTTGTTGTCTTCTAAACCATATCTTATCATCAGAGTCCCATATCTCGCGAACGGATACAACAAACCCAAAAATTGCTTCTGCGCCTGAAAGTAGAAATTCGCCCGGTTACAACGGTATGCGTATTTTTTCCCTAGGCCATTCTGGTTAAGCGCTTGGAGCAGCAGAATTGTGAAAAATTTTTTGCCTTCCCCACCATTTCTTGGCTCCAAACTCCCATATCTTGCGAACGGTTTGACATAACCCAAAAATTCTTATTGCGTCTGAAAGTAGAAACTCGCCCGATTACAACGGTATGCATATTTTTCCCTAGGCCGTTCTGGTTAAGCGTTTGGAGCAGCAGAATTGCGAAAAATTTGTTGTCTTGACAACCATTTCTTAGCTTCAAAGTCCCATATCTCGCGAACGGATTGACCTAACCCAAAAATTCCTATTGTAACTGAAAGTAGAAACTCGCCCGATTACAACGGTACGCGTATTTTTTCCCTAGGCCATTCTGGTTAAGCGTTTGGAGCAGCAGAATTGTGAAAAATTTTTTGCCTTCTCCACCATTTCTTGGCTTCAAACTCCCATACCTCGCGAACGGATTGACCTAACCCAAAAATTCCTATTGCATCTGAAATTAGAGACTCGCCTAATTACAACGGTATGTGTATTTTTTCCCTAGGCCATTCTGGTTAAGCGATTGGAGCAGCAGAATTGCGAAAAATTTGTTGTCTTGACAACCATTTCTTAGCTTCAAAGTCCCATATCTCGCGAACGGATTGACCTAACCCAATCATTCCTGTTGCGTCCGAAAGTAGAAACTCGCCCGGTTACAACGGTATGTGTATTTTTTCCCTAGGCCATTCTGGTTAAGCATTTCGAGCAGCAGAATTGTGAAAAATTTTTTGCCTTCTCAACCATTTCTTAGCTTCAAACTCCCATATCTCGCGAACGGATTGACCTATCCCAAAAATTCCTATTGCATATGAAAGTAGAAACTCGCCCGATTACAACGTTACGTGTATTTTTCCCCTAGGCCATTCTGGTTAAGCGATTGGAGCAGCAGAAGTGCGAAAAATTTGTTGTCTTGA